>NW_020229248.1:2307500-2799599 GCF_003227725.1 Camponotus floridanus
GGCGGCACCTTTTCTCTCCCCACGCGCGAACCTTACAACCGCGGGCTTATCGCCGTGATTAAACGAAATGAATTATCTCGGCTTTAATCGGCTGTTACGAAGAGACGCGCGGCAGTTCGTCGCCAAGCTCGCTATCTGACAATATTGTTGATTAGATGCCAACTCTCTAAAGAGTTCATTCGACGGACGGCAAGAAACATACGTGATCTAATTTAGTCGCAGTACGGTTGTTAATTATGAAACTTGGAGAAACTAGAAGAAGCTAGAATATAATGGAATATGAAAATTTAAGGGACGGGAAATCTCGGTTTGGAAATTATTTATAAAGATAAAAATTCGATAAAATTTATTTTTTACAATTAAAAAAATTCATGAAATAAATCTTATGATTTAGATAATTTGATAGAAGATTGTTTTTCATAAAATTAGCGTGCTTACGTTATAATATTTTAATTATATTTATTTTAAAAATTAACTGTCATCGTTTAAAAAAAAGCTCGATTAAATCAGAGCAAGTAAATTTAAAATAACTTAAATAACACAATAAATTTAAAATAACAAATTTAAAACGAACGTGCAATTCGTGCACATGATGTAGGTCACGCATTCTAAACTCAATTGAAACATCGCGAAGAATGCAAGAAGATTCCTGAGACGATATCGGACCTGGCGAATTATATTCTAGCGAAAAATTCTCGAGAAATATTTATTCAGCGAGCAGACTCCGTGCCTGCGGAAATGTTAGTATCTTCGTCAAATATTACACGACCGCCTATAGCGCGTGCGCGCTATCTCACAGTTTCCATTAATAAACGCAAGAGAGTCGCGGAGATAAATTTTAGCGTGACGTAAACCGAGCAACGCCGGCCTTTGATACCGAAACACAGAGAGAAAGAAAGCGCTACAGCAGGCGTTTTTATAATATATGACTTCTTTAATAAATCGCACGCGATGCTACGACGGGATCCCAAGACGCTGTCGGAGACAAGGTGCGCTGGTTCATACTTAATCGAAAGAGAGAAAGAGAGAGAACGAGAGAGAATGACGTTCCTCACGGCGGAAGTAAAAATTCAATGCCCCGTTTAAATAACCCATCATCAACGGCGTCTTCCGTCCGGTCGCTTCGCAGGGGTCGATATACCCCCCGTAAGGGTGAAGCGGGGAGGCGGAGAAAGGAGGGAAGAGAAGAGCAGGTCCCCCGAAAATCCTCAGGGGTGCGATCGCGGACGGACTAGACGCGCTTTCTACAACGTATCTTCCCACCGTTGAACCCGCTCGACCGGTGTCACGTCCACCCCGTTACGCGAAAGAATTTCGTCGGTCCTTCCGTTCCTAAAGAGACCCCCAGCGAACCGGGAAGGGGACCCCCATGCGATCCGGAGCATCTCCCGATTCTCCTCTACGACTTGTCACGTGCGCCAATGACGATCGAGCGGCCCGAAAAATTTCGCTTTCCGAACCAATCGCCATCGTGTGCGGGAATCGCGACGATTTCTCGTGTCTCTTCGTACGTTGGAAGATCCTCTTGACGGCCTTGAAAAATCACAGGCACGTGCGGCCTCCTTCCCGTGTTCTAAATTTTATTGTTAGTTTTATGTGCGCGAACTCGTCGATCGGGACCAGCAGCTGGCCACGTTGGTCACGTTTCGCGCCTTTTTCGTCTCTTTTTTTTATTTTTTACTTTCTATTCTTTTGATTTTCTTTCTTCGCCGCACTCGTTTCTCTTCCTCGTGGCTTCTCACTACGATGCATGCCCGTCTATTTGGCCGTGAGCGCGTGCTACGACCACGACCCAGGGTCGTGAAACGTCGCGACGCGAGGGTTTTTTAAAGGGATAACGCATAGCGCTTCCTGACTCGTCCTTCCGTTGTTCCTTCCGCGATTCACCGACATATAGAGTGGGATTTAAATTTTAAACCATACCGAAAATGCTAATGCGCCCGACATTGCGGCGACCTCGTTTCTTTTCCTGTCCCTGGGTCAAGAAAAACCGTTGCTGTACATCTTGGCTTTTAGGTGATATGTATCTTTAAGCCAACAGAGACGATTACTTCTCTCTAAGAGATTTCGACAATAAATTGTTGACCGAAATTTACGCAAGTTTGTATGTTTCTTAAACGATACACGTTACAATTCGATTTTATTAAACAACGAGAACTTTATTGTCGAATAATTATTTTATTTTTTCTTTACAAGCACGATAAACTTTTCTGTTTATTTCACAATTGCCGACATCATAATTTATTATAGCCACAATCGTTATTTTTCCATTTTTAAATTATATTTCTTATCGGGATCCCTCATTGTTGTTCCTTCGATATTCTCTCTTTGAATCCCCCGCATCACATACAATATATTGCTTCGAAGCGATGATATTACAACGCTACGCGCACGAGACATTCCTACCTAGATTAATTAATAATGTATATACGGTGCTGGGCGAATTTTCCACGGTGTGCAGAATTCTTCGATCGATCCTCTCCGACGGACGCCGCGTACACGCGGCAGGATCGTTAATGGAAGATGTAATTGGAAAATACTTGGCGCGCCTCCGTTCAATTCGCCGCCGTGTTTGCTCGCGATACGCGACGAACCGAGTTATCGCAAGAATCCTGCTTCCATCGGTGCTATAATCCTGTGGCACGGTATATAAACTTTGCGCCGGCTCGTCCCTACGATGTTGCTACACGTTTTTAACGCCGACATCTCCGCTCGAGAGAGGATCGATGCCCGAATCGTCTTTATAAAATATCGCGATATATTTTGTTACCTATCATGAACGAGAAGAAGCATCGAACTTGTTATGTTTTTTAAGCGAAAATGAGAGATGATATCGGCCATACGCAATCGAGGGTATCAAGATAATATCGTAATAAAAAAATAGTATCATAAGATCGAGAGAGAACTTAAAATTAGAATTATTAGAGAATAATAGATTAATTTAAAATTTTGCCAGAATTTATAGTAATAAAAATCTAATTTTAATGTAACAATTGCTTAACTATTATAAGAATTAAAAAGATTAATGTTTTAGTTTAAAAAAAATGGATTTTTTCTATGCTGATGTTTTGAAATGTTTAAAATAGTCAAATTATTGCACTGAATCTTTCAAGACTGGAAAGTTAATGCATAAAATTCGAGACGGACGAGTGAATATTTGACTTTTATGCGTTAACTCCCGAAATATTTAATATCGATAAGATCTCTTTATCGATGCAGCAATCTTCAAAGCGATGCAAATGTGAAAGGAAATTTTACATCGCCCCGGGCATACAGTCGTATAACGATAATAATTCGCCAGACTTCCGCGCGTCGATAATTTGGCTCGCGCGTCCATTTGTATACGGCACAGGCGCGTTGAATACTATCGCGATACCATTTTCCATGATACCGGTACACCTTGGGTTTTCCCTTTCCCGATATAAGCGGCTTAGTGGTTTTCACCAATTAGGCATCCAAATTACAAACTCCATCAGGAGGTTGAAGCATTTCGCGGTCTCGAGACGTCTTCGTCGCTGGTCGAAACGGGGTATCTGTTGATGCGTTATATTACATTGAGACAAAGAACGAGAGAAGGAAGAAATAATCTGGGATAGATGACGAAGAGGGTGGGAATGGGCTCGAAAGGATAGGACTCGATGCATAAACGGAGAGCAGAACGTGAGGGTGGCTACAAAGCGCGGCGAGAATACTCTTGAAAGTGAATACTAGTATCCAATTGCAGCTACCTACCCTGTCTCCAGTTGTTCAAAGTGCGTATAACGGACAAGAGAGAGGTAGGAATTAATTGGCAGGTTGCTTTCAATGGCGCGAACGCGCGAGGAGGAGCTGGAAAGGAAAGGTCTTTGGAGAAACGAGAAACACAGAACACGCCTCGGTAATCTCTTGATTGAGAATGATTCCCCGTGTGCACCCCGAATATAATAATGAATAAAAAGAAAAACGCATAATTATGCAGAAAAAATAGCGAGCAGAAACTATATTTGCGAGCAAATATTGATAATTGTAGATTAAGATTCATTTATGTTCAGACGTCAAAGTTAGAAAATATGAATCTTTTTTAGCTCTTTTTTTGTGCTATTCATTTGTAACTAGTTACGTTTAAATCTAACTTGGACTGATTTAATTTTTTCTTCTTTTAAAACTCGTATATAAAAAAAGTAGCAAGAGTAGTAAAAATCGTATCTTTCCCCTGATAGCTACAATATACATACTTTACAAGAGTTTACATTCATTGCAATTTTATGTCACCAATGGCAAAGATAATAGGAACTAACTTAAACGATCTATTCGGAGCTTGTCGAGAAGTCCGACATAAAACCGCGATATATTACGAAATACACAATTCTAATACCCTCTTTCATGGTGATGTCTCAAGATATAATGCACTCCAAGAATCATTATAATTGCAAAGTAGCGTTAAAGCTAGCAATGCCCATGACTGAAGAGTAGTAGCGTGTTGAGATGCTAATTAGTGGGTTACACTAGAGGAGACATTTATAGCAAGCGAGGGAAAGCTTTCAGATGCACTTTCAAAGACTTTCAAAGTATCTTGCGCGAGAACGCGCATTGATCTCCATGAATTTTTGGTTTGAATCTAAATATTATTCATTAGTGAATAACAATTTATATTTAATGTTTAAAACGTAAGAATGATTTCTTTCTAAATGATCCTCTTTCGGTATCGAATGTTTACATATTTTGCACATATATAGAACGTACAGATACAAATAATTTAATATTAGAATATGCGAATAACAAATAAATTAATACCAATAATACACACTTTACAGTTTTAATCAGATTTATTCCAAATTTTTTTAACAAGCAAAAACAGCTAACAACATGAAAGGCCGCTAATTTTATTTTATTTATAATATTTGGGATTCGCGCGTATTTGTGAAAACAATGCGTTAGACGAATGGAGAAAAATAAAGAGATAACTGTACAAATTAATCAGTTGATTCAACATATGTTAGTGGTTTAACTGCATTAAATAAATTCATATAATTATTTACATATGTAAAAACAATGTTCTATGAGATCTCGTTTGACGCAAACGATACATTTATATTTATAAGGGATCCGCGATCACCGCATAAATACTTTACAAGGAAAAAAATTAAACTCAAAGAATCACGAGAATAAATTAGCAATACAAAACCGTGTCACCTGTCGAGGTTTCCTCGCGACTACTCGATATCGTGATTATGCGAATCGTGTCCGCGAGAGAGACGCGAGTACGCGCTCTTTACATAACAAGAGCGATCTCGCGGAATTGTCGGCGGTTAATTGCGTTCTCTCGCGCTCGCGCGCGAGTCGAAGAGGCGACGAGGAAATAAAAAGAAAATCCCGGGGTTATCGCAAACCCGCGCGCGCGAATTCATATTTATTCAAAGTGGAATTAACGTCGAACGAGCCGGCGGGAGGAAGGGGGCGAGAAGAGGGATAAAAAGCGAGCGCGCGCACGCTCGATCAATAAGTTCGACCAATTCTACGGCCCGCCGCGCTTTATGGACTCGTTACAAACTCGCGCACGTAATTATCTCCATTTCGAATTCATGTAGGCGCGCACACAAGCCGATCGCACAAAGGTCCCTTTAATCTGCACGCCCGCTTCCTACGCGTATTGACGCGTATCGCGAAGCGGACCGTAACGCCCTCGGATTATCGCGTGCAACGCGCATTAAGGTACACTGTGAACCCGCGTTTGACATTTTTGGTCGGTTTAATTTTGATAGTTTGTGCATTTGCCGCGCGCGCAAAAAAAAAGCGCGCTTGTTTTCTCGACGAAGCAATTTTTCAATCTCGCACCGAAAACGCGTGTTTCTGTTACGCGTAAATGCAATTTTGTTATTTCCACCCAAATACACCTTTCCATGATTGACCGCAAACTCGTTAAGTTTGTTGATTCGCTATGAAAATTTTATTAAGAAAGCAAGAGAAAAATGCATGCGTTCTATATCGTGATAAATTTAACGTCAGTAATTGTGATATTGATTTAATATAAATCACAATTTCAGCAGACATTGAAAACATTAATAACATCTATGATTATACAATTATTATTAGACATTCAGAATAAAATTAAGAATGGAATAAATATGTATGTGCGTTGAATGAAACAAATGAATATTTTTATTCATTGACAAAATTAAAATTCTAGTATTGTTCTAGCGTATATTTGCAAATTTTTGAAAGAAAACATACGTGTGTGAAATATAAACAAATCATGAAGAAAAGTTATAAATATCTATATTCGATTATTGAACTATTGTCATTTTATAGATAAAATTGTGTCGACGTACTTTAATATAAAAATTTCATATATTTTTTAAATATATCAATATTTGATTTAATATTTGCAGTTTCTTGTATTACTAGGAAGTCATCCCCGAGTAGTTCCGATAGTTTGCGTATCGTTAACTTTCATATCAGCGTCAGCGATCAAACGAAAAAGCTTGGTAGCGAGAGAAATTGACTAGTGGCGTCTATGAAAGTTCATGCAAGATCGAAACCGCAGCAAACATAGTCTGTACGGCCTTAATTAGCTAACGGAAAAGTGAGGAAAATTGTACGCTGGTGGTGGAGTTTATAGGGAAAAAACAAATACGCGCGCGAGAGAGAGAGCAAGTGAGAGAAAGGAAACCACAATGATTCAGGGCTAATGACGTCACGTTGCACAAAGAGCACCGAGAAATTACGACTGTACATAGCCGTAGGCGTTTTTTTTTGTTTACGTGTCGACGAACGTCATGGTTTGAGAATGGGCGAGGCATTTAATTGATGCTAGATAAAAATAGCCATCACGATGCTTTAATTCACGGGAGATTGTGTTTCTTTGTCTTAATGTTTCTTAATATTTCTAAATTACTTAATATTTCTAAATTTTGAAAGATATTATTATGAGATAATTCAGATATATAAATCTAAATAATTGAACTGTCGTTGCGTTATAGTTACTATTCTAAATTTGATTTTCGAAATTTCTAGTCATTGAAAATCAGTTTTAGTCACTAAATAATTATGTATATGTTATATATATTTTTTATTTATTTTTATATATTACACTTTACAAAATAATGTAATGAAAGGAGCAACAATTATTTCGTTGATATATCTATATTACGTCTAAAAATAGTTTAAAGAGAATAAAATGATTCACAAAAAATATCGTTCGTAAATAATAATTATATTATTATTAATGTCAAACAATATTTATCATTTTGATTATGCGCTTTGTTATGATTATTTCATATGCACATTTCTCTTTCATATAACTCGTTTCATTACTCCAACTGTTTCCTTCGTCCATTTTAACTGGTTTTGCCGCAAGAAATACGCTCGTGAATACTCTTTAGGATACGATGGAAAGCGCGAGAGTCGCACTTGACAATTTTCAATTTCTCCCGAGCTCGAGGTTCGCTCGCTCGCTCGCGATTTTCCCGAGCGAAAGCATTGAATTTTTTTCGTTCCATCTTCTTGAGCGCACATACGTGGCTTGCACCTTCTCCTTGAGGGGCGGCAAAGCCTATTCAACTGCTACCCCTATTTTCAAACGCGAGTTTTCCTGTACGTCTTTCATGATGTAGAAATCAGCCGATTGTAAGGAACTAGATCGGGAATGCTGACGTCAGCTTCTTGAATATCGTTCGATTATCGCATCCTTTGATAGGAATGTTTTTCAATAGCTCGTTCGCGCGTACGTCTCATGTAAAATTAAAATACTTTGAAGTTATTACGATTCTGCATGTTTTTTGTTAGCTTAGCAATATTATCTAAAAAAAGTCTCAATTGCAGAAGAGTTTCCGATGATTAATTAATACTTTTTAAATTAAATTGTTGAATAAATAAATATATATATATATATATATATATATATATATATATATATATTTCTACTGCTACGTTTTTCAATTGGCATTCAATATAATTTCCAACCTTTAGCAAGCCGACAATATAAAACTGATAATATAAATTTAACTAGCTTATATTGTTCTTTTTTTTAAGATTTATTAAACACATAGATGTTTGATATTACTTATTCCTATCATTTTCAAAAATAATATTTAATTCAGAGATAGAATACGCATTTTATTTTTTCCCACTTTTTTTTGTTTCTTTAAAATTTGATGAATCTTGCAACTCGTTCTTGCAATTGCAAATATTTCCAGACGTTATTCGATTTATTCTTTTGAACTTGACGAAGTGAGTGAGATCTACTAGTCCGGAATCCGCTATTCCTATACTACCCTCTCTTCAACTCTTTCCAATAGCGACCCCCATGAGACACCATCCCCGATTACTATCCCTGAATAACCTGTTTACACATGAACCAAGAAGATTGTAGGGTAGAGAACGGAAAGAAAGTAAAAACATCAATAGAAGACATTGTTGCATACGTAACGTTCAGTAGATGTCTAAGAACAAATAACAATGTCGATTTTTCTTTCTCTTTTAGTGTATTCCGGTTCTAATAACAGTTTACTTTCTATTCTGTATGATTCATTTAGTTTCGTGTGGGATATTTTTAATAATTAAATAAAATTTACATTTTGAATGTTGCACTATTCACACAAATTTTATAGAAAAATTATACAAGTATAAAATAAAATTTCTGCTTACAATAGTGAACATAAAAAAACTTGTTTTATTTCTTGATATATACGATTCTTTCTGTAAGCGATATTTACAAGCTAATATTATCATAATAATTTATTGAAAAAATTCGTTTCGCATTTCTTTCTTAAATGTTATTAATACTTAATCGCGAAAATTTCACATCAACTGATGGATGTTTTACGATCATTTAATTATTCTAAATTCAATTTCCTGCATTCTTTCTTATGCTCTTATAAATTCGCGATAGCTACGGCTGGTCGTTGCCCTGGCGATTTAAAAGTTACCCCGAATCGGGCTGACAGCCCGATTCAATCCTGGAGCCACGTCCCCCGTTTTTCAAGGATTCAATTCAGCATGCATAATTCCGCGAGCGGGGAGGATGAGCCGCGCCATATCAGGAAAAGGAAGTACCGGCAGGTTTTCAGGCGCGAAAGGAATTCCCCGACCTATCCGAGAATAGTGTGTCGGTAACCCCTTTTCTTCCTGATGCGCGTCGGCTTTTCCCAACGACCCCCTGCGAGAACAAAAACTCGCGGGCCCGACCGGTCCTACGCGAGCAAGTATAGGAGGATTGGGGATACGAGGGCACGTAAAAGAGGAATAATAAAATGCCACGTCGAACATGAAGGAGTGGGGAGGAAGACCACCAGCGGCTTTCTCGTCGCGATTTCGTGAATTTCTCGTCGCGAGTTAGTTGGCCTGTCGTCATCAGCTATTGCGAATCTAATCGCGCCGGAAGTGCAAGGCATCATCAAGAGCTTGATCGTCGTGATCTTGGCAGAGGCCTCGATCTTACGAGCCGCAATCGAGGCGTTTGAAGATTCAAAGAATCGCTAATGAGATTTTATCTTCCGTTCCAATTTGGACGAATCGACCGCTCAAGATACCGAGATGATTAATGATACTTAATATCTTTCGGAATAACGTTTAATCGTCGAAAAATCCGATCTATTTCGCGAATCTACGTTCTCCGATCATTATTAGAATCGCTATCGTGCTTTATTGCTATAATACCGAGAGGCATCGCGGATTCCGCGTGGAAATGCCGCGGATGCCGCCCGATAACGCTCTCGAGGAACGAATGATCGCGCTCTATCGATAGATGATTAATATATTTTCCATTTGTGTGTGTGCCGTTTCGTTTTTCGCGTCACATCGCGGACGCGTTCGAGCCGGCAAAGCGTGATTCCGGTACATGACATGGATGGATACAATAACGGCTGGTACCATCGTCAACAGCATCACCATGACCATCATCATCCACGCCAACAACAGCAGCATCAGCACCTGCAGCAACAGCCGTATCAGCAGCAACAATCGTATTATGGACATCACCATCAGTACCAGACTCAGCATCATCAGTACTCGCAGCAGCAGTACTCGCCGGATTATCTGTATCGATTTTCCCTTCAGGTAATTCGCGCGATATCATCGGACAAAATAGCGCGGTTAATATGCCCTCTGTTTTGTCTTTATAGAACAGTTAAATAGAACACCGTGTATAGGACAAGGAAAAATCGGAAACGATATTTCTCTGATGCCAATGTTATTTGCCTACTGCTCGAAAAGACCGACAGTTTGAAATTGCGTCAGGGAAATGTTATAACGCTTAGCTTTGGATTCCGAAAATAAACGATACACACTTCATTATATCGCACGAAAAAAGTAGGCGCTTTTATTATTATTTCTTATAATTAATGAATCACAGATTATTGATACTTTTTTACAAGAAACAGGAACATTACACAATAATTATATTAAAAAATGATGACATCAAAATAATAATTATTAAAAGCGATTAAAACCATTATATAAAATATTATAATAATTTAATATCTACTTTTAAATGACATGTGTACGGAATATTTCTGATTGTGTAATGCCATTGAAGGATTAACTTCATGAGCTAAAATTAATTATTTCCAGTTATTCCTCGATTAGGCATGTGGATGCACACAGACTGCTCGACGTGTTGATAATATCGACAGATAGACAAAGAGAGAGAGAGAGAGAGAAAGAGAAGAGATTAAAGGGGAGTTTCTTTTCTCTCTTTTTGCTGTCCACATAGAAATCATTATATTCGACATACAATGGACGTGCTAATTGTAATTTAATTATTTGACTGCATTGCTTATGAACGCAATTTTGAAATCCCATTATTAGTTATCATTATTTTAATAATATGAAATTCGCCGTTGCGATTCTTATTATGCATAGCACTCGAAACGCACGCCGCTCTTTTGACACGATGACGTAGTCATACCCGTCGAACAATCTGGATAACGTGTAATACTCTTTCAATCCCGAGATCTCGCGTTTGATATAACGCTGAATGAAGGTTTAATACTTTTTCGTTTGCGTACGAAGATTACGTTAATCCGAGAAACGACAGTCTGCATATTTATCAGTCATGACATATTTCGGCTTCGATCGATATATACCTAGATCGATGGTGAGCGTTATCATTAATAACACAAATTGCACGCGGAATATATTTCCGATAACAACAACAACTTTTCATTTCGCAAAATCTTTTGCGTGCATCTTCATTCCAAGCCTCTATTTTTTTACAATAGATTGATAATTTTTCTCTTCTTTAGTTTACATCCGCATCAATATTTCTCGCTCGCGATACGCGCGCGTGCGATAATGTTTGCAAAATCTTCGATATCATGACATTTGCGTTTGAAATAAAATTGATTGCGAAATAAAAACAGCGCGCCTTCCATTTTTACACTCCTTGAGAGTCTCTCCAAGAAATTCACACGCGTAAACTTTTCTCCACGCGGGTAACATGGTGAACGGAAGGTAGAAACAACATCGGCTAAGCGAAAAGACGTCGGCGAAGCGGATGCAATCTGCGATTTTTATGACGCGAATCGGTCGCATGTGCGCGCAACGACATTTGTAAAATATTACACGGTACATCGAGGCTGATAAAAGGAGTTCGGCGGCGGCGGCTTTCGCAAAATTTTTCCCCGAGATATATACACGCGTGAAATTCGTGTCGCACGCAGGCGCGAAAAATAAAGGGAAGGCTGTCTGACAAAAGAACGCCTTTGCTTGTTTGATATCAAATTTTTATAACGCGCGGACGAATCAATCGTGAGCCGGCGCTCGCTTCCGATGCTTATCGACGGGAATTAACTCCGTGCGCGAATTAATCATATTCGCGCGCCGATCGGACATGTACGTATGATTTTATAGCAGGGGGTCGTTCTCTGTACGCCAGCGGCATGAACAACCGCATATCGATGAATGTTGGGGTCGTGAAAGAGGGGCTGAGACAGGCGACAGAGGGAGGGAGATAGATAGAGAAGCGGAGGGCGCGCAGAAACGGAGACGAAATGGAGAGGCAGATATAGAATCCCATCTCTCCACGAAGTGAGCGAATTCTGCATCCATTGCCGACCCGAATACAACGAGACGTGTCTTATCTGACAGATAGATACTGGTCGGAGCTATGTGTTACCTGCACCAAATTATGTTCTCGTTGTCCTTCTATCTCTTCCGGGAGAACAACGCGTTCCACGGGGTCACGAGTCGCATCATAGCGACCGTAAACGAAATCTCATGAAATATATCGACGAACATTCACCGCCAAATAATTATTAGGACTCGAGTCTCTATTTGAAATTTCTTGTGTCACTACGTAAAAATTATATAATATTTATATCGGCCTTTTTTCAGACAAACAAGAGAAATAAGATGCTAATATATAAAAGCGACATAAGAAATATAATTACAAATATAATAAAATTATGACCCAAAATAAAGAAGAGGAGAGAAGGCAGAGTAAAATGGCAAGTTTCTACGCTACGTTCTTCCCGTTTTTTCTCTCTGCGTAGCATGAATATATATTTTAAATGCAAAGGATATAAAAAAGTGCGACCGCTAAAAGGGACGAGTGCCTCGCGTTTGCAAACGCCAGCGTCGCGCGGAAGCGTGAAGCGTAAAACTTATTTCCGCCTGCGGAAATTATCGTCGTGACGTAACCGTCGCGAAAAATAGGGACCAGGAGCGCGTTTCGTGCTAGTGCGCACAGCACGAACGGAGAGGACTTTGGGATCTTGTAAAGGCTGTTGTGCGCAAAAGGTCTCTAATAAAGAGCGCGCGAATGAGCGCGCGTTTGCATTACTTACCTTCGTTGCTGTCATAGATATGCTTGTGAATTACGCGCGTGTCGTACGCGTGAAATTACGCTGCCTCGTACAACCAGTTTCCTGCCGAATAGCGAAATTTATTGCTACATCGCGCGAATACGTGCGAATTTATGATTCTACGCGCGAATGAGCGACCTCTAAAATTTTCGATTACGTGAAAGTATCTCGGAAATCTCATAACTCGATGAAACGGATTGCGTTCATTCATTCGCGCATGACGCGCAAATTTGATGTTTCTTTTCTCAAGTGAATAGAATAAAAGTGCCAAATGTTGCGTCCTCTTTGTAAAAGCTTAGATGCTCTCTGATGAGAGAAAAAATGTAATCAATAAGATAGTGATATCAATTTGTATACAATCACAAAGATATGATTAATATAAAGTTGACAAAGAAGAAATTAAATGAATTAATTAAGTACAAACGTTTACAATTGCAATAATTAAAATCAATATCACCAATGTGTAGGAAAGAATTGCTAGATTAAAAATCATTGGAGAGATGCCGGCCCGCACAATTTGGCCGAGTCATCGACTAATTAACGACGCGTGAAACAAACGGTAATTACGATGAGATTATCAATGTCGAAGTAGACCGTTGTGAAAAGACCGCCGCGATTATATCAACGTGGATCGGGGTGATAGCGAGATGGGGCGAGATGCTGATAGAAGAGGATCCGGTGGTCGCGGTGATGCTGCGAGGGAGAAAACGCGCATCGGTGATGGCTAGGGGATGAGAACGGAGCAAATGAGAGAGGGTTCTAAACAGCAACAGTAATTCGTTCACTGACAAAAGACCCGGCCGGAACAATGACGTCTGCATCGCGTCCGTGTGCGCTCGCGCGCGGGTGCGTGTTGCCGCTCATTGTGAGAGCTCGCGCGCGCTTTTCACCGGATTTTCCGTCTGTTACGCCCGTTAGATCGATCGGCCGTCGGGCACGCACACAGGGGGATGGCAGGACAGAGAGGAGAGAAAGAGAGGCAGCGCGACGAGGGGGGGACCCGCGCGCGGAAAGTGAAGAGTAATTGCCGCTTCGTGTTATCGCGTACTACATCTTCGTCGGTGTTTTTGATGCATCGCGAGTGTTCGGGCGCGACGTGTATGTACGTGCCAGCATCGTAAATTCTATTACGCGATGGAGAGGAACGCGGTTTTGTGTGCGGGTAATTTTGCAGGGTGGAACGCTGGATCCTGTACGCGGGGTCAGGAGGGGGTTACCGGTCAACGCGCTTCTCGTAGCGTGTATCTCGTTCGAGCGATCGAAAGTCGAGTGTGTTCGCTAGGGGGAAAAAATTTGTCGCTACACGCAGTAACGTTGGGAATAGATTATCTTTATGATTCTCGAGTGATGTTGAACAGACAAAGTTGCGCACATGCACGAGATGAACGGATACAGTTGGGTGACAAAGATCAAATTTTAATTATCGTACATGACATTATACAATTATTTTAGTTATCACAATTTTGCGTTTTAATATTTTTTATAACGAGTAAAACTCTTCTCCTTTTAATTTGAAATAATATCACATGATATTATTTATATACTCCATTATTTGCGATACACGAATATATGATAATTATGGATTTAGATGCATAAAACTCCTCACGGATTAAGTATCACGAGGCAAATACAACATAGCGTGTCCTTTATGGTAGAATTTATTACATTTAATCTTGTGAAAACGAAGCGCATCATAATATGCGTAGTGCATTTACAGGTACTCTGTAAAGACGTACAAAGCATTGTTTACATCTCCTCTATTGCGCGCTTAGCTTACTAGGCGCTATTATTTAAAGCCCGGTATTTAAACGGCCATTAAACTAATGGCGAAAGCTTAAGCGCGCTAGTCTAAGTCCAAATTCCTACGGGATAATCGCGGGAGCCCTAGAAAACCATGTTTTAGTCCCCGTTCGTTTCGCTAATTATGATAATTGTTATGGTAATTACAAAGTCGATCATACAATTAGCAGGAAGACGCGCTCGTTGAGCCAAATGTATGCAGGAACACGTGCATATTGGTAAACGATAAACGATGAAATTTATTGCTTACCAAACAACGTTTCATCAGCTTCCAATAATAAAATAATTGTCAACTTTTTTCCGATTACTATCATTTATAAGTGTGCGATTCGTGAATTTGAAAATCGCGAATTTAAAAAAAAATTGGAAGATCTCTGATGCGCTCTCGATTAGAGATCCATCTTCGTTGCGGATCGGTCGCCCTGACAAGTGTCTCCTCTGTGTCATGGCTGTATTGTGATTTACCGCCCCCGATTCACGGTACATTGGATCGCGGAGGCGATTCAGCATTCCCAGATTGCAGTTTGCAACCATCCAGTAGCGACGATCTGCGTCCGCCCCACCTATCGGAAAAGTGATACATATCCCTCATTAGCAAGTTGCCATTCCGGTTCCTGCCAGTATTCCTTGCCAACCATTCCATGCCGAACACCAATCAAGTCCGCGCTCATTCGTCCATAGTGCTGTAGCTCGCGTTGTTGTCCTCCCCTCTCGTGCTATGTCTCGCCTACTCATGTATCAGCTGACGAAGCAAACAATTCGTCCATTAGTATCTGACTTTGGTTTTCTAAAAGTTTGATAATAACTACCTACAACTTGATGTGTATTGAAATGTATTCCTCTTCGGATTTCACGTGTGTTTTATTTGATTACATGTACGAAACATACATTTCTTCTCCAGTTGCATCATAATAGATTCTGCACGCGATATCGTATCATATTTTGCTTAAATAAATCATCACTATTGCTCACCGACAGTATAATGTTATTGTGCTTTATTAATTAGTGCGTTAAAAAGCGACAAAGTTACGTCAAAATTCTAATTTACGCTAACATATTTTCAAGAAAGAAACAACATCATATTTGATTTCGTAGTCCGAGGTGAATTTCTCTCGAGGACAATTTTCGACATTTCGCGTAGCAGAGAAAATTTTTTAAACTTTTCTCAGTTTAGCCAAACGGGAAAGAATTTGCCTTCGGGCACAGTCGCACACCGCCGGTATAAAATTACTCTATTCGCAGGTGCGCATTCAGAGAGCCCTTGCGCGCGTTCAGCAACGAGGGGTCAGGACGCCAGAGCGCGGGGTCAGAGCGGCGTATTCCGCGGGAAAGGGTGGCTTTTGCGTCGGGTAATTAGACACGTCGTCCAGTTTACGGGCGAACGTTAAACTCGAACTCGAGATAGCCGGGAGATAGAACGATCCTTTCACCCTCTTCTGGCCGGCAGGGTATGCGTCGCTCTCTGGACGTCGTCCATTCGCGGGAATGAAGGTGCGGGGCTAAATTGAACGATCCTTTTCCGGACGCTGGCTGGTCGTCCGGGAACATTCAAGCGCCACGGCGCATCCACGTCATATAATTGCCGTGCGGAATGCATGCAAAATGTACCTGTCGGATCGTCCGGGTAAAATTTTCCTCGAACGACGACGACGACGACGATGTTGCGATGCAACGATGCGAATTAACGAGCCACTGGTACAACCGGTTTAAGGCTGAACATGCTTTGTCCGAGGCTTGGATGAGAAGTATAAGCCGCACGATTGCGAAGTGAGATTTTGCCAACAAATTCGCGAAGCAGATCGGAGGTCACAAAAATGTTAGGTAAACGCATAGCGATAATGAGTTGTTGAATAACATATTTAAATTGATGAATATGTATTTATGTAATGAGTTATTGTATTTGTTTTACGAATTCGTGTCGAGAGGTTATTTATAATATCCGTGCTGGAATTCACAGTGAAATAATGGCGTGATTCATTCGAACGAAAATCGAAATTGCGGACATCATTTTAATCATTTTCACTTACATTTTCATTAATTTAATTTCTCAATATTCAGTTATGCGACTTAAAGCATGAAAAATAAAGGAGGTAAAAGAATAATATCTGAATTAAGAATATCGAGACATTTATTTATTTACGAGAAGTAAATCATGAAATACACGTTTCATGTGTTATTATATTGCAACGTTAATTAAAAGCGCATAAATAAGTGGAGAGAATTTTAACAGTTTGTTCAGCACATTACTTCGTTTGCATCCTCGGGATCGTGGCACTCTGTGTAAAATATGTACGAACGCGAGAGAGCTTGCGCGAGAATCTTTTCAGGCGTATCCTACGCGAAACTCCGCCGTACTTTGAACATATCGAAGGTACTTTACCAAGTTTCTCCGCTCGAAAATGTCGTATTCTCGAGGCTCCCCTTTTCTTTTTGCCCCGTAGTCCCGATCGCGTGGTTGGAAATTTATTTCTCGCCGGAGGCGTGTGCGGAATTATCCAAAATCCCGGCGTGTCGCCTCGCACGTGCCGCAGTTTACGTAGGAATGCAAAATCTGTCGTTGGGGTACCATCTTTCTTCGAATCTCATCTCTGCGAGAACATTTGTTGCAAATTTAACGCAGAGAATGGAGAAACAAATGGCATAGCGGATTAAAAGAAATATATCCATAGTTTTGGAATTAATATCCTAATTTTGCGTCAAGAAGATACAAACAGTTTAACACATTTCCGCATATTTGATGTTATTTTAAATTCGAAATTTAAGATCGTTTCAATCTCCTTCAGTTTCAATGTACCTTCGAATAAAATAAATCTCTAGCTGCATTTTACCGCTATTTATCCGAGTTTTCGCTTGGCGATAACGCGGCGATGTGATTCGATGTGAAATATAATAATTTCAAAGCAGGAAGTACAGCGATAAATATCGATTCGAAGAAATCAATTATAAGGCAGCACCTTTTAGCAGCGGTTTCTTCAACCGGAGCGTAATTTCCACGTGGCATTAAACCGCGATCCGGAAACCGGACTCGTCGCGCGTTGGCGGACAGAAAGACGACGGAACGAGATTTCCTAATCGGTATGAGAGAGTTTCCACCAGGCGACTCTCAATTCGTACCGAAGCAATTCACCGAGAGGCGAGTGGATAGAGAAGGGCGCGCGCGCACGAGGGATGGGAAGAAAGGGAGAATCCCGGGCTGTGTGAAAGAGAGAAACACGAGAATGAACGTGGCAAGAGAGACTCGGAACTCGGGCGAACGACTCGAAGACAATGCAATTATTCGCAATTACCGCGTCCGTCCGCGGCTCGCGGAATTATCCCATTCTGTTTCCATTACTGATCCCCGCCATCCTTGGGTTCTCTCTCCGCTTCATCCTCCCCCGCTGAATTGTTTCCCTCTCCTTCTCTCTTTGCTCCATATGCTAGGCGTCTCGATTCCTGTATATCTATATTTGTATGTATGTATATATGTGTATGCGCGCAAATGTTACCGTCTCGGAGCATCGACGAGAGAAATTAATAGACGCGACTTGAACATCGCAGACACGCCAGCCCGAAGCGAGATAATGCAACAAAGTCGGCAGACTCTATCCACCGATCCGTTAACGAACGACGTAATTCGGAATCTTCGCGCCTTACCGTACATTGCGCGCTCTACTGCTCTTTGGGGGATTACAACGAGTATCCAAGAGTAACGCCACTCTCCTTTGGATCCATCGCCGCGATTCGGTCGAGTGATCCAGCTAAACGTAAGCCGCTTTCGCGCGTAGCACTCCGCGTTACCCTAAGCTTCGCTTGAATAACGACGTCGGACACGGGCAACTCCTTTTGGATTGTTAAAGACGGCTTGAAAAGTAGACAGATATAGCGTATCTGCGGGCAATCTATTCCAAGGCGCACGTAATGTATATAATATATACTTTGTAATTCTAGTCTTATCACTTTTGTTGCGGCAAAGTTTTAATTCGTAAAAGAAACATTTTTAAAGCGTAGCTAAGAGATTAAAGATTATAGAAAACTTATCAAACTAAATTAAATGCCCAAACGTTCGACAAAATGTATGTGATCTGTATTTTAATATCAATCTTTCGAGAATATAGAGTGTTTAAAGAATTAGACATGCTCGAAAAACAACGACATACATGTTGTCGCAGGAAAAAAACAAATATCGTCATACCGCTATCGCGCGCGACTGTATATTTACTAGAATATGTAACGAATAAGAGAAAGTATCGCTCGTCTAATCTACTTAGGACCCGGTCGTACAACGGGATTCTTTCTCGGTCGGCTTTGACCGCGCATAAACTGGATCAGTCTACGACGGCAGCCAGCGCACAGGCACCGGCAGCCACCGAAAAGAGAAGAGGAGAGGAGAGGAGGCAGCGGCGAGATTCGATTACAAAGCCCTCTCTCGAGCCCTCTCGCTCCTATCGCCCTGCCGAGAGATCGGACACTTCTCTCCCTTTCCGCCGATCCCGGTGTGTTCAGGTCGTTAAAGATTAACGGCGCTCTCTCGTCCCTCCCGACGACGTCGTATCCAGGGCTTTAGGCGCCGTAGAATACGGGGAACGGCTAATGTAACAAAGGAAATCCGGGCGACGAGCGACAAAACGTAATTACGCCCCGCCCGTTCCCTCCGCACCTTCTCTCTCTCTGCTTTGCATTCGCTTGCGTGTAACGCGGAACCTCAGCGGGACGTCGTCCGTGACGCGTTTTCCCGCGTCTTCCGCTCACCTACGTACACTCCAACCTGATATATCTAACCCACCTACTATACCTATCTACGTACCTACCTAATGTTCTCCTTTGCTCTCTCACGCGCCCGCAACCCGCTTCTTCCCGCCAACGCGCGGTTTTGGCGCGCGGATTACCGCCGAAAGGGAATCGATTAAACGTAAAGCGGACGCCTCGCCCCGCCCCACCTTCGCATGCTTCGTTTGCTAATACATTTTGCAGTTGACAGCCTCTTTAATTGCGGTACGTTCTCTCGTCGCTTTTAACACCTTCCCGTGTGTTACCACGTTACGCGATGAGATTCGCGTCGATTATTTACGATATATAACATTGTAGAACGCGTTAAATTTGTTACACTTTAATATTTAAATATGTAGATTTCTCCTTGTGCTGGGGCTATGCAATCTTGATTCAATCTTGATTAAATATATAAGAGTAGTGAGTTTTCAAAATATATTATGCATTTAGCGCAAAGAAAATCAGGAGAAAATTCGAATCTATATCGATTATAAAGGCAGAAGAAAGCAAAATTTCACGTTCCTTAAATGATTTTACTCGGCGATTTTATTAATAGCAACTACCACTCAAGTCAACAATAAAAACTCACGGGGCTCCTTGTACTTTTTCTTTGTAGAATATTATCCGTAATTACATTCGCATCTGTAGCTTGCTTCCAGCACAGTAAATATTAGCCTGGTGAGAGAGAATATTAAATAGTTAAAATCAATGTGGAAATGAGTTTTTCATTTTTACCGAGTTTTATGTTTTATAAATGTCAACGGAAGCTTAAAATCCCCTACGCACATTCTGCCTTGTACGATGATTATAAAAGTAGATAGCTGCGCGTATTTGCTCGCGAACAGTAAGCATATAACAGCAGTATGCTTTTCATATTCTTCTTTCTTTTTCACAATTCTTATTCACAGATTTTGTCGAAATAAAATCTCGCGCATACTTCTTGCCGTGACGAAACTCAAAGGGAATAGGTTAATAATACAGCGAGCATAATAAGCTTTTAGCTCTCCATCGCTCCATAATATGTTTTTTCAAGTGCAAAAAGAATATGGACGTCGAGATAATTTCTCATACGGTGTATTTACCCATTTCATGCCATATAGTTAAATCGACGGTTTCGAGAATTATTTGAAACGACGAGAAATCTATTTCGAATGGAAAGAGAGAAGAGCATTATTTTTTGCTTACTCGTCTTTCTAAAATTTAATTTAATAATCAGAATTTTTTTTATCTTCGGTCATTCAATATAATTTAAAAAGCATTTATATTTTAATATTCCATACTCCCTTTTCAGCAACTTTTTCAGATTTCGGGGCGGCTCCTCGGATTTCGAGGCGTGTCGAACGGTTAAAAAATTAATATGAACTTTCGCGATGCGCTAAATTTTATATTGCTTAGGACCTGTCTTCCTCCCAATCGAGCGCGTTCTTCGAGTTTGACAAAAACTTGCAAAAATTTTAATAGATCGCGTCGAGATAATATGGCCTTTCATGCGAGAGGTAAGGAGAACGATGGGGAAGAGAGCGAACTTCCATCCGAGAAATGAAATACTTTCGCCATCCCAACTTTGTCCGCTTTGTACGCTGGTCGTAATTTTACTAAGAGTCACAGCAGCAGTCTGTAAGAACTGGATGCACATACATTCGTGAAGTTCTTTAGTCAACGAAGATGAATATATATAAAGGATATTCTTGTAAGCTCTATTTACAAGATATCCCGAAAAGTGTTCCATTCAGAAACAGATTTATTTAAAGTATCCTAACGATTGAAAAGAATATATCTGATTTCGATCGAAACGAGAGTAAAAAATTTGACATAGGAATATATATCTCGACTTTATAATTTACCGTAAGAAAAAATTTTTTTAATTTCTGATATCTTTATGAATAGGTCATTCTGGATAGAATATCGTATTGTACGAAATTGTAAAAAAAAATTTATGCAAATTACTACTAGATAGCATTTGTTGTTTGCAGCGGGAAACGAGAGTGCAACGAATAAACAAATCATATAAAATTACTGCGGTATATATACTATCGTGACATATGCATATATATCGCGCTGCATCCGTGTACACGTTCTTCTGACAATTTTTACTCGAATTATCACTTCCATTACAGTAATTGGCACTATGGGACATGGGGCACGAGATAAATTTGTCAAATAAATGTCCATTTTTATTTTCGGACTGCTCGATTTTTCTCATTTCAGATCTAATATTTATCTTCGTTCTATCTTTTCGTTTGTATCTTTACTATAACGCCGCGAGCACCAGTTTTGTTCAATTAAAAAATATTTTAAAGCCGCCATGTTCAGACAAGATGTCACAAAACTAGGGCACAAAGTTTTTCCGATAGTAGTATTTTATTTTTCGATCTGCTTATATATATTTCGTTATACCGTTCAGCGATTACTGGGACTCGAATATACCTTCAAAAATGCCGAAAACTGCTGGCACGATAATTTAATTTTTTAATCGAAAAATTATACTTTCTTTTTTGTTATTTAATTGCAAACGAATTCCATAATCATGCACAATTTATAATTTCTGTAAACTTTGTAAAAAATGTTTTTAAACTACATTCAAACCTATATTTAAAAAAATATATATAAATTTATTTAATATTAATCATTATATTTATTTAATATTTATATTTATTTATATTTATAATTATTTATATTTATTTAATATTAATTTAATATTAATTAATGAGTAAAAATGAGAGACTCGCACGTGTCTTGCAAACCTCTAGATTTCTAGTCAATTTCTTAACCGCGCGGCAAAAGCTGTCAAATTTTACCATGACACTTATGTGAGATTATCGCGTATAATTCATTAGACATGAAATGGTTAACGCGTTAGCGTAATCTCCTCGAAGAGCGGACCGTGCGGAAACGATTAACTCGTGGAACTCTCATTGAAGTCGCAATGTTATTACATGATAAGCACGCATGCCATAAAATTAGGAATTGCCGAGATTATAAACGCGGCGAAAGACTGAATCAGCAGCGATAAACGGATGAAGAAATAAGAAAGATGAGAAAAGAGAGAAAAAGAAAGGCACACATAGTATATAGAGGGTGACGAGGACGAAGGAGAGTTTCTAAACTACTAGCATCTACTAGTAAACCGACGCAGGGGTTGTAGAAGCCGGCCTGCGGCGGAAGGGGATGAGCGCGCATTAGGCGAGTTATGCCGGCATTGTTCTAATTTAATCATACATGCCAGGACCAGCCAAGATACCGGCTCAAGGAGCAAGCCGTTAGTAACGACCCATCCGCGCAATCCGCCATTTCCGGTTAGATCGTTCTCTCTTGTATTTGTCGTATAAATGCCTATTGTAGAGACTTTTCTCTGAAATATATCATTCTTTATTTAATAAAATTAAATTACAAGTTGTTATTTTTTACTCATTTAGAAGAATATGTCAATTGACATAGTATTTTATCGACGTGTATAATTTTATCTCATGTAGATATCATTGGACTATTGTATTTTTTTTACTTGAATAGATAAATTCAAATTGGACATATATGTATTATTTTATAAACAGAAATAATTATGTAATAATTGCGAATTATCCATAGTATAAAAAGCAACAAATACTTGATTCAATGCTATATTTGAAATTTTTCGCTTAATTTTGTATTCGCTTAATTGTTGGCTTCCAACTTAGTACAAAATATAATCAACCGACAATAAATCGTCAAGTCTTACCTGTCTCGCTCCAAGTCTTAAACGTGTAGATTGTCGCAAAACATGTTACGTGTAGATTGTCGCAAAAGACAAAACGACACGTGCGCGACTATAGAACCTCCGAATTTCTGTTCGCTATGCGAACCACCGGTCTGGAAAGCGGTCGGTAATTTTGCTCCCGCCGTACTTGAACGGGTTAAGTCGTTCCCAAGGGAAACAGCGGCTCTTCTCGAAGAAACAAGAGGAACGACGCGCTTCTTGGAACAATTGCGTTCCCGGCAGCGAAACTGTCGAAACAACGCTAATGGTGAACGCGAAAGGAGCACGTCGTGATCGCGGACTTGCCACGGTGCAGAACGTCTTCTGCACTTTCAACGCGTATTTTGCATTAATTCCGGAGGAGTTGAATCGCGCTATTCAGCGGACTTTTAATGCGAACGCGGAAAGTCGAGAAGAAGATGCGAAGCCACCAAGACATTTTTATACGCTATTAAGCGTTACATATATTTTAATAAAAGAAATTCTTGATGAAAACATAAAGGAAAAATAAAAGCAATCTCTCGGCTACATACATAAACGTAAAGTTAAAACTAATTAATATGTGCGCCAAGATAGGAAAATATGTTGAATCTAATATCACTTATATTGTTAAAATAAATAGCCTCACATCTCACATACGCACGTAAAGAGTATTTTATATTTTTAATCTCTCTTTTTTTCTCTCTTTCTGTTCTTAACGTCATACGATGACGGGAATCACGTGGCAAATTTTGTTTGTATCCGAAAATATCTCGGCAAGATACATTGCCATGTTTAATACAAGACGAAGGTGTTAAAGCTTCCCGTCTCTCGTTTCGAACAAAATTCAGGATCTCATTTGGATCAAAGATTGTTTGCAGAAATTGATGAGATATCTGCCGCGATCGAGTAGGTACTTGTGAAAGATGAGCGAGATGCGTCATGAGCGATGCACGCAGGATCGATGGATTCTATCTCGCGGATCTATCAACGAAGCGATGAGAAGCGAAATAGCAGCGGATTCGAGAGGAATATAATCGCGCGCGATTTTATCGGAACGGTTCTTCGCGTGTAAGGGCCATGTTTTAAGTTAAACTCGTTCGCGCATCGACACTGCGAATGAACTGCGCCGATCGAATCGCGAAAGATTACGCGTTTTAATATGAAATAAAGAAAGAGAGAAAAATAATTGCGAATCCGAGCGAAGTGCACCGACGAATTAACGTCGATGATTATGTACGTTCATCTCTTTAGCGCTTTAAGCCTGCCAGGGTTAATGTTTGATGCTTAATGCCCTAAGCCCAACAGAGTTAACGCTTAATCCTTGACACTTTAAATCCGTCCCAATGGCGATGCATTACTATGCTATATAGCATATAGGAGGATTTACGTTACATTCTCCTAATACCAGAAGATATGCAAATGATGGAGAGAATTTAATAATGCAGCATGTATCTATTTTTACAAGATTTTTCAAATAGACGGAATGTATAATTAACACACGTTATATTCAAACGTAAACGTAATCCTTTCACAACGTTCATTACTCTATCGATTGTCACGTGTAAAAAGCTTTCTCGTAATTTATATTTTTTTCCGACTTTTTTTTTGCCCGAGAAACTTATTCGTTGAGAAACTTTTAATATTTTAATTATATGCTAACATAAAGCGTCATCCTTTGATTATACTATCGTCACTTTTTACGCCGTTCCTTTTTCACATAATTACATAGCTCGTGGCGTGGGTGATCTAGCTTTATGAAGAACCGCTGCTATTCTTTTTCACGCACTTCTTTAGCTTCATCATCCTTTCTTTCATGCCTCACTCGGAAATATGTTTTTTTCCCTCTAAGTGATGAAAGCCCATGATATTCTCTATATATTAAGCTTATGATATTTGATATAAAGATTGATGAAAGGTATGAAACATGTCTTTATAAAAATTATTTCAGAATCATATTGTCTTTAAGGTAAAATTATTTCAGAATTCAGATTGTCCTTAAGGTTTCTCTATGAAAAAGTTTTATAGTTTTGCATAAAAAATATCCTCTCTTGTATATAATTCCTATAAAAAAATAATGTATCAATTGTGCGAAGTTCTTAAATTACAAATAGATATGCAAAAGTCGGTAATTTTTGTTTCTTAATTTTTAATAATGTCAGTAAATTCAAGTTAGCAGATTTTGTGCCATGTAGAAGCAAATGCGACGGCGAATTATTTTCTGTAAGAAGAGGTAGTTAGGACTTGAGTAACGTTCCGCTATTATTGAGCAAAGAAGGGTGAGGAATAGAGAAGGGCGAGACACATGACGTAGTTCACAGATGTGTACGTGGCTTCTTGCTCTTTCGCTCTGTCGAATGCCTCTCACGTACGACGCACGTGTGGCTACGTGCGGTTCCGCTTGCAAATCAAGAGGAGAGAAACGATGTGAATGTGAGCAAACATTTTCTATGCTAAAATTAAAATAGCAAATTGGTTAACTAATGTTATATCAATAAATAATTTCAAATGATGGCAAGGAACGAATGGCAATATTATTCAGCACGCGCGCAGCATTTAAAATATACTTGCTTGTATGAATTTAAAAGTCATTGCAATTCCAGAAAGCTCAGTTTTATATTAATATATCGTAATATTTTTTTCATTACCATTCTAACGAACGATATTTCAATTATTACAAATTTTGTTATAGACGCGTATTAAAAGGTGTATTATATATATATTTGCTTTATTTAGATAAAATATAGATTTTCCGTGCTCCGAAATTCTTTGCTAAAATAAGATTCACCGATACTCGCCGTATTTTGCTTCCGCGCTTTAACTGCGCGACCTTTTAAGTTCCTTCCGCAGGATATCGAGTATTGGATCTACTTACAGTTATTAAATTTTCAAAGCTCTTATCCAGACATGCCCGGCGGCAACATCGAATATGTACTTACGACTAAGCTTAGAATTCTCGACTCTTCCGGAAGGCTTGATGGAAGAGGAAGCAACTTCGCTCTTTTCATAGCAATTCTCGAACTTATACGACAGGAGTTTTGTACGCCGCAAAAGCAGGTGTAGAGGAAGTAAACCCGCGTGAACGTACATGATGAATGAACAAGATAATAAGGAGAAAAAAAGGGGAGGGAGATACATGTATATGACATTTTATGATAATTTCGAATCGTATGAAAATTTATCTCTTTCAATTAGAAAAGCATACATTTGTAATTAATATGCGTATAATCTATTATTGAAAAAATAAGGTAAAAGATTGAAAATACATATCTCTTTCTTTATACAAGGAATGAGCATCACATAATTAACATGCTTCTCTTGTTTGCGTTCATAAATTGAACAAATTTGAAGATTAATGTATGAAGAAAATATCTATTTCATTTATAACATCACGTTAGAGAGCAAAATTATTGAGACCAAGTGCGTCACGTTACTGTTAGAAATGAACATATCTCCATCGAGATGAAGTCCCGCGTGTCGTACTGTAGAATCTTACGAAGAGAGAAGCGTTAAGACCGCCTGAGCTAAAATACAAAAGCAAAGTTATAATACGAGTATAATACAACACTGTCTCGAGCGTTCTCTCGCGCGCCGTATCTCACGTCCCCGGACGATCCACGTATCGTCCGGGAGGGATGCAAATTGTGTAGCGGGCGTGCAATGTTCTCCGATCTGTAGTTAGCAATTCTCCCGTCTCTATTCCCTCTTACGCGCT
Organism: Camponotus floridanus; assembly: GCF_003227725.1. Classification (NCBI taxonomy): domain Eukaryota; kingdom Metazoa; phylum Arthropoda; class Insecta; order Hymenoptera; family Formicidae; genus Camponotus; species Camponotus floridanus. The sequence continues at coordinate 2,334,259 of NW_020229248.1, forward strand.
TACGAAGTTGCGGAGTTTCTACAAGACTCCGAAGCAAGAGGAACGGTTCTCGGCCCTCGAGAGGAGCTTAACCGGCGGGCAGAGAACGGTAACTTTCGCGTATATAACGTATATAGTATTAGTGTTACGCGTGCTACGTTATCGTTCGGGTGGAATTTCACCCTTCTCTCTTCTCTCCTGGAACGCGAAGCGGTTAAACGGGGCGAAATGGAGAAATATCAGAAGAAAGGAATGTGCGCGTCTTCCCTAAAAATCTCCCGTGACTTTCGAAAGACCGGCATTAAGCTAGACATAACGCGCACCTTAATGAAAGAAGATGCCATAAAAGAAATTCTTCCTTTGTTCAATTATTCTCAGTTTTACGTGATATCACTGTCGGAGCTAATGAGATCATTTTGTTGCGCATATTTTATAAATATTCTGGAAATACAGGATTGAGTACATTTTTGCAACTTTATATAATATCTGTTGCATCTTTTTATGTACTTTTTAATATTAAAATTATTCTTGTGTAATATTTTATATGTAAAGTTTAAATTGTAGAGGTAAAAATATGCGCCGCAAATAATATATTTGATGCAGGAAGACCGCAGTTGCAAAAAATAAATAATAGGAAGCATTTGCGCGTCTTTATAAATCTTTCAGTACGAATTATTCAAGAATTCTGTTTTTTTTTACTTGCAGCAACAACAACAGCAAGCGCAGCAGCAGCAGCAACAGCAACAACAACAGGTCGGCTCACCGGGAAGCGGAAATGTGGGGAAGGGCAGCCCGTCTCCCGGAAATTCGTCATCTCCCGGTACGGTCGCTACTTCCAACAAATCCCAAACCGAGCCGAAACCGGTGGAGTGCAATCTGTGCCATCGAAAATTTAAAAACATACCGGCTCTTAATGGCCATATGAGACTCCACGGTGGTTACTTCAAAAAGGTAAATTCCATATTTGATAAGGATAACGCTCGTGGAAGCGCTTGTTTATGTATTTATGCAGATTTATGGTATATAGCTAAGAGTCCGATAAGAAAGGCGTAAGAGAGGGAGACTTGATGCTATAAAATATTCTAATGTTTTATCTTATGACTTATGCCGTTTATCTCAGATATTTTAAATGTAGCGATTACGAAAAGCTTTATCGGAATAATATATAACGTGTCCTCAGTTTGCCGCAAATCAAAATAATTAAAATTACGCAAAGTTGTAATCAATTATCCTTAAGTGATCAAATTGATTAAACTTTACATATATTCGATATTTGGCAGAAATTAGATAAACATTAGATACTATCTGATACGTTACACATATAATTTTTTTATCTCTACTTAGAATTGTATTAATTTCTTGTTTTTTCATTTTTTTCTGAAAGAAAACCGGATTAGAAATTATATATTTAAAAGGAAAAAACTATGTCAAATATGTTAATTTAATAACAAATGTACATATCAAAAAGATAATTTTTAAATTTCAACGTGAAATGATAATAGACGTAAAATCTCATACGTTGTGCTTACTTTCGGTCTCGGCCATTTCTTTGGAATAAAGGAACTCATCTCGCGGCGACTTATTTCATTTGCATCCGCGCGAGCGCATCGTCGAAACTTCATTTTCGGCACGAGAACTTTAATATTCAAGAAAATCTCGGCGTGGTTCCGCCAAAGTTATAGCGCCGACGGTTGCATCACCATATGAATTCGCAATCGCGCGAAATCACGCTCGCGCGCCCGCTTGCGTTGCATCCGAATAATCAACCGGCGTTTCTATGAAAATCTCATCAAGGCATCGTCGCCATCGTCGTCTCGAAGCCTCGAGAAACGCGATACTCGAGAATGCATTCTCGAGGTGATAATCGCCGCGGCAAAGAAAATGGCAAAAAGTGATATAAGAGAATAGAGATCGCCCCCGAAGATCCGCGCGGCTTCAGCACACTTTGCTCCCTTTCCCCTCTCTTACTTCCTCGCGTATCCCCTCTTTTCGTTTCTTCCTTCATTCTTAAACGAAGGAGGACAGCGGTGTTCTTAATAAGGTCAAGGGGTAGGGGGTTGTTGCAGCCATTGAAATAGAAAGATCAGCAATTCCGCGAACGTTCTCTCTCTCATCGTTCGTCCTTCAACCCGCCCTCCCGTCTCTCCGATGCTCTTCTCTCGCTGATTAAAAATGTCTTAACGAAGACTGCGTCGTTTAGAAAAGTGCTGAAAAACTCGTCGGACAAAAGTTTCCTCTTTTTCATCCGATCCCGGTGGCAGCGAGCGAAAAGGAAGGGGGCGGAAGGATGGCAAATGGCGAACCGGAGATGTTCTTTATTCTGCAATTGAAAGACGATGACGTAACTCGTAGCGGGGAATGGGTAGGAATAAACCGGTCGCGGGCATTAAAAGGCAAGAAGAATTATAATCGACGTATTGAATCGCCGTGCATAAATCGAGACGTTTTTTCAACTCGTGAAAGCTTTACCACACGATTGCGAAAATATAAAAGTTTTCAAAAGAATTATAAGAGAGAAAAGTCTAACTTTTTCACGGATATCTAATATATATTTTAGTTGGATATGAATGTGAAGACAGAAATGAAAAAATTCCAAATTCTTATAGATTAAAATTGTTTCTCGGCACATTTGACATTTTCTTCAGAACTTTTAAATAGAAATTTTCTAAAAAATTATAACATTTTAAAAGAGTCCCTCTGTATAACTTGATATAAAGATGAAATTATACTCTCGGATTTCAATATCTTTCTTTAGAAATGTGCAAGACGGTATTTATTAACATGTTTAAGTAATAAATGATTTTATTTATAGTATTCTTCATGTACATGACGTTCGCTCTTATAAATCTTAAGTCTGCTTCCCCCATCATCTCTTTGCGATTCTGACAAATATGTCGAATTAATTTTTCAATCAACGTTTTTAACGATCGTCTAACATTTCGCCCTTGTTTCTGATTCATTCTGTTTCTCCTTATTCGATTCATCGCTGTATAAGCGACGACGGATGGAAAGACCCAAATCGATAACGACTCGATAAAGATTGGAGCGAGGCGAGTATGAGAGTGAGTAAATCAGTGAAGGCGAGATAAAGTACGGACAAGAGCGAAAAGAGACGTAGCATTGGTGGATAAGAAAGGTAAGGCGATGATCGAATCCAAATGAACCCATTAACAAGCTCTTTGGTTCCACCCGAACCAATCCGCAGCAAGTCTGTTGATCGGGAATGGAAAAGAGAAGAAGAGAACAAGAGAGAGAGAGAGAGAGAAATAATTCAACATAGCCTGAGGGAAAAAGAGAAAGAGAGAGAGAGAGATGGAAGAGAAACGCAGCACGCGCGGAGAACCCCGTACAAACATTGTCTCGAGCTTTCTCCATTATGCAGATTGAATCTGACTGGTTACGGTCGGGGCTTTCAATGGCGCTCTGCTCTCGTTTTGAGCACCCGAGTTTTCACCACGATACCACCTTCGCCTCCTGCTCCTACGTCTGCCTTTTAACTTCTCTTCTCTCCTTTCGCCGTATATTCGTTCGTTCGTGTTCGAAGGTTTGACTAGCAAGGGTGACCGATGGACACTCCGCTATCACGAAAGTTCTATCCCTCTGGCAGTGTTATATTCCTCTTTTCATGGTCGAGCTTTTGCCGGGCGCGTACCGACCGTATGGAATTATTGAAAAGTTTAGATGGTCCTTCGAATTGCGATATAACCGACCTAATGCACGTCGTGTATACATCCTCGTCCTGGGAACGGGGTACGCGGGAAAAAGGATAGCAAAACACGAAAACTCATCGAGTTGTAGGCAGAGCCTCGTCCACCATGAAACCGCGCTCGTTGTTGTTTAGGGTTCACGTCCGCGGTGAGAGGAGTTAGCGACCGCGCGTTTGGGTTCGTTAAGTGGCACAGCTGCTGTTAATCCCGCGGCCGGGGAGGGGAAGGAGAGACGCTCTTTCGGGGCCCGCGAACCCGCAGATAGACATTGTAGTCTGTGTGAGCTTTAGAGCGAATTACGGCATGTAATTTGTTGTATTTCCGGAGGAATCGCCCGCATATGCCGCTCCTGCTTCGCGGACTACTGGCCGTTTTTCATTACATTGTACCGCCGTGTGACGAATGATTTTTCGGAGCGATAAATCGTCAGCAATAAATCTGCGCCGACGCGTTTCAGATTTATTTTCTGTAAGTAGTTGACGTGCAGCACGATTGATCGTCCGAAGGTAGGAATTGTTGGAAAACATACGCGCGCGTAGCGCTATGGATTTTGTCGATTGATCGATGCCCCGCCGATGGCCGAGATAAGAACAAGAAATATTGGAAATATTGTTGCACGGAACCTGGCAGAGCGTCGTTCATTAATCGCTTCTTTGTAATCGTGCTCAAAAACATGGTCTACGTGTCTCTTCTCTCCTGAATTGCATTACTTGCGCGATCGTAAAATAGAATACTGATAGATATATTGATTAATCAAGGTACGTTGACTGACAAAGATAGATACATTCTTTTCTCCACAGCTTTACAAAAGATGTTACAGTTTTACAAAAGTGTTAAAAAAATAATTCGGAATTATAAATATATCGATAAATCAAGATAACACATTCTTTTTAGAATGAGTAAAAATAATTTGCAAAAAAAAAATTCAAAAGTCTAATCGTGGGGAATGGCGGCCGCTAGATAACTCTGGTAACTGGAATCGACACGGATCGAATTGATGAGTCCGGGATCGGTGCGGCGCGGCGGACGTTCTGCAATCAATTCCACGTATTAACGACCGCCGATCAATATTCATGAAGCAAGCGAGCGGTGTACGCCCCGTCAAAGACAGAGTACAATTTCATGAGAGGCATGATACAATATATATATATATATATATATATATATATATATATATATATATATATATATTGCACTTATGTTTTCACAATTGTTTATATATATATATATATTGTGAAAACATAAGTGCATCGCGTTACATACATCAAAGATAGGAAATTGAGAGCCGCGAGATGATGACTGCCGCACATCGTGTATCCGGATCATTGAGATTGGATGAAGATGATGACGCTTGTATCCACTGATATATTGTTCGCTACTATGGGCGCCAGCGAGATGCAGATGCGGGAAATGTATGCGCGAGGCACCCTCGATGGTATTAGTATGCTAATTATAAACGTGTCCCTGTGCCGAAACTCGTGGAGAGGTCGATCAGTAGGTGCTCGGGAACAGACAGCTATCCCATGAGACGTAAAGTTCAATTGCACGACACGTACGACTCGCGAAAACTTTAAGTAATATAACTTTGATGCGTCTCAGGAAAAAAATTACGCGGACTTGAGGAATTCTCGCGCTTAATAAGTTAAGAGGTAAGACTGGTAGTTCACAAGATTCAAGAATGCGATTGGATGACTATAAAGATAATAAATCTATGCAATGATTTCAAGCTGTCATTGTTCCGTAGACAGTGCTATATTTTTTGATCGCTTTTTCGATAGATCGATATGTAACATTGATGGATAAATGAATGAGGGAATTTCATTAAAAGTTTTTAGCAATTCCTGATAGCATTGAGCAATTAAAAGCCTTTTAAGAGCAATTTAAAAAGAGAGTACAATATTAATAAAGATGATTGCAAACTATCAAAATGCAATTAGTATTTTTTAATCTGATCGTATTTGAATACAGGAATTGAACTTTCGCAACTCAAGTTTATCAGAAATCGCTCAGACTACCTTCGCAAGATCTAGAAACAATGCAGACTATCTTTCGACGGGATGTATTATATGATGTTGAATCGCGCACGCCAGAGATTCCATTAGGATATAATCCAATGGGCACCTCAATTAGCCTTGCTCAGTGATTAGCGTGCATCTCTGAATCCTCTTGCCCTCCTTCACCATTGTAGTCTCTCTACACATCTCCCTTGTAGTACCCTGCGCGTCAATTTGCCCGTGATTTGAGCTTCTAATCTAGGTTCTCCCGTCATGAGTCCTCCGCGGCCGAGACGACTGAAGATTCCGATTAGAATATAAGTCCTCTGAATAAGCTTGAGCGAAGTCCTGCTATCATACGCGTGACGTATATTCATCCACAACCAGCTAACAACGAGACGCTCAGCTAACACTTTTCGATGCCAAATATTCTGCTATAATAGTCACTTCTTCGCGCGATCGTAGGATAGGATAGCGATCTTTCCTTTTGTTCGCTAATTCAAATTTTGATCTCGGATGCGAAGGATACACGGAAAGTTTATATATTGCTTGTGCTTTATCTTCTTGCTGCGCAATTTTGATTCTTTTTAACGATTCGTCTGTTTTATTTGCATGTTATAGGATGCAGAGAATAAGAAGAGCGAGAAGAAAGAGGTCATCGGACCACCTTTGCAGACGGCATCGGTCAGCGTGAGAGCACTCATCGAAGAGAAAATCATACAGAAAAGAACGACAGGTAAGACGAGAGAGATTCTCTCGGGACCACGTGTGAATTAATTATATTCACATCTTTTATAATAATGCGATGTTATATTAATCACGTCATATCGATAATAAAGTTATCGCTCGCGTATTTTCGCGAGTAGAAAAGATGTATCTTTCGATGCAATACGGTCGACGCAATGTCATTGTTCCGTTTAGAATCCCGAAGGGATATATACGCGGACATATATACGCGTGTCATAACTGTGGTGAAAAAAGAATTAATACAGTGTTCCGGCGAACGATGCTGAGAACACAGAATCCACGAATGCGATTCCGGCGCTGATTTACGGACGTGCATCCCGATTCGATCGTGTATCTCCCGTTATGCTCTGACCGTTCATCTGTTCTCGGCTCTTTCTCCCTCACGCGTGTGTACGTGCATTTGCCAGAACCTCTCCCTCCCGCCTTCCGTGATATTTCGCGGGGGCCTCCTCTCTATGGGGGCATACAGTGTATGGACTGCCGAAGAACCGTGATTTACGAAGCGAACACGCCAGAATATTTCTCGCATTGTCCACGTTAGCGCGATAAATCAAGTCTGGCGGCAGTAGCAGAACGGGCCGGTGCGTGCTTTTGTAACAAAGTGCGCGTCGTTAGCGATTTATGCGCGATTTCGCCTCGGCATCTGCCAAGAACGACGAGGGACGATCCGACCCGGCGCCTTCCGCAGTATGGCTCCTTTCGTTTCAGTAGCCGTAAACCCGAAATAAGCGCGAAATAATCGCCGGGGTGCGTGCATATCTTTGCGGACATATGCGGATAATCGTTGGTCGTTAACCCTCGACAGCTCAAAATAATCTCGAGAAAATGATTCATATTAACATCCATTTATATATATATATGTATGTCGAAATAATCAAAATTTTCGCTTCGGAATTTCTTAAAAATATTTATTTCTGAATGTATATGTATGTGTATGATGTTAGAATGAATTTGTGTTTCAAAATGAATACGTTTGAGAAACTTTAAGAAATTTGCAAATTATTTATAATTAAAAAATAATTTGTATGATTCTTTTTTTAATATAAATAGATTGAAAAATTAACGGCCGTTCATAACTATTTAACTTTGCGATAATAAAAACGTATTTCTTTAATAAATCTTGATTTAATTTTGGAGGTTTATTGAAATTATTTAGACTTTAATATTATTCATATTTTAACATTAGCCAACATATATAATTAGATTCCTCAATCATTTATTCGCGCGTAAGAGCAGATGATGAGGGGAAACGGCTCTGTTGCAAGTAGTTTAGATCGATTATTAGTCGCGACATTGTAACATGGCGACGCAATAAACGATCAAACTTCTTCTCAAACTCTGTCCTGGCGCACGATGGACTCGAAAATTCTATGAATATTCGATCACGACCGATTATTAATCAGCGTACAATAGGAACTGTGATGTCTACACAACGTCGTTTCCATTGGCGCGCCCGGGAATTGTTGACAGTCATTTAACCCGGCCGTTGTTGTCGGGCATTATTTTTTGAAAGCCTCGAAAGTGGCCGCACAACAAGATCGATCGATAAATAATTTGCTGGCGAGAGCGGGTGCTAGTTTGGCGCGATGTGTCGTTGACGATGCAGGGGAATGCCACGTTATTTGGTTGTGCAACGGTGCTAGCGCGCATTTTTGACAAAGGGTGGCGAGAGGATGAGAGCGCGCTCGGTCATGCTGGTTGTCCAACGAAATATCGTCTATCGGACGCTTCGCGTGCATCAAAGAACGCGTAGGGGTGTCTGATAACAATCATGCGATAAATCAAACAAAGAATTAGACCTTTGACATATATTGAGACGATTGTTGCTATGGTCGAATTTAATTCCTCGTAAATGTATATCAATAATCTCTAAAACGACAATTATAATTTGAATCAGTTAAAGTATCATTTTTATTATGTAAATTTAATTATTATAATTATTGATCCATGTGTCTTATTATTACACTTAAATATTAATAAATATATAATAGAAATCCAAATCGAAATTTTATCTATTAAGATAAAATTGTATATGAAAAAATATAGAATTATTAAATCGAATTTTTGCTAAAAAAAATTTCAAGGTTGGTAAAAAAATTTGTATAGAAAAAATATGTATGTGTATGTATGTATATATATATATATATATATATATATATATATATATCATGTGGTATATATGTGATATATATATATATATATATATATATATATATGCTCATGTGAAAGTATCACATATAGATACATGGATTATCAGAACAAACGAAACTTCGCTTTGTTCTCTCGGCTTTTTCGCTACTGCTGCTGCATCGACCGCAACAATTTCCATTCGAAGTGCGGATCGGACAGGTCAGAGACAGGCCCGCGCGTCTGCCTCGTTGGAAGCAATTTGCCTCGCCGCGATCGATGATTGGCAATTTGTAAAAATATCACGCAGTCCCACGTCAGTGTGTTCCGGTAACGTTGTCACATGTACATACATAGATGGTCATGGAATTCACGGTTTATGTAAATGCATAAGTTTCGCATGCCTTTTGCGCGCGTTGATCGATAAAATCGAACAAACCGCGTTGCGCTTTTTACGAACAAAAAGGGGATATTCGTTGTTTCATACACGAAATCTACAAGCATTCGAATCCTCTAAGCGTATTACACATTAGAGATAAAATTAAATGTAATTTCATAAATTTACAAGAAATGAATTTGTTACAGTGTCGATCATGGCATGACGAGAAAAAATTCATATAATATTCTCATTTACAAGAAGACTGCTCCTATCTGAAGAGCGCCAATTACACGTTACGTGTGTGATAAAAATGTGTAGAGTATGGTGGACGGTATATGGTATAATGGCCAAAAAAGTAATGGAAAAAGAATCGGCTCGAAGCCAGAACGAAGGCCAGATATTCATGAAATCGTCGTGGAAAAGTTTCGTCGCGATACAGCTGTACACTCGAATCCCATTTCCTCCTTTCGCCCCCTGCGGCGCCCAGGATATGCACGCATTTATTTCCGCCGAGTTGTACAGCTACCATGAACGATTGTGCACGCCGTAAAATATATTTTTCAGTATGCTGCGATTTCAGCGGAATATTTATTATGGCGCACGATAGACCGCCAAGTGCGAAATGAACAGTTGCGTATAGATTGCTTTTCGCGCTTTAGTCTACATAAAAGAAAAGATATGTACATTTTTCCATTAATTAATTGAAACTTCGAGTAAATTGGACAAAAATAATACATGATTTTACGTAATAAAAATTATATTATTACAAATTATTGAGTTTTCTTTGAGAGTTGAGTTTTTTTAGAAAATAATTTTACCTATAGATATTTTGATTAATTCTCAAAAAAATATGTAAATTTCATCGTTTATATTTGTGCGAAAAGAAATTAACTTCTGCATTTTATTTGGATACTTCTCAACAATGATTATTATTAGAAAAAAGTCACTAATATTTTTTTTCCATTTATTCGACACATGGCATGTGGGCCGAATGTATTTCATGTCTCTGCTCGGTTATAATACTCTGTCATCCGCGCGCGCTTTCGTAAAAATTGAGTCAGTCCGTCGGACTACGGAATACATTATAACTGGAACGGCATGAGCGCTTTTTGAAATTTAAATGCAGTTATTCTAGCAAACCCACTGTTCTCAGAGTATGCCGTGACGTACCGGTACGCACGCTTTTTTGAAATTTAAATATTGTTATTTTTAGTGATACAAAACGTACCGAAAAATTTTTATTGCGCGGACAGAGAGAGAACACGATACGACGTATGTTGTTGCTTCAGCCAATCCTCTCCACGTTTTATTCCTTTTTTCCTCTCTTCAATTACATATACGTAAAGGCAAAGGAAAACAAAAACCATCATAGCGCGCACATCGTGCGGCAGCTGAAAGAGAGCAGAAAATACGCGACGGCTATTGTCGAGGATGAAGGGCGAATCAAGGAAAAAAAGAGGCGGCAAAAGATCCTTTTATTGCGAACGCATATATATTCCCCGTTTACGCATACTGGAGAGAAAGAGAAAAAAAATTCTCTTTCGTTTTGCGTTTCACGGTTTTCTGTAAACTCTGCATTTCTTTATTTCGCTCGGAAACGCGAAACGTCTCGCACGCATTATGTGTTGTTCTATAAAAGAGAAAAAACGTCTTATTAATCAAAATTAAATTCATTTTCCGCGATCGTAAATATGAAGTTTTCGGGATTTTCTATCGCTCTCGATATTTATCTCGATATTTGAAAATGAAATGCAGGATAAATTACATAGAAACATCATGTATATTTATTGCCAGTTATTAAAAAAAAGCTGTCGCTTTTCAGAAATGTAATTAAAAATGAATAAAATATGAAAAAAATTTTCTCTCGTCAAATAAGGATGATTATCGAAGATATGTTTGTGCGTTGAACATGTATTGTAATTACATTGCTTGCTATAATTTAATACGTATAAAATTTTTTTTAATGTGCAGATTTTTCTTAAATCAAACAAAAATTTGGCAAAAGATATTCAATAGAAAATATATACGTTCTAGCAGCGGACGCAAATGCCAATCAACAGCCTCGTACGAATGCCACCGTCTTCACCACGCAAGCCGATGCCGTCTCACAAATGGCCGGCAAGACGAACTTTGCGGTGCCAGCACCACCACCATTGGCGACAGCAGAGAAAGTGCGCCGGCTCTCTGATGGTGAACACTTCCGGCAGCCAAATGTCACCGTGAGCGGTCACGCAACTGTGCAAAAGCAGCTGCAGGAAGCGCAAACTCAGGCTCAAGCGCAAGCGCTTGCCGATCTGATCCTGAAGGTCAGTAGATATCAGTAGATTTGCTTATCGTTATTCGAATATGATTTCATTGCGATGATATTTGAGAAAAGATTATATAAATTAAGAATTTAATCTTGATATAGTTATATTTTGATTTAACGTATGCATATCGCGAATAAATTGTAGGGAGCGAAGGTGGCTGTGAAGAGAACAACCTCTGATCCAGGACAAAGATTACATCTAACTTATCAACAGCCTGTGCAATCAGCGACGACTAATCAACAACCGAATAATCAGCAGCCGCAGGCTCAACCTGCGGTAACAGAAAGCTTCACGATGACAGGTTACGCCGAGGATGGTGGTTATTTTAGTCCGAGTTTGCAGGACGAAGTGTTTCAACAGGTCACAACAGTCCCTGACAGCGTGCTTTTGCATGCTACGCAATTGGACTCAATTCAGGTGAACAACTCTAATCGATACTACTTGTTGTCGTTCCGTGAATACTCATAATTTGCATAACATTGCATTATAGAAATTATATATAAATACAGTTTTATCAGGAAAGATTATATATCCTCAAGTTATTTCCGATCCAATAAACATGTTGTAAATACAAGTAGAGAGAAAAACTTTTAGTTTTCGTTTTAAAATCATCTGTGAAACTTTATACTCTTTTATTATTTATGTGGAATGAAGAAAAAAGAATGAAAAGAAGAATATTTCCATTTTCTAATCGTGTATATTCTTGTATCACAGTTTCAAACGGCCAGCCTATTGCAAGAACAATCTACCGAACAGCTGCAGGATATCACATTAGAAGATCGATACTCATCGCAGCACACAGTCAATCCGGACTTACAAGCGTTGGTAAACTCACCGTTGCCTGACTCGTTGGCCGAATTCAGTACTTATGCCGCGCAATACACGGAAAGTCCTCATACATTACCGACCCAGTCGCCCTTGCCATCGCCCTTGACACGACATGACAGCCCGAGCTTCACATATCCCACCCCACCAGCTAGCCAGGAAGGTCTGCTTACTGGAAGCCTACCGTTGTTAAGTCCTCAAGAGGATCCGGAAAATGTAAGACAAGTGTCGTCACCGCTCTCGGCGGCATTTTACACCACCACAATGTCATCTGCCGCGGCTGTGGAGGAGGCGTTGAACGAGGTGTTGCCGGGCGAATCCGAGGCGGACGCGGACCTCTATGGGTCCGGCTCGCCGAATCCGCACTCGCCACTGCCAAGCCCATTGTCGGCGACACCAGCACCGTCGCCGCTGTCCTCGCTGCCGCCGTCCTCTGTCTCGTCGCCGGGACCGGTCGCCTTCACCGGCACGAGCTTTCCCGTATCACCGCATCACGCACTCCAAAGCCAAATGATGCCAAACTCAGAAGATCCGTTGTTATCCTCGACTCCGAAGGACTTTACCGCCTCCGGTCGCAGGCGATTTGAGTTCCAGTCATATAAACTTATCACGAGCCAGAACTTCGTGGACTTTGGGCTCGGAAACGGCAGTCTGGCTGGCATCGTCGTCGATAATAATGGCGAGTTTAAATTGATACAGACGGCGGGTCTGCAGAAAGCGAATGTATTAGTGCAGGCAGGTTCGCTCAGTCCAGCGTTGACGTTCAAAAAGGAGATTCGTCTGGCAACGCCGAAAGTCGAGCCTGTTACCGTGAATCTCGGCTTGAACGTCCAGACGAATCAACAGCAGTGCAACGCGGGAGGACAATTTAATCAGCAGCAAGTCGTCAATCCGGCCAAGTTTCTCATTCAAACTAATCACGCGACAAAGAATAATATTTTGAGACACAAATTGGCTACTGGAAATTTACCGATTCCTGTCGAACAAATCAAAGAGGAACTGCTAGATGAAGATGTCTTTCTCAGTCCTGGCAGTTTACCCGCCAATAGTCCTGTACGGCATTGTCGGAAGAGGCCGCGCATGGATGGTGGCCAATATGCCAACAGTTCGCATTCTTATCCATCGCGACTGCGGAAAGCTTGCGATCGCCATTGGGACAGCAGCTATACACCACCGCCGATCCTAGATCCATCTCGTCCTGGCCCAGGGTTGTATGCAAGATTACATCAGCACGAGAGAGATTCGGACTTCAGTTCAGATGACTCTCAAGGAAACGACGGTCCGCCGCCAAGAATCAACATCGGCACGAGATATCAAGCCACGATACCGCCGGTCGAATGCAACGGGGATAGGGGGAAGGACGGGTCGGAGACCGACCACCTTTTGTGGGATCCCGGCATAAACAACGTACTCACGAACACCGAGCGTAAGTCTTTTGTTTCAATTATATACCTTGAATTATATACTTTTTTCAACTATATACCTGAATAGCATATAACAAAATATATGAAAATTAAATGTCGCATGTTGCTTGCAGTGGAGATGTACCTGCAATTCGCGTGTTGCGCCGCGGTACCGGGCGGTGGTAGAAACAAGGAATACGCGCTTCACCTGTTGCATATGTGCAAAGGAAATATTCGTGTAAGATATTTTTTTTCACTAAGTATGATTCGCATAAATATATCAAAATTCTTCACTATTTTCCGAATTTTTTCAATTATCTTATATTTTAGAAATAAAATCATCATTATTGTATGTGACACACTCGATATTGATATATCCGATATATAGGTATATGTATATCTGCTTTTAGGAAGCGATGGTGAAATTAATGCGGCCAACACCTACGCTACCAGTAGAGCATCCGTTACTCAGCTACGAATGCCACGAGTCCGATAGATGGACGTCACACGAAATGGACGTATTCTATCAAGGACTGCTCAAGTACAACAAAGACTTCTCCGCGATTTCACGGGACGTCGGTGCCAAGACCGTGAAACAGTGTGTGCAGTTCTACTACCTCTGGAAGAGGCTCTGCCCCGATGAATACAAGAGGTTGCGTATTCGTCACGGAAAACCAAAAATCAAAAGCGAAAGAGATTGCAAGGACACCAGGGAACTTCGCGATGCCATCGCATCGGTGACGGAAATGGACTTTGGTGAAGAAAAATCAATTCTTCACCGTACCTTAGTAAGTTTACTTTATTGTTACTTTTTGCTTTAAATTATGTAAACGCCATCGGAGTATGTATACATATATGTAAATGGATCTCTACTTTTCTTCCGATTAGCTACAAACAAACGAGAGAGAAAATTCGGCGACTCTGACTACTAGCGAAGGAGAGCTGAGGTTATTCGCATACGACTGCCCAGATGTGAGTAATAATATACACTACAATCTATATAAATATTTTTTATCCATTTTATACGTTTTTTTATAATATATTAATTATACAAATCCATATATCTAACTCTTGTGATAATGATATTATGTAAAATTTCTGTAAATCAAAAATAAATTCTTCTTTCAAATCTTTATCTCTCACTTTAGCCAGTTTATATATTGTTATATATATATATATATATATATATATATATATATATATATATATATGATTCACACAGAAGAAGAAATACATTTACATAAATTATTTCTATATTTGTTACTCACCACATATTCTATTTCCTCACTTACACCAAGTACGTATCTTTTATATCTGTTATATTGATTATATTTTTTTAAATAAAAAAAATTTTAGTCTGGTTGTAAATACTATTTAATATTAATATGATGGAGAAAGTTTCGTACTTGGTGTTTCTAAAATAATCTTACACGCGTACATACGTGTGAACATTTAAGTGTCGCATGAGATTGATTGTTGATCCGTCGTTTTCTCACGCTTTATTTTAAAAGGACCGAAGATGTTATGCGTTGTGTGATCGTTGCGTTACTTATCTGTCGTCGCCGTTGTCGTTTGTTTGTGTTGTTTATTTTGGCTTTGTGTTTTCTTTGTGTTGTCAGAGCTTTAGCGGAAGTGTAACAGTAACGATGGCCGGAAGCACCCAAACCGCCCAAATCGGCAATATCGGCCACGCCACAGTCAACACCAACTCACAAACTCACACTAGTTCTGAGCAACAACTACCCGCGCCCACCCCACTTCACTACCCCTGCAAGATTTGCGGGAAGTAAGTCTCCAATCTCTAATCTAAATTATCCATTTCCGATAATTGACGATGGAGCTCGTGCGACGCGAGTGCCCTAAAACGACAATGTAAGCGGCAAGTATTGGCATATCTTGCATAGATATCCTTGCTTGTAGAGAAACAGAGTGCCTTTCTGCGTATGGAATGAAACAAGTAGCAAAAAACGCGATGTCAGTTATATATCTTCGAAATTTTATACATTATACTATTATCAGATGAGTCACACATAACATTAAAAAAAATATATGAATATATATTTTATTTCAAGCAAATTAATGCAACAGCAAAATATACGTTATGAGAAAATAAAAAAAACACACATGATATACATATGTTTCAAATTTGAGTTTGGGTATACAAAAACATGGATATATCATTAAACAATCGTGTTTCTAAATAATTTAAAAAATTGAAAATTTGCAGTATATAATTTATAATAAAAAATTATTATATTAATTATTATATTAATTTTTTTATAATAAAATTAATATAATAATTATAATAAAACAAAATATACGTCAACACATTTTTAAAAATTATTCAAATATTTAGAAACAAACACTATACATTCACTATACAATTCCATACTATTCAATATACATATCCATATCTGAAAACTTTAATCAATAAACAAATATGGCAATAGTATTTATTCTATGACATATTAATTTTTTTTACGTGTTTTGCTATTCGGGTAATTTTAATTAATTATTTGATATACTTCATATTTGTGTGGCACATATTTTTATATTCTATTGTTATTATTTTAATTTGCTCTGTCCAAGTTTTTCTAATTATATAATATTCTCTACGTTTCACACTTTTCAGTAAAGATTATTTGTATAAATTGGCTATGTGATATGTTATAATAAATATAAAAAATTAAATATGCATAACGCAAGCATGTGATTTGTTATACCGCTGTTGCTATGTCAATATTTTTGATTCCTCACGTTATGTGTGAAATATATGTGAACATACTAAACTATACTTGTCTAAATTAAAACATAATACAACGCTTGTAGAGCGAAATGTTTTTGGATGTACAAACAAATTCGATTATTTCTACATATATCTATACATTTCTTATAAATTATTAAATCTCGTACGATTTACAACCAACATCATCACGTATTATAAATTTCATAACGCTAGATTGCGTATGAGTTTATATTGATGACTTGACGAGCGATGATTTATTTAATGTTCCAATTGCACTTTTCTTTCAGAGTTTTCAACAAAGTGAAAAGCAGAAGTGCGCACATGAAATCCCACAGGCCAATACCCTTGCCCGATTCAACGGGTCAGGAATCTAAACGACCGATACAACAGTCATCGAAAGTGCAACAACTGCAACAACCAACAATGTCATTGCAACAAAACCAGCAGCAACAGCAACAACAATCAGACAATGCTATACCGCAAATTCAAGATCATCAGCAGCAACTGCCCGCGAGTATTACCGACAACAGCGCCCAAAATACAGCACATTTATGCCGTAATCCGACGAGACCCCCATAGGACAAGATTCAAGTAATTAAACTTAAGTTACCTTAACGAAGGCTGTAATGATACTATAGGAAAGTAGTATGGTCGCGCGCGGTACTAAAGCAGGCTCTTATTAAATGATCGCACAATCGTTACAAAAATAACGCTGCAGGAATATCTTTTTATGTGAATGTGAAAATTTTTGCTCACATAAACGGGCAGGTTGCGTGATAATAAATTTCCACGATAGATAATTCCGAAAATACCTCCGTGAATACCTCCTCTGTATGTGCGAATCTGTGCAGGAGAGCGTGATTGGTAAATTTATCCGATCAGACGCGGACTAATTACATTTATGCGACTCATATGGGGAATAATTGACTGTTTAAAAAAGACATCTATCGTTAATGGAAATCGAAACTAACAATAAGCACTAAAAGAGTCGTAGAACTCGTAGGGTTTAATGGCGCAGCGGTAAAACGATCTTTAACTATGCAATCATTATATTCGAGCTCTGTTCAAGAAGGAGACAGGGTACTGACCGTAAACATTTTCCTTAATGGAAGACAAGATCAGCCGGCATCAAAGAACAAAAAATCGTCATTGAAAAATGAAGCAAACGTATAGACTTCATTTTGGCATTTTGTTGAAGACAAACAGTAAATACGATTATTTAACATGGCCTAGAAAAATCAAATACAACTCGACAAGTAAACGTACGGAAGCGTATATATGCCACTGTCGTTACAATGAGTGCTGACTCAAGATACAAAAGAGATTGACGTGCACCTACAATAAGCGCCTAATGATTAACGCGATTTCAGTGTACCTATTTATTATGCACGTAAAATATTCCCAGATTGTGCCACAAGACATTATTGTTACCTGTTGCTCTTTCACAATTTTTTAAAGATGTTTTAAATTGTTTTTTCTTCCGATTACAGCCGGGATCAGTTTGTATGAAGCCGTATTTTTCAGGCCATATTTTTTTATTTTCTTGCCAATAAGTATGTCTTATAATTTATAAATTTTATAATCGTTTAAGAGAGACATTATTAACATTTTCACTAGATAGAAATTACGTTTACAATGTTAATATTAAAATCTAAATAAACAAAAAATGGTGAAACAAATTGCGGTTTGTCAACCGATTCCGGAATGTAATGTACGACTTGTTGCATGTTCGCTCTAGTTTTATATTTAATTTAAATATCATTAGCATAGCATATCTAAAATTTGGATGAGAATAAGTAAGTTTTACCATTCATATGTAGAAGAGATTTGTTAAACTCCTTAATTTCTTTACCTCTGTTACTTTTTTTAGTAAATTAATAATATACAATTGCATAAAAATTTTAATATATATAATATATATATATATATATAAATATAAATATGTATAAACGCAAATATTGATGTAATTGAGAAGATTTCGTTTTAGCGTATAGACAAATAATCATCTTTAGAAAGGATGTTGTTCAAGTTTCACTTTAAAAGCGTTTCCTACGTCATCGATGCTGAAGGTAAACTAACGATTATATATATGCTCATGCATACATATTATACATATGCACATTCAACACACACAGACACAAAATAGAGAACATTTATTAAATAATATCAATAAATTTCAATGATCATTAAAATAGTTATATGTACATAAGATGTGTACATGTTTGTACATATAACATCAATGTCTGTATGTTATTAAAATGAGATTTATGCAAAAGTAAGTAGGCTAAGTTTTAGATTGTTTTAGGAGGGATCTATATACATATACATACATACATAATCATACATATATATATATATATATATATACATACATACATATACACAACATACATACATATATACATACATATATATGCTTGTATGTGTAAAAAAATACATATATATATACATTTTATTTCAGTTTCTACCTTATTAAAGACTACAAAGTGGCAAAGCTCTTTAACAATAACTGTAATTGCATGTTTCTATAACAATGTTTTTCAATTTTTATTTTTCCTTTAAAAGTTATAATAATAATTTCTGTAAGATATTTTAAGTAATTAAAAAAACATATTTTTTATTAGCTTATCTCTTGACAATGCATTGAATTCTTCATTTCTTTATCAGTATTGTTGTGTATTTATTCACTGTCTTAGAAATTGACATATATAAAACAAAAAGTAGAAGAATGAAAATAATTTCAAATGCAGTGTCTTTTTTTCTATTTCGTATAAAAATTGTTAATATGTTCTGATTAAAAGATTTTACAATATATATATATATATATATATATATATATATATATATATGTATATATATATATAATGTGTATCAAATATTTTTTTAGTATAAAGAGGTCAAAATTTATTTAAATTGTGAAATTTCATTTGTATATTGAAACTGCAAATTGTTATTTGGGGGAATTGTCAATTGTAGTTGCTCTAATTATATTCTTGAGAACATTGTTATTGTTAACAATCTTCTTCTTATTAACTTTTTTATCATTATTAATGAATCATAGATGGTCACACACATATACATATAATCACACATATACGCAACATACATTTTAACTTTTTAAACTTTTCTCAAATAAATACAAGTGACTGAGGACGCTTTAAAAACTCTGCCAAGTCTTCATAATTCCTAAAAAATGTCTTTAAATCTTCCATTTTTATTTATGTCAGAAATATAAACTATGATTATAAAAGTTTAAGTCAAAAATATGGAGATTTCTCCTTTATGACATTAGACATTCAGAGAAGCGTGCACTTTAATCTCTATTCTATTTCTACGTGTGTGTGTCATTAATCTTCTCCCCCATTTACAAAAATGTAATGCAAACTAAACATCATATATTCCGGCCACAACATTGCATTATCATCTATTTATTTACAGACAAGAGTAATAAATGAGGGAGTATCACCAAGGGCACTAATTTTAATGCTCATATATTATTCGAGATTTATAGCAATTTGTGTAATTCTTACGGCCTATAATAATTATATATGCGATATTCTATTAAATATCTTGGTAAAAATAAAAACTTCTATCTATTTTAATTCTTCCGATATATTCATGATATAAAATTATATTTGTAGATGTTTATGTGATAAATTTTGAAGCCCACGGAAATACTCCTTTGTAACCATATTAAAGTGACATAAATCGTTCTGTAATGATTGAGTACAGTGGCCTTCAGTACAAAAGCAAAAGAGAGAGTGTAGTATTAGAGATCTATATACTATACTATATAAGATTCTAGAATTTCGAATCTTAAAGTTAGTTCATTTAAGGAGTAAAATTGTTATGGATTTCGACCACAGGCTCAGAATGTGCATAGGTCGAATACAACAAAATTAGCAGACATATCATTTAAGACAATACACTTGTTACAGAAACTAAGTTTCTACTAATATAATTATTATTATATGTAATCTAACTCTTAATCAGATTTAGAGCTTCAAGAAAACGGCGTAGATAATAATAAATGAAACATGAGATAAAATATTGATTCTGATCAAATCCAGGAGATATAAAAATAAATAATATATATATATATATATATATATATATATATATATAATAAAAGTTTTTTATTTGCTATAATTTATTCTAAAAATTATATTAATATTTTTTTACGATTTTTATTACAATTTTAACATGAATCTATACTATCTATACTAAATCTAAATGAATCTATACTGTTCAATTTGTTTAGAAATTTTATATGATGAAAAAACTGGAATAGATTTTAGTTAGAAAAAATTCTTTCCTTTTTAAGTTGAGACAAACCTATACTCTGGATTTAGAACAGTAGCAATATGAAATATAGTACTGGAGGCTACTTATTCAAAATATAGGAAAGGCATGAAACGAAGCAATGAAACTGTAACGAAGATATGCATGAATTGTACAAACGAGTCCCTCCACGTCACAGAAAAAAATGATATATATATATCTATATGAAGAATATATATATAACAAAATGATAACACTATGTGATGTATTTAAATGGTATGTGGTATATGGTATTACATATTTGTACATAGGCGGACCCGTGCCATCAACTAGTGAGTTGTACCGATATTGTACTGCCATAAATCGAATAGCGATAACATCGAGTGAATGGATCTGAACTAATCATCGACAAATTTGTATATGATATAATTTTTGTTTTTGTGCTCTCGTACGTGTATGTGATTAGACAATTTATAACTTGAAGTTACCAACTAACACTTAACTTAATGGCTGTGCAAATGGAGCATTTTGCACTCATTGACAATTATTAATAGTTGCTTCATATTTTATATTTTATTGTATGAACAGTTTATTCATATCGAAAATTATCGTTCTGTTGTTATTATATTACTCCTATTTAAGTTGATGTCGCGCATTGCATGTTTAGACTTGTGTTGACAAGTCACGTATTTAATTCGTTAAAATATTTATTCATGTTTATTTTCGAAATCCCATAACAAGCTGACAAAAGACATTAATCGTGATTAATAATTTCGATCTTGTTTTTATAGATGAAACTTTTTACTTCTATATTACTGAACTAACATTATATTGATAATATCAGATGATATCAGTTAAAAAGATACTGATATCTCGCATTCGCAGTTGTGAGCCAAATTAAAAATTTACACACACGTTATATAACTAGGATTACCGTTGGATGGAAGAAGCGCATAATAATCGAGCAATATATAAAAGAGAAAAAGCCACACTTATTTTCTCGGCAACGAATACTTATAAATTTATTATTATTTCCTAAATACAAATTATTACGTAGAGTTAGTAATGTTTTGATGTTAAGTTAATTTCATTATATTATTGATAATTTATTTTGGTAATTACTATTATTTGGATAATCATTGTTATAATAACTATTATACTACTTATTTTGTTAATTTAAGTAAATTTTCGCGCAATAATTTTTACCGAATGTTCAATGCACGCCATAGCTTGTACATTTATAAAAACAATTTGATAATCGTCAAATAATTTAATACTGGTGAAGTTTAATAAGTTGTGGAATATATTGGTACAACTCGATGAAGAAAGTGTAGCGTGGTTATACACCTGAGGAATGTGCTCAAAATATTGTATTAAAGAGAAAAAAGTCTACTAAATGATCATCAACGTTTATGCAAAATTACTCTTAATAAGTGAAAAAAAGTTATTACGGATTATTGATATCGTAATCTATCGTCCTCTTATCTATTATCTACTTTAATGTCTATCTCTATACGCCAGCATGGTTCTTTGTACTCTTCTATTTGATGTTATACTATTCTCTATTAACTTTTACTACGGAACGTATTGTTAATAGTGTTTTTAATGTACTAGAACATGGTCAGCTGTAGGAGAGTCACGCACATGTCACATCGAAATTTATACGAGGACAGTTATTACAATTATTAAAAAGATAATGGGATGCATTGATCGTGAGATGTGCGAGTTCTAACATATAATTGCATAAACCTTGTATTTCTATGTATCAAATTTTTAATGTCATTTATACATATTTTTCGTATCATATATCGATATGTAAATTTTTATCTCCAGATAAAACCCTCAAAAATATATTTAAAACTTACTTTCATTGTTATAATATTCAAAGGTATAATTTCAGATTGTCTTAGCTTAATTCGTATGCGAATTAAAATACTGAACAAGTCTAAAGAGTAAAAAAATATGCACGTTTGTACAATATATTTCTCTCTCGCTCGTATAAAAAATTGTCGCAATAATTCTAATAGAATGAAAGAGGAGCACGTGCTCGGTAGCAATATACTCAAATGACGCGTTTGTACTATCGTTGTTTTCTCATATTTCTCTCTGCTCAACTAGCTATTACCTATAAGTATATTTATACAGTTAGAGTCCACGTTATCTTAGCTACTTGTCACCTAATCAGATTCTTGCCTTGCTCAAAGAGACACGGGCTCGGACAAAATAAAACACAATTATCTCTCTTATCCAAATTGTGTAATAAAATCGCTCAAAAGTTGGTGCCATAAGCAATATGGACAATATATTATTAAATGCGTTATAGGTACGTGTGGACTAACTACAGCTGGCCGGCTAAGTTCTGCTTTAAAAAGCTCGATAACAAAATGCCTTGCAGTTGTCTTCCATGAGTAATCGCGAGGGTTTTTAATATCATTTATTTTTCCACGATTATTTTTTCTTCGTAAATTATTAATAATGCTTGCCAACAATTTCAAAGTTACTTGCGTATAAGCACGCGCATGTACTTATTAGAAGTTTTGTTTTTATTTTTTGAAGTGTAGTTTTTAATTTTATTTAAAATTTAGTTATTATTTCTAATTTAATATTAATATGTGTGTGTATGTGTGATTTCTACACACAATTAGTTTATATCACGAATTGCAAAATTTTATCTCGTTATAATTCTCATTTTTTTTGAACATATACTATGATGATACTCGCAATTAACTTTTGGCAGGAAACTGCAATGTGTTGTTTACATACTTAAGCACAGTTCAGTCAATTTTAAATGTGGAATCGAGTTGCCGACGAAAGCCTAATTTAATCTGGAGCCTATCAAAGTGATATCAGTGAACGAAGAAAAAAAGAGATTCGCCAATTCGTTGACGAAGAGAAAAAAAAGAAACCCCAAGGAGGCCTCCAGAACTCCCCGAAGAAGCAACTCCGCCACGTTAGTCTTCAAGAACAGCACAAACGATACGGTGAATTATCTGCGAATGCGAGGACTTCGAAAATTCTCTGTTGCGTAAAGAAAATTAGCACACAAAACTTACATGAAATCACGTAGAGATTATAAGAGTGCCCACTAATAATTTTCATTGTTATCGTGGATTCGGCAATCTTTAAAATCGACGATTTATCAATCTATTGATCAACTCATAATTTTTTTATATGTAAATTTTTTTCAAGCTTCGATAAATATATGAATTCCTTCGACAAGCGAAATACTTTAATGCATGTGAAAAATAGCCGATACATGTAAGAAAAGTGGATAAAATGACTTGTATAAATATAAAGCGTTTTTATTCTACCGAAAGCGTTTGCAGGGTGTAGAATTTTCGATTCCTCTTTGTCCAGGTAGAAGCCGCGTTTATAATCTGGTTCACGAGTTCGTAATCTGGCGAAGCGTAGCATCGAGATGTAAGATAATAAGTCAAAAGCGAACTCGAATCATCGGGATTGCATCTAATCATAGGAGCTAATCGAACGGCTTAGTCAGGTCAACGAGCGTCTGCGTATCAGTATTATATGTTGAAAAGCGATACTTATATACATTAAACTAGTGATTACATTGCGCATACACATATGCATACTATTTATTTAATATATATATATATATATATATATATATATATATATATATTGAATATATGGAGAAAAAGCGACATTACTATATTATACGTATGCATATTGACTCAGATGGTAACGTACGTGTATAATATGTATATTGCGTACATATATATACATACGTTCACACAATATATATTTATATATATATACAAAACTAAGTATAGTGTACAGAGAGACAGAGAGAGAGAGAGAGAGAGAGAAAGGAAGAGAGAGAGAGAGAGAGAGAGAGGGACCGCCGAACGGTCCCATACTTGCTACGTTAAATGTCGATGTTGTTCGTTAAAAAGAAAAAAAAAAAGAAAAAAATACAGAAATCCCACGCTTCTTCTGAATCGTGAGTGGCGGGACTTCGGTACATTGATCAGCGACGACTATGAAGCAAGCATAATTGACATAGTCACATGCAATCACAGAAAAAAAAGAGAAGAGACATCGGATTTATTTAATAATAAGTCGCGATTTTCAGTTTTCGAGAAATACGCACGAAATAGAAAAAACAAAATCGAGAAATTTACGAAGAACATCGAGAAACATCACTGACCGATTTGCACCACAGTCATTATTGAAGGACAATGTAATCAAATAGAAAACGAGAATCAAAGAGAAATACGTTCTACATAGATCGTCACATCAGTACATGTTAAAATATATAAACATATATAAGCTTTCGACCGATCGGATCGTTATAAATCGATGTTGCCCAGCGTGATCCGTGTTAGAGAGAAAAAAAAAAACAGAAAAGGCATACGAGGAAATACCGAAAATCCTGCCTCACGACAGCACGAGCATTAAGTGTACCATTAAACTCTACTACTACGATAATAGAAAAGTGAAAAAAACGAGTGAAAATGCGCGCGCGTACGTGTCTGCCTGTATGTACGAGAGCGAAAGAAAAAGGACAAGGAGTTTTAATACCGAGATGTAATTGAATAATCTAACCGTCGTTTATAAATGAATATATATATATTAAGACAAATACTGAATATATATATATAAAGTAAATATATTATATATATATTATTACTGCATTGCATAGATAGTATATATATTATATGTACAACATATACATATATATATGACTATTTTCTTCTATGAATATTGTGTATGTGAGATGAGTGCTATTTTCATTGTACGTCGGAAGACGCACCGCGACAAGACGCGAGATCTTTGATAAACGATTCTAGATGTGAGATTCTAGATGAAAATCTTCTTAGCTTCTTTCTCATGAGAGTAAATATTTTATCTGATATAAAATAGAAAAAAACAAACGTTTAAAACAATTTTAATAAATATTTTAATAGGAAACTATATATATATATACTATATATTATTATTATAGAAGACAAAGCTACTTCGTAGATTCACTCTATGTAACACATTGTACTCGATCAACTATAACATTCAACGTACGTCCTCAAAAGATTTCATTATCACGTCATATATCTTCTTAATAGTTAAATTACGAATTCTACGTTAAGCTATCACAGTTATTGCTCTTGGATAGCAATATCTATCTCGCGTTGTCCGCCGCGGCGCGTCTTGCGCCAGCTATCTCAACACCGAGCTATACCAAAAAGCAAATTAATAACAAAAAAGACATGTATGATGTGTAAGCCAAGTGCCTTGTGTTCTGGTAACTAATCGTTGACTTTTAACTACGATATTAGGGGAAATGAGAACGAGAGTGAGAAAGATAAAAAAGCGATGAATGAAGAACTTGTCAATATTAGCTTACGCGCTTAAGTGTAAGCATGTTTATGGATAAGAGAGAAATTCTTTTTTTTCTTTAATTGGATTGATGAAGCTGACAAAGAAACGAATAATATTAAAAATCCACCTATTTAATTCCAGCAAGTATACTTTGCGTTGCAAATCCAACGAATCTAATAGAATTACTTAAATTGCATTTCACGAACTTTGTATATTTCGTATATATCGTCTATATATTTCAATCATATATGTTATATGTTTGGAGATATATATTTTTTACGATATTCTCTACTAATAGTTCTGAAATAATTTTTTTTGCTTTTCAGTTAATTTACAAAATTAAAGTATATTATAGCAGGACATCATTTTAATTACATATCACCTTACATTATTATATTTTACGATTTTCTAATTTTTTGGAAAATAGATAATTAATTTTATATCTCGAATTTGTAATTCTATGTCAATGACAAGTGGTTCTAGTCCATTCTTGTTGTCAACTACCGTCGAGTTTAAGTTAAGCAACATGCTAACATTGTGCCAAAGCAAATTGGCGATAGCCAACGCATGTACCTGGTTCCGCAATTTTACCCTTAAGAATTACAAGTTCGGTTTTAAGTTCAATTTCTCCGTTTTCACTATGTTTCCGTAAAATTCCGTACAATACAATCTTTCTATAGTTGATGGAATTATCTCGATGGTTTTGCAACGCATTGCCGAAGTAGTAACTAAATTAAACTTTCCATGAAACGTAAATAATAATTGCGAAAAATTTGTTTTTTATCCTACCTTGTTTTCGTTACGAAATACATAAGGAAGAACGTCTGAATCCATACCATCTAAGAGGGGCACCTGAAATTTCATTTAGCTTATGATAACTTCCGTGATATATTATTTAACATATATAGTAAAATTAATATAAAACAAAATATAACATTAATAAAAATAATTGTCACACACGTTTTATAATTTATTTCTAATATATCTCTCAATTATAAAACTTTTTCACTAACGATTTGCTTAAAAATTAACACGAAAACATCATTTCTTATATTTTAAGAATACATTAATAATTTTATGATGTAAGAAAATAAATAAGATCTTTAAAAGAGCTTTTTAGGAATATTTTGAAGATGTTTCAATCTATATTTGTATGAAAGAGGATTCGATAATACATCAATTTTTTCATTAAAATTTTAATCACGGAAGTAAGAAGAGCAAAAAGTGAGAAATGTGTCTAACAGTGTGTCGCCGGGATGTAATGTGCGTACGAATTCAACAGCGGGACGAGTAAGAACTATCCATTATCTTAAACAACGGTTGTTAATAGAGATACTTCTGCCATAGCGCAACCAAGAGAGGCCCCATATCGGGTCTTTTTCATTCGAAGTAGGCACTGTTTGGTGTTGTGATAAGAGGCAAAGAGTGATAGAGCAACAACAAAAAAGAAAAAAAATAGTTGCAAGTATGAATGGAATGACTGAGCGAGATAATTGAATGAGCGATGGATGTACATGTGCGTGTTTCTTTCTAGCGAGATTCTACACTTAATGTATATCTCTCAATTGTAAAACGCTAGCTATGTCTACAAGGAATTGATGTAAATAGTAGTTTCGGTAGATAGCAAAAGTGTCGTGGCCGAGGGAGCTCTGCATCCATGACGCACGGGGAAACCGCCTCGCAATTATTTATCGATTAATAAGAAACTAATTCGCACAAGTGGCCAATATTTTTAAGTTCCTTCAATGATTGTACAACTATTGTCGGAGTTGCCGATAATCGCGAAATGTTCATGAGAAACGATATAAGTCTCATAAATTAAGAAAGATCTATAAGCTAGAAAAGAAATGTTCTTCTGGTTTTAAAATGTTCTTTGCAACTTGAAGTATTTTTACAGCAGATTGGATTTCTGCCAGGCACGATAATGTAATGAAATAATAATCAAATGCCAAATTTATATCAAACTAATAACGTTAAAGGCACTAATATCGTTTCCTACGAATACAATTAACAATTCTACAATTTTGTATATGTGTGTGTGATCAGCGAGAGCACTGATAAGATCCTCGATGAATGTGTCATGCGGCACTTCGCCTCATGGATGCATTGACGTGGATGAAAAAGACCCTAAGCAGACAATCTTCCGTTAGTTAGTCCTTTAAATGCGAGTTGTGGCACTTTGACTGCGGGTGTGAATGTTTACGGAAAGTATTAATTTATAAGGTGCAGATGTATGTAGAGAGCCCTGATCGTGTTAGATTCTGTCATAATAATGTTTTTTCTAGAATATAATGCGAATCTTTGTCGCACGGGCACGATGGTGGATACGAGTGTGGACATATTTCATGCAAAATCATACAATGCGAAACTAAAATCAACGTAGTCTTGCAATTTTTTTTTCGGCACATAATTCAAAGCGTGATCATTTGCAAAAATTTTAACTCTTATATGATTATTCTTATGAACTATAATAGTTTATTGTCATAAACATCGCAAGATACATAAAAATTTTAATTTGTCAATGCAATTATTGATAATTTTCATTCACATAATAAAATTAATTTTTTCCATATATTCTAAATATTCTAAAATTAATAAATCCGCACACGCTATCCACTCTCGTAACTCGTTTGTGTTGCTCTTGTATTGTTAATCTTTGTACCTTCTTCCTAAATGATCTCCTGTGCAATCGGTGCTGTAATGAAAATTGAGTTGTACGAGCGTTGATTGATATTCACGAGAAGAGGCGCTTTATATAACATGTGCGATCATATTGAGAAACACTTATTCCAAGACATTTTCGACGTCATTTCTAGATGAGACAGCAGTACGAGCAAACTATCGCAAAATTCAAAAAGTGACGTTGGTACTTCCGATAACTTGTCGCTAATCATTGTTCGCGAATACAGCAAGTCTAATTTTATTATATGTGTTAAATGTGCAACATCCCGTAATTATTGCTATCATTATTATTGCGGCTTCCAAACTTATCACAACGAGTCCCAATGTACACTATTGTGATCGAAAGGTGTGACGATGAATTTTATAATATCGACATTCGATTCGCGTATATTTTTGCTGCCCTTGTATTTCGCAAAAATCCTTGATGACAAATAACGATGACGCTCAAGAAATTAAAGCGAAAATGACGATCAAGGGATATGCTTTCTTGCGAAAACTCAATGTCAGTGTCTACTAATATCGGACATCATTCTTTCATCAATAATAAAACAATACACGTTTGCCGGAAAATGGTATCGAGTCACGCATCACTAATGAGTCGATCAGACTATCACTCATACTATCATGCTACACTGTCGCATTAATGTATTATGACTGGATCAGTAAATCGTGAAGATCTACCTCCCTCGATCGTACTGATAAGATCGTCCTCGCACGAGCGTTCCCGAAAAAAACGCTCAACAATAATCATTGTGCCAAATTATAATCAAATCTAACCACTCAATCAAAAATCTCGAGGCAACGAGAACTGGGTCAAAGTCACAAATGCAGCAAGAAAAATATATAGAGAGAGAAACTGCGAGAATCAAATCTAGGCTATTTATAAATCTCGAGCGATCCGAGTGAAAAGAAAGAGTTGATCTTATTTTCCATGAAATAAAAATAAAAAATCACCGCGTTTATCCAAATTTTGAGATTTTAGAATTTCTCTACGTTTTTAAATTTTTTGCAGAAAAATTTCGTAAATCATATTTCAAGTCCGAATAGTAAAAAAGAAAGATAGCTCGTTCGTTCTTACTCGCTTCGCTTGTTCAATATCGATCATGAAAAAACGCGTTCGTCAAGCCTGGCTCAACAAGAGCTTTTCGTAGATTTTCCCGTTCCTCAGCCACCGACCCTTTTTAAGATTTAAATACTTTTTAAGCGAGAAGATAGAGGAGAGAGGCGCCTCGTGGCCCGCAGCGGCGAACGTGTAGTATGCAATAATAACATGTATAAAGAGCATGGATTTTATATGTGTCGTACTCGTACATGGAAAAAAAGCATCCTCACTTCCCCGATCCTTCTTACTTCCGATATCGATTAATTCAACGACTGCGTCGCGAGCTAGTACTCGTCGTGCACATGAGGGTAGGGTTCTCCTCGAGAGTCACTCTCCTAATTTGTCTTGATATCATTGATTTCTTGATCAATCAAAATAATGTTAAATACGATATTTTTAATTCCTTAACATAAATTATAAATGTTAAAAATGTTTCACTCATTTTTTTCTCACAAGAGAATTTGTATGTCATTCTAATTATATAAATATATCTGAATAAATTGTTATTTATTAATAATAACAAAAGTAAAGTAATATAATTACTTATATTCTTGTTGATAGATTAAATTATACGATTATTGTATTCATTGATAGACTCTCGAGATAGCCCCACAAAGAGGAAGTGCATGGTCGAATTTTTTCCGCGTATTAAATGCTGTTAATGGGTAAGCATGTATTGCACAGAAATGCAAAAGTCACAGCTGCAGCTTCGAATAAGAGATAAGTGATCTAGAGAGAAGAATAACGTCCCGCTCGCGTGTGTCTGCGAAGGCGATATCTCGCGAGGATTCTTCGTGTATTTTTAAGTAGTTCATGTAAAGGAAGCAGTATTAAGAATGGTCAGTAAACGGTGAAAGCCATATAGATTCGTCTATTTAGCGGCACATTTAATACTAAATATAGCTGTCTGATTGCGAATTTTATGTAATACGAAACCGCAGTTGTGTAACAAGAATTTTGGACACGCTATTTAGTGCTAAATGCGCGGCGAGAATAAATGAGCCATTAGACATATGTGCCATTAATCATCGCTGAATGAGGCGATCGCGAAACGTGTCACTTGATGCGATCGAGATATCGAAAAGCAATCAGCGTCGCTAGAATGTCGATAATTTCGAAGGGACTGTGAGCTGGCTTTATCGAAAAAAAACGTTGGCTTTAATCTTGATTTAATTGGTTCTATCACACTTTCTATAGAACGGAAAGAACGAAATATTAAAGCTAATTATCGATAGAGCCAGCTATATAAGACACCCTTTACATACTTGAAATTTGCAGACGAGAGGCCTGAAAACCCAAAGAAATTTATCCTTTTAATCGCATCCCCTCGCTGGGCTGGACGAATATTTTCTTGAAAAGATACGCCGATTTCCCCTTGACTCTCTGAGCAATCTTTCCGCGCCGTAAGTTGTACATAATAATATAAATGTATATATACATATATATTTATGATTGTCAAAGGTGTTCGCGCATATTTTTATGTATGTCAAGAATGGGTCTCGCAATCTGCATAAATCGGTCGGTGTGTTGCTGTCGTGCTCGATGTCGTTTACTTTTGTATCCCCGACCTCGTGCGTGTATATAAAATTGTAAGAGGATCCCTTTCTCCTTCACACTTTCCTCGTAGATTATAAAATGAGCGTATGTACGTCCAGCCCTACAGCAGAGAGGAGAACTTCCTAGATATCCGTTTAACAGTTGTATCATTTGTTTTTCTTCTCACGCGTCCCTTTTCACGTATATTGGAAATGGAAAAGCGGGTGAAAAACGTTAAATAAAAAGGGGCTAAAGGATCGCGTTGTACGAGTGCGTGCGAGAGCGAGAGAAAGCGAGAGAGTGATGGAGCAACACGAAAAGAAAAACGAAGGGGCGAGATACGAACGTCTGACATATCAATATGACATGATTCTTCTTGACAACCATATAGCAATACCTCTCCGCTCAATATAGTGTCAAAAAAAATTTAAAAAGAAAAAAAAGAAGACATCTTTTGGAGCATTTTAATCGATGGGGGGGCTTTAGAAACTTCGTATCCCTCCTCTCTTTAATTAGAAGTTGTAGATGAATTTAGATATACTTTTGGCTTATTACCCGCGACTGGGAAAAGAGCTGAGACACGAACGAGTCTTCTCATGAATTTCGTTGTTAATCGAAATCTTCGGAGATTTTTAACAATTGCGCTATATTTATTCTATCATGAGACGAAAATTTTGAGAGCCGTCGATGTAAAAATCATAAATAAATCTGCGGTTTTGATCGAATACTAAATGCACAGTTTATGGAAAATTTTTGATCTTATTTAAACTTACGGTTCATCTTTTCGGAGGACAAATTATCATGAGAAATGATTTCTTTCAGGGTCGTCTTTCGTCGATTATGAAAATAATAATCAAAGTGAAAATCAAAACGTAAGGATATTTTGTATATTCCTTATTAATTTTGCGAAATTTTACACATACGACTTATTAAATCAAATTATATATACATATATTGCCTTTCTTAATGATGTTTCTTACAATACAATACAAAAATATATGTGGTATACTATTATAAAAGAAGATAACATTTTTTATGCGAATGATTTTAAATACCAATAATAGCTTTTATAACGCATAATAATAATTATCTGCAAAATATGTAAATATAAAGGCGACCCTGGAGTTAATTTTAATATTAACAAATAGGAAAAATCATGGAAATAACGAAGCTATTTTCGTGACATCTCTTTCAAAATAATATTAAAAGTATGAGAAAAGAAAGAGAGAGAGAGAAGAATTGTCAATTTTATTCTGTATTATAACAATCAAAAAATTGTAAAAAGAAAATCGTTAAATCAAAATAGAAATGTTAGTAAAAAAGATATATAGCAGGTGAATAGGATTGGAGAGCGAATACTTCAAAGTAAATAATTCGTTCATCAAC
Organism: Camponotus floridanus; assembly: GCF_003227725.1. Lineage (NCBI taxonomy): Eukaryota > Metazoa > Arthropoda > Insecta > Hymenoptera > Formicidae > Camponotus > Camponotus floridanus. Next base: position 2,366,802 of record NW_020229248.1, read on the forward strand.
TTCTCTTTTATTTAATTCAATTTACTTTAATTACGGTTTGCTAGATAGCAATTACTCTTATACTCAACAATATGTATACTCTTATACCTAAATAAGTGTTTTGAAATTTATCCGATTCATCCGCTGTCGCTATATAAAAATTATTTCGTGCGTTAAAATCTAATTGCCAAAAACCACAAAGACAATCTTTCTCTCTCTTCCAACGTCTATATGTCCATATAAATACGCGTATATGTACAAGTACATATAAACAAATACGCACACATATTACAAGTTTTCATGACAAGTCTTGAAAAGGCGTATACATTACAAAGCACAGAATTATACGCGTAGAAAATGCGGATGATACATCGAATTCAACGAGAAAGTCAGGCAAATCAAACGGGAAAAATTGAAAAGAGAGAACAAAATTTAATCAAATAGAAGAGGCTATTAGTGGCGTGGAAAAATGCCAGCCAAAAAACACACGTATGACGAGACAATGTTCGCTAGACGCAAGGATACGTACTACAGTACAAGATAGACAAAATGTTTGTAAGATGTCGACTAGGTTTCGATGAATTTCCTTTTAAACTAGCACTAGTATGAGCGAAGAGACAATGTAAATGTGTGAGAGATCTATTCCTTTTCTGCCCCATACCCACCCTCTCGAGCCTCCGCGCCATTCTTTTTCTCCCTCTGTACGACGAGTGTAAAAATATCATGTAATTAACACACCGATAATATATATAAATATATATAAATATATATATATATATATATATAGATAAAAAAAATATATATATATATACACGCATACGCGCACATAGACGCGTATACGCGCACGAGCGCCGCGTGCACGTGCTCGTCGTATACGCGCGTTATGGCAAGATGATTGATTGTGAGTCATTTAAATAATTGTTATATGTATTTTCTATATATTATGATAAAACTAATACAATGATATATATATTGAGATGACATTACGGTACTATTAACTATTAAGTGTAGTTAATTTAGAGACTATTCGGGGATATATTATATCCGCGCCATGCAAAGCCGACCTCTCGGTGAAAAGTTGGACCGCTCTATAGTCCAACACTTTCTACAACACACTCTCCGCACATAACTAAGGGAAAGAAAGGAAGAAAGAATTGCGTGCGTGAGGCACAGGCGAGAAACAAGCGAGACACTCGAGACGGCATGCTCGCTTCCTCTCCAAAACTCCTCTTTTTTTCAAGATATAAAGTAAATATGAGACAGAAAAAGATGAGACGAGCAGGCAAAAAAAATGATAAGAAGGAATAATAATGCGACGCGTAGTGTCATCTCGGGTGTTTGTGTGGCAAAGAAATTGACACTTGACAGAGAAAAAAAAGACACACGTGCGCACACGCACACACACACACATACAAATACATACACGCACACTGAGTGAAGAAACCACAATGCGGAATTTACAACAAAAAAAATGTATTTTCTCACTCCCACTGCGCGAGGTGTATGTTCATCGCTACATCTTATTTGGAACGAAAACCTAAATATTATTATATAAAATTACTGTATAATTGTAACGAAAATTGTTTTTCAAACGATATGGTATTTTTATTGTAGATATTATTATATAACAAATAAAATCATGATTCATTGTATTTAATCGTTATGCTTAATTATGGTTAATTAATTTGCAATCTGCCAACATTTTATTTTCATTTTTGCTTTCTTTATAAAATATTTTGCATCGTATCTCTCTTATTAAACGTATCTCTCTTATTAAACTTGCATAAAATAGCGATTTTGGATAATTTTTGCCGTCATTTTTCAAAAACGATAATAGGTAAAATTGTAAAAATAATGTTTAGACACATAATATATTTGCATCTTACCTTTGGACATTGTTGCAAAAGATGAAAAACAGCACATTCTTGAATTATATACACTCGAATGAATATGATTTGTTACTGATTAATTAACGAATCACAACGGCACTTAATTTAGCACTCCCGATATTAATTTGCTCGTCCGAATTCACTTTACACAAATAAAAACGCGAGAAATCTCGAACGCGCGACTTTACTTGATCCCGGATGCGCGCATAAATATCAAATATGGCGTCACTATAAAAAAGCGCCAAATTCAAATTGTAAGAAAACTTTTATGAAGATTTTTATGAAGACGGTTTTATGAAGACGTGTTATTCATATTCATTTGAAATGTAGCAACAATGTTTCTCGTGTTTGTACTCAAATATATCTGTGATAACCTTATGAAAAATGCAATATTACATTTAATTAAGAAAAATTAAAAAATTAAACAAAATTAACAAGAATCGGAAAAGGCTAATTATTATAATTCAATCTTTTAATTATTAGAATTGTTAAAAATTTCAATGCAACAAAAAGGCGGATGAACTATATATTTATTCTATCGGAAATGATTATTTTGCGATTAAATAATATCTCGCTTGATCGACGTAGTCATATCGACGAAAACATTGCACATGGCGTATAACCAATTTCCTTTCTGTTCCTGTTCATCCAACGTGTTGTCGGGTCGTCAAGATGCAGAAGGTAATTTTTTTTTTTAAATTATTACCGACTGCAATATTGTTTCGATAAAAAGAAACATTGATCGGAAAAAAAACTAACATTTAATTTTCTTTTCAGAAACAAAAAGAACCCATCCATTCTGTACAGGTCTTCGGACGTAAGGTAAGCTGTGAAAGTGAGGTTAAATTTGCGCGTGTCTCGTACTTACGTTCGCGTACTTATGCGGCTTTTTCTATGTTATAGAAAAGCGCGACTGCAGTCGCATATTGCAAACGAGGTCGTGGAAATCTCCGCGTCAACGGCCGGCCGCTGGAGCTAGTGGAACCCCGCGTACTGCAATACAAGTTGCAGGAACCTATCCTACTGTTAGGAAAAGTGAGCAATGATTAGTATAATTTAAAAGTAAATAGAAATTTTTTAAATTAATGCAAGTTCTTAGAAATTTATATATTGTCTGTACTTGTAGTTGAAATTAATATTTATGATCTTTATTTTCCTAAAAATAGTGACTCATAACTAGAAACAGAACAAATTTTGAGAAACTTGTTTTTTTAATACAAGTACAAGATATAACTTTTCCATATATTTGTATTTCAGGAAAAGTTTTCTGGAGTTGACATCAGGGTGAGAGTAAGCGGTGGTGGTCACGTTGCACAAATCTACGCCATTCGTCAAGCTATTTCTAAAGCACTTGTTGCGTACTATCAAAAATGTAAATATATTAATATTGATTACTTGATTATTGAGAGTTTATTATGTTCTGATATGATGATTGTGTTATAGATGTTGATGAAGCAAGTAAAAAGGAAGTAAAGGATATTCTTATCCAATATGACCGTACTCTTCTCGTTGCTGATCCAAGGAGGTGCGAGCCAAAGAAGTTTGGTGGTCCAGGTGCCAGAGCACGATACCAGAAATCTTATCGTTAATGTCCGCAAATTTTACATTACATTTTATTCATATTATTGAATAAAAAAAAACTTTAAAATCTATATATATGTTGTATTTTCTTTCTTCATGTGTTTCCTCATGTATTTCCTTCAAAATTTTTAATATAATTATGAAATAAATTTTGTAATGTATTTCTATAAAACTTAACTTTTAACTTGTTTATATTTTATATAATTAACTGAAATTAAGTGAGAAAGTGTATATTATTAATTTCCTTTATTTTTAACTTTATCTCTCAATCATTTATATGTTTATATAAATTAGAATTAATGAAATTTTAGGATACATAATTTTGCTTTATTTTTAATTTTAATTATTTTACAGTGATAGTGAAATTTTTTTTTAAATATTGCACTTGTATATGTTTTCCATATTTAAAATAAGTTTATTATATTATTATATTTACTTTAGAGAGAAAAAAAACGAGTATATAATTTGAATGAAATATAACAATTAAAAGGCTATAAATCAGATAAGAATGTGAACAGATAAGAATGTGAACAATTTTGCACAAGGTTTTGATAAATTGATTTGAAGATTGATGTAATATTTGCGTATCATTTATCAGATGCGAATCTACTCTAGTGCGTGTAACATCATATTGTGTAAAGATAGCAGAATAGCATGCAAGCTGTCATTGATTTTTAGTTTTTCTAAGGGATAATCAAATCTGCTTAAAAATGAAGACACGATTTAATACATATGATCTTGTATGTTCGGTTACTGAACTGCAAAAGTAAGTAAAAGGCTTTCTATTTCGAATTTTATAGGGTAAGAGGTTATAATTAAAAATACACATGTATTTAATCTTTCAAAACTTAGAATAAATTTAGAAATTTAGAAATTTAGTTATAGAAAGTACAAAATTATACGCTACCTTATTTAATTTAAATAAATATTATGTCATACTTGTTAAATTTTCAATTGCACTGTTATTTATTAAATAAATGTTGATAAATGTTTCGATATTAAAATGTAATATAAGTCATTTCGAATATAAATATAACATGAATATTTCATGAACTTAAAAATTATATTATGTAAATTATTTTATGCTCATGTAAATATTTTTTTTAGACTTATTGGCATGCGTGTCAATCAAATATACGACATAGATCATCGTACGTATCTCATACGCTTTCAACGTAGCGAAGAAAAATGCGTTCTTTTACTTGAATCTGGTAATAGACTGCATATGACGAATTTTGAATGGCCAAAAAATGTAGCCCCTTCAGGTTTCTCCATGAAGGTAAATAAGAATCATTTTGTACAAAATAATTTCAATATTACATATATAATGACAAAAATATATCTTACAATCAATATAATTTTACATACAGATGCGCAAACATCTTAAAAATAAAAGGTTGGAGAGTCTTACTCAAGTTGGTATGGATCGAATAATAAATTTACAATTTGGAAGTGGCGAGGCTGCATATCATATAATTTTAGAAGTGTATGATCGTGGTAATATAATTCTCACTGACTATGAAATGGTAATTTTATATGTCTTAAGACCTCACACAGAAGGAGATAAGATTAGGTAAATATGCACAAGATATATATATTATTTGTGTGTGTATGTATATACAATCTAGATTATATGTGATTATATAAAATATCAATAAAATCATATAATATTTAGATTTGCAGTGAGAGAGAAATATCCTTTAGACAGAGCACATTCCACAACAATGCCACCTATAAATGTAATTCATGAACATATTCAAAAAGCTAAAGAAGGACATAATCTTAAAAAAGTGTTGAATCCATTATTAGAATTTGGTTCAGCTGTGATTGATCATGTTTTACTTAAAGCTGGATTTACTCTTGGTTGCAAAATTGGTAAAGATTTTCATATTACTAAAGATATGCCAAAATTAATTCTAGCACTTGAGGATGCAGATAATATCATGGATCATGCAAAGAAGCATATTTCAAAAGGCTATATTATTCAGAAGAAAGAAGCAAAGATGACTCAAGATGGCAAGGAAGATTTCATATTTGCTAATATTGAATTTCATCCTTTCTTGTTTGAGCAGTACAAGAATCAACCATACAAAGAATTTGATTCTTTTGATGCTGCAGTGGACGAATATTTTTCTACAATGGAAGGACAAAAATTAGATTTAAAGGTCTTACAACAGGAAAGAGAAGCCTTACAAAAATTAGAGAGAGTAAAGAAAGATCATGATCAGAGATTGGTTACATTGGAAAAATCACAGGAATTAGATAAGCAAAAAGCAGAATTAATTTCAAGAAATCAAATTTTAGTAGATAATGCTATACTAGCCATACAAAGTGCCTTAGCAAATCAGATGTCTTGGCCGGATATTCAAATTCTATTGAAGGAAGCTCAGGTCATAGGCGATCCTGTTGCTTCTGCTATAAAACAATTAAAATTGGAAACAAATCACATTACTTTGCTGTTACATGATCCTTATGAAGATAGTGACGAAGAATCTGAACTTAAGCCTATGCTCATTGATATAGATTTAGCACATACAGCATTTAGTAATGCTAAAAATTATTATAGTCAAAAAAAGTCAGCTGCTAGGAAGCATCAAAAAACAATAGAATCCCAAGGAAAAGCTTTAAAATCGGCAGAAAAAAAGACGAAGCAAACATTGAAAGAAGTTCAAACTATACATACAATTAACAAATTAAGAAAAACTTATTGGTTTGAAAAATTCTATTGGTTTATTACATCTGAAAATTATTTAGGTAATCTTTTTTCTTTTTTTCAACAAACTTTAGGTTAAAATTTTATAAATTCTAATATATATAAACATTTATACCATACAGTAATAGGAGGAAGAGATCAGCAGCAGAATGAATTAATAGTGAAAAGATATCTAAAGGCAGGAGACTTGTATGTTCATGCAGATTTAACTGGTGCTAGTTCTGTCGTAATAAAAAATCCCAGTGGTGATCCTGTTCCACCTAAATCATTAGCAGAGGCTGGTACAATGGCTGTTGCATACAGGTATATAGAGTCATGTTGACTTTTTATTTTTTCAATTATCTTCAAATTTATATATTATGCTTATATATGTTCATCTCAAATTCTTATTTCATGTCATTATATTATTATATTATGATAATTATATCTGTAATTATGATTAATATTCCACTTATATTTATAGTATAGCCTGGGATTCCAAAGTAATAGCTAGTGCATGGTGGGTGCATCATGATCAAGTATCGAAAAGTGCACCTACTGGAGAATATCTTACTACTGGATCTTTTATGATACGTGGAAAGAAAAATTACCTCACACAAAGTCAGTTAATCATGGGATTGGGCGTTATGTTTCGTCTGGAAGAAAGTTCTATCGAACGCCATAAAAATGAGAGAAGAGTTAAAACTATAGATGAAGAAAGTGAAAAAGATTCGATAATTGAAGATGATAAAGAGATAGAAATAGAAGATGATTCAGATGAAGGTAAATAATGCTATAAATTTCTTAATATTTAATAAAAAAAATTATTACTGTTGTTAATATATTTTTAATGACACACAATTTTTGTTAGATGAAAATTTAGAAAATAAAGATATGTTAAAGCCAATTCAAGAGGAAGATCAGAAAGACTTAACAGAAGATCAGGAAAAATCAGAATCATGTACAAAAAATAATACTAATGAAGATTCATGTCAAGAAGACGATGAAGATGTAAAATATAAATTTCCCGATACACAAATTAAAATTGATCTTTCAGGCCCAAAGTAAGTTAAAACTTTGAATATTTGAACTTTTATAAATTAAACTGATAAGACTTTTAATTTTTATATCTAAAATTGATATATATTATATGAGCTATTATGTAAAATAGGGTAAAACTACACGTTAATAACAATCAACCTTTAATACAAATGCAAAAGGATACAGAAGAAAATGTAGTTTATTTAGGAGATGATAAACCTGTTATAATAAATACATCAACTAAAGAAAAATATACCAAAACAAAACAAAAAGAACATTTAATAGAAGAAATAGAAAAGATGGAAAAAAATGACAAAAATGAATGTGATAACAAAAAAAAGGAGCAACCTGTCTTTAAACGAGGACAAAAGGGAAAACTAAAGAAAATGAAAGAAAAATATAAAGATCAGGATGAAGAAGACAGACGACTTTCAATGCTTGTCTTGCAGGTTCTATTTTTTTTACTTTCAATTTTGTCACATATTTATGTGTTACAAATTTATTTATATAATCTAACATATATATCTTTACTTTTCCATTTTTACTCAGTCGGCAGGTGCAGCTAAAGAAGACAAAAGAAAAAATAAAGTTAAAGATCCATCAGGTCCAAAACAACAAGGCAAAAAGAAGACCAATTCAAAACCAAACGTTTCATTGCAATCCATGCAAAGTATAGATAACATTGATGATGAAGATGCAGGTCCAATTCCTGAAGTTGATATGCTTGATCAATTAACAGGAAAACCTTTCTCAGAAGATGAATTATTGTTTGCTGTACCTATAGTTGCACCTTATAATACTTTACAAAATTACAAGTAAGACAATTATTGGTATAAAAAACGGATAAAATAATTTCTTACAATAAATTGCAATATTTATTTCAGATTTAAAGTGAAATTAACTCCCGGTATTGGAAGAAGAGGTAAAGCTGCCAAAACGGCTATGGCTGTATTTCTCAGAGACAAAGAAATTTCTTCGCGAGAAAAGGACCTCTTAAAAGCAATTAAAGATGAGACAATAGCTAGAAACATACCTGGAAAAGTGAAAATAAGCGCCCCTCAAATTCAAAAATTAAAAAAATAATTACTTGGCTTAAAATGTTCTAATTTTAATTGATATTTAATTGAAAATTCCTTTTAATTGTTTGCAGCATACAAAATTTAAGAAGATGTTTCGGAAATAACATCTTTTATAATTTTAGAGATCTTTCAACTATAGATTCTTTAACATTTCATTGAAACAATATTTAATGAATATTAATTGATAAAAATTATAATATAATTAAGACTTGAAATAAATCATTTCTTCTTTTTTTTTTGAAAATGGGTCGACTTGTGAAAGTATTATGTATAACAATTATAATAATTTTTTTGTGTACATATGTGTACATTTTGTGTTACATATTTACTATTAATAAATATAAATTCAATTTAAATATATTTATGAATATAGTATAAATATTATATTTGTGAACATCTAGTTGTATCGTGAACATCTAGTTGAGTATCTAATATGTAAATATATATACCAATTTTTAAAGTTACTTGCAGCTTTATAATACCAGAGAGAAACCTGAGAGCGGCCACCTCGCTTTAACGGGTATATTGTCCTAATGCGCTCCCTGACAAAGTGGACGTCAACTACATCCATTAAAGTCGATAATAATACATGGTTCGTGTCTGAGCTATGGTTCATGTCCAAGCTATGGAGTGACCCCAAAAGTGATACTCCCTCTATGGACATTCAAAACATGGACATGAACTACAAAGTCTAAGTTCATGAATGTTCTCAGAGGGTAATATATAATTGAACAATTTCTGGTTTTGTTCCGTGCTATGTGCACGAAATGCCGGTAGCACCAGTGCTATATAACAATTAAATACTTATGTGTGTAAATTGATAATAAATAAATTATTCAATCGCGACAGATACTGTAATATTCAAAGATGAAATAAATATTTTTCAAAATAAATTGGTAAATAATACGGCTCTATGTATTTATCAACATGATAATTAAGTAAAGAGCATTAAGAGCCCACAAAACGCGGATGGCAATGCGTAAATTATTTCGAACATTAATTGTTCGCGAAATTTTTTTTTTTTTTTTTTTTTTTTAAATGCGTTATTAGGAGAACATGATTTGTAAAGAGGTCATCAACGCATTATCGACCTCCTCGCAAAATATATTCTCCTGATAATATAAAATAATAAGAAACGAATTTTCGAAAATTTTCACGCTTGCGTTATTAGGAGAACATGATTTGTAAAGAGGTTATCAACGCATCTTCGACCTCCTCGCAAAATATATTCTCCTGATAATATAAAATAATAAGAAACGAATTTTCGAAAATTTTCACGCTTGCGTTATTAGGAGAACATGATTTGTAAAGAGGTCATCAACGCATCTTCGACCTCCTCGCAAAATATATTCTCCTGATAATATAAAATAATAAGAAACGAATTTTCGAAAATTTTCACGCTTGCGTTATTAGAAGAACATGATTTGTAAAGAGGTCATCAACGCATCATCGACCTCCTCGCAAAATATATTCTCCTGATAATATAAAATAATAAGAAACGAATTTTCGAAAATTTTCACGCGTGCGTTATTAGGAGAACATGATTTGTAAAGAGGTCATCAACGCATCATCGACCTCTTCGCACAATATATTCTCCTGATCATATAAATTATAAGAAACGAATTTTCGAAAATTTTCACGCGTGCGTTATTAGGAGAACATGATTTGTAAAGAGGTCATCAACGCATCATCGACCTCCTCGCACAATATATTCTCCTGATAATATAAATTATAAGAAACGAATTTTCGAATATTTTCACGCTTGCGTTATTAGGAGAACATGATTTGTAAAGAGGTCATCAACGCATCATCGACCTCCTCGTAAAATATATTCTCCTGATAATATAAATTATAAGAAACGAATTTTCGAATATTTTCACGTTTGCGTTATTAGGAGAACATGATTTGTAAAGAGGTCATCAACGCATCATCGACCTCCTCGCAAAATATATTCTCCTGATAATATAAAATAATAAAAAACGAATTTTCGAAAATTTTCACGTTTGCGTTATTAGGAGAACATGATTTGTAAAGAGGTCATCAACGCATCATCGACCTCCTCGCAAAATATATTTTCCTGATAATATAAAATAATAAGAAACGAATTTTCGAAAATTTTCACGCTTGCGTTATTAGGAGAACATGATTTGTAAAGAGGTCATCAACGCATCATCGACCTCCTCGCAAAATATATCCTCCTGATAATATAAAATAATAAGAAACGAATTTTCGAAAATTTTCAAGTTTGCGTTATTAGGAGAACATGATTTGTAAAAAGGTCATCAACGCATCATCGACCTCTTCGCAAAATATATCCTCCTGATCATATAAATTATAAGAAACGAATTTTCGAAAATTTTCACGCTTGCGTTATTAGGAGAACATGATTTGTAAAGAGGTCATCAACGCATCATCGACCTCCTCGCACAATATATTCTCCTGATAATATAAATTATAAGAAACGAATTTTCGAAAATTTTCACGCTTGCGTTACTAGGAGAACATGATTTGTAAAGAGGTCATCAACGCATCATCGACCTCCTCGTAAAATATATTCTCCTAATAATATAAATTATAAGAAACGAATTTTCGAAAATTTTCACGTTTACGTTATTAGGAGAACATGATTTGTAAAGAGGTCATCAACGCATCATCGACCTCCTCGCAAAATATATTCTCCTGATAATATAAAATAATAAAAACGAATTTTCGAAAATTTTCACGTTTGCGTTATTAGGAGAACATGACTTGTAAAGAGGTCATCAACGCATCATCGACCTCCTCGCAAAATATATTCTCCTGATAATATAAAATAATAAGAAACGAATTTTCGAAAATTTTCACGCTTGCGTTATTAGGAGAACATGATTTGTAAAGAGGTCATCAACGCATCATTGACCTCCTCGCAAAATATATTCTCCTGATAATATAAAATAATAAGAAACGAATTTTCGAAAATTTTCAAGTTTGCGTTATTAGGAGAACATGATTTGTAAAGAGGTCATCAACGCATCATCGACCTGCTCGCAAAATATATTCTCCTGATAATATAAATTATAAGAAACGAATTTTCGAAAATTTTCACGTTTGCGTTATTAGGAGAACATGATTTGTAAAGAGGTCATCAACGCATCATCGACCTCCTCGCACAATATATTCTCCTGATCATATAAATTATAAGAAACGAATTTTCGAAAATTTTCACGTTTGCGTTATTAGGAGAACATGATTTGTAAAGAGGTCATCAACGCATCATCGACCTCCTCGCACAATATATTCTCCTGATAATATAAATTATAAGAAACGAATTTTCGAAAATTTTCGCGTTTGCGTTATTAGGAGAACATGATTTGTAAAGAGGTCATCAACGCATCATCGACCTCCTCGCACAATATATTCTCCTGATAATATAAATTATAAGAAACGAATTTTCGAAAATTTTCACGTTTGCGTTATTAGGAGAACATGATTTGTAAAGAGGTCATCAACGCATCATCGACCTCCTCGCACAATATATTCTCCTGATCATATAAATTATAAGAAACGAATTTTCGAAAATTTTCGCGTTTGCGTTATTAGGAGAACATGATTTGTAAAGAGGTCATCAACGCATCATCGACCTCCTCGCAAAATATATTCTCCTGATAATATAAATTATAAGAAACGAATTTTCGAAAATTTTCGCGCTTGCGTTATTAGGAGAACATGATTTGTGAAGAGGTCATCAACGCATCATCGACCTCCTCGCACAATATATTCTCCTGATAATATAAATTATAAGAAAGGAATTTTCGAAAATTTTCGCGCTTGCGTTATTAGGAGAACATGATTTGTAAAGAGGTCATCAACGCATCATCGACCTCCTCGCAAAATATATTCTCCTAATAATATAAATTATAAGAAACGAATTTTCGAAAATTTTCGCGCTTGCGTTATTAGGAGAACATGATTTGTAAAGAGGTTATCAACGCATCATCGACCTCCTCGCAAAATATATTCTCCTGATAATATAAATTATAAGAAACGAATTTTCGAAAATTTTCGCGCTTGCGTTATTAGGAGAACATGATTTGTAAAGAGGTCATCAACGCATCATCGACCTCCTCGCACAATATATTCTCCTGATAATATAAATTATAAGAAAGGAATTTTCGAAAATTTTCGCGCTTGCGTTATTAGGAGAACATGATTTGTAAAGAGGTCATCAACGCATCATCGACCTCCTCGCAAAATATATTCTCCTAATAATATAAATTATAAGAAACGAATTTTCGAAAATTTTCGCGCTTGCGTTATTAGGAGAACATGATTTGTAAAGAGGTTATCAACGCATCATCGACCTCCTCGCAAAATATATTCTCCTGATAATATAAATTATAAGAAACGAATTTTCGAAAATTTTCGCGCTTGCGTTATTAGGAGAACATGATTTGTAAAGAGGTCATCAACGCATCATCGACCTCCTTTTTTTTTTTTTTTTTTTTGATAACGGTGGAGAAATCCTTTATGGATACCCGCACTCCCCGGGTAGGGAGGGCGGGTTATGTGGGATTCCTGGTCTGAAGGACCAGTATACCCACTAAAACTCCACCGGTTGCCTACTCGGGTGTTTGGGGGGTGGACCGGATGCGCCGTAGCGATGTCAACCGGACGTCCTCCCCCCACCCACACGACCTAACCTCGTGGGCGAACCCCCCCGAGGGGAGTGCCCGCCCACTCTGCCTGTATGGCGGCTTCTGCTCTAGTTGTGGCGCAGAGGGGCATCACCTCCACGCCACGCCCTCCTCGGTGTTTTCCGGGGGGCGGGGTCGGGGCTCGAGTCTCCCGCTCGAGCCCCGGCCCCCCGAGCCCCAGGGTGGGCCACCCTCCCTTCCCCAAGAGGGGTTGAGATTCGGGCAGCACCCCAGGGCTCTTTCTTGGTATGTCCCTCCGGGGGCGGGCTTCCTCCTTTCCCTTTAGGGATCAGGACTCGGCCGCGCCCCCGGAGGGCTCCTACTCGCCTTGGGGGGTTTACTGCCGCGGAAAGCGTACGCTTCCAGAGACAGTACCCCCCTATCACTCCTTGGCCGGGGGAGGGGGTACCGATCTATCGGCCCCCCGCCCCCTGACAAAGTCTTCTTCCCCCACCAATAATTTGTGGGAGGGGATGTTGGGAGCTACGATGCCTCCGCCGCCTCGGAGGTGGTTCATACGGCGGAGGATCATCGACCTCCTCCCAAAATATATTCTCCTGATAATATAAATTATAAGAAACGAATTTTCGAAAATTTTCGCGCTTGCGTTATTAGGAGAACATGATTTGTAAAGAGGTCATCAACGCATCATCGACCTCCTCGCAAAATATATTCTCCTGATAATATAAATTATAAGAAACGAATTTTCGAAAATTTTCACGTTTGCGTTATTAGGAAAACATGATTTGTAAAGAGGTCATCAACGCATCATCGACCTCTTCGCACAATATATTCTCCTGATAATATAAATTATAAGAAACGAATTTTCGAAAATTTTCACGTTTGCGTTATTAGGAGAACATGATTTGTAAAGAGGTTATCAACGCATCATCGACCTCCTCGCACAATATATTCTCCTGATAATATAAATTATAAGAAACGAATTTTCGAAAATTTTCGCGCTTGCATTATTAGGAGAACATGATTTGTAAAGAGGTCATCAACGCATCATCGACCTCCTCGCAAAATATATTCTCCTGATAATATAAAATAATAAGAAACGAATTTTCGAAAATTTTCACGCTTGCGTTATTAGGAGAACATGATTTGTAAAGAGATCATCAACACATCATCGACCTCCTCGCAAAATATATTCTCCTGATAATATAAATTATAAGAAACGAATTTTCGAAAATTTTCACGTTTGCGTTATTAGGAGAACATGATTTGTAAAGAGATCATCAACGCATCATCGACCTCCTCGCAAAATATATTCTCCTGATAATATAAAATAATAAGAAACTAATTTTCGATAATTTTCACGCTTGCGTTATTAGGAGAACATGATTTGTAAAGAGGTCATCAACGCATCATCGACCTCCTCGCAAAATATATTCTCCTGATAATATAAAATAATAAGAAACGAATTTTCGAAAATTTTCACGATTGCGTTATTAGGAGAACATGATTTGTAAAGAGGTCATCAACGCATCATCGACCTTTTCGCAAAATATATTCTCCTGATAATATAAATTATAAGAAACGAATTTTCGAAAATTTTCACGTTTGCGTTATTAGGAGAACATGATTTGTAAAGAGGTCATGAACACATCATCGACCTCCTCGCAAAATATATTCTCCTGATAATATAAATTATAAGAAACGAATTTTCGAAAATTTTCACGTTTGCGTTATTAGGAGAACATGATTTGTAAAGAGGTCATCAACGCATCATCGACCTCCTCGCAAAATATATTCTCCTGATAATATAAATTATAAGAAACGAATTTTCGAAAATTTTCACGTTTGCGTTATTAGGAGAACATGATTTGTAAAGAGGTCATCAACGCATCATCGACCTCTTCGCACAATATATTCTCCTGATCATTTAAATTATAAGAAACGAATTTTCGAAAATTTTCGCGTTTGCGTTATTAGGAGAACATGATTTGTAAAGAGGTCATCAACGCATCATCGACCTCCTCGCACAATATATTCTCCTGATAATATAAATTATAAGAAACGAATTTTCGAAAATTTTCGCGCTTGCGTTATTAGGAGAACATGATTTGTAAAGAGGTCATCAACGCATCATCGACTTCCTCGCACAATATATTCTCCTGATAATATAAAATAATAAGAAACGAATTTTCGAAAATTTTCGCGCTTGCGTTATTAGGAGAACATGATTTGTAAAGAGATCATCAACGCATCATCGACCTCCTCGCAAAATATATTCTTCTGATAATATAAATTATAAGAAACAAATTTTCGAAAATTTTCACGTTTGCGTTATTAGGAGAACATGATTTGTAAAGAGTTCATCAACGCATCATCGACCTCCTCGCAAAATATATTCTCCTGATAATATAAATTATAAGAAACGAATTGGTTTGTGGGCTCTTAATGCTCTTTACTTAATTATCATGTTGTTAAATATTTTTCTATATTCGAGTGTCACCGTGTGAATGATGGCAAAGCTATGACATGTATAGCCGCTTTCTATACGTCGTCAAGGCCAAACATATGATATTATTTGATAATTCTCTGCCGAAATATTTTGCGTACTATATATACACGCGACATTTTAAATAGAAGTATATTTTATTTTAAATTAATTAATTATGAACGATTAATGTATCACGGAACAATCGCGATATATCGCAAACCACCATCATGTTTCGGAGAGCGACCCGCCCACCGCTTCGCCGCGATCGTAGTATCTATATTTAATTAATTAATCGAACGATTGCATTCCGATTCATCTTTTCGTTCGGTATATATAAGTATTTAATCAATTAATCGAACGATTACATTCGGTTTGCCATTTTACTCGCCGCGTTACAGTGAATATCGCGCGAGATAGGCAGGCAACATGCGCGGCGTCGTGCACGATTTCGACCGTCCGCGCGCAGACGAAAAACAGCGAATTTATATCTCGACTTCCAGACGCGATTTCGTTCTTTTTGCCTAAAATTCTACACCATTTCGCGGCACTACCGTTTAAATCTCGTCCCGATCGCCCGAAGAGCGGCTGACTTACAGTGAATATCCGAAATTTGCTTCTTGGACTCACACTTAAATGTAATATTTATACATATAATATAAATATATAATATAAATATATAATATAAATAATAGCAAGGAAAAGAGAGAACATATTAATATTTTTATATAATAAATTATTATTAATTAAATTATTTATATTTTTATTTATATTATTTATATTATCAGAGGGACATATATGTTATCCTCTGAGAACTTTCGTGGACAATTGTTTTGTAGTTCATATTTTGTTGTTAATGTTCATAGAGGGAGTATCACTTCCAGGGATAAAGCGAGCTACGACATCTCTCAGTCTCTCTGTGCACGCTCGGTCGGCTTCGGTCAGCTCCAATCAGCGTTGAGCGCATGCGCATCGCATCGCCTCCACGCTGTTGACGATAATACTATATTCATTTTAATAATAAAATTATTTTTTATCTTTCTGAAAATAGAAACATTTCTACATTTTTTACTTCAATAAATAGCTCAATAAATCAAAACAGTTTTGCAAACACAAATTATAATTTATGTGAACACAAACTATAACTCAAAAATTTATCGAAGTCCTATACACATACTTTCTCAACATATTACTCAACATATTATTCAAAAATATGGATTCAATATTTTATTATATCAAAATAGTAAATTTTTATAATTGTTCCAATAACAAGTTTAACTTAAACTGTATTCATATTTGAAAGTTACTCATATATTTACACAAGAGAAATTTGAATTAATCTTGTAACATGATCAACCTGTAGTAAATAATGCTGTGATTAATGTCAAGTATAGCATAAAAGACGATGTACAAAAATATATATAATAAAATGCAAGATACATAATTACAGATATTTTTTGTAGTATAAATATCACAATTATAATATTGTCCATGAGACTAAGTATCAAATATATCTTCATCAGATTCAATTTCAGTATCAACTTTGGATATTGCTTTATTTGAATGCAATCTATTCGTAGTTACTTTATCCCTAAAGGTAGTAGCAGGTCTTGACTTTGTTCCTTTTGATACAACCTAATGACATATTAAAAAATATTAAATATCTTTTTTATGTTTAATTATGTATAATTCTCATCTGAATTAAAAAATAAATTATTTTGTATTTTATTGATTAAATACACAAATTTTATTACCTCAGTTTCAGAAGTGGTTTCCGAATCATCCAACTTAATCTTTCGTTTTGTTTTATTTACAGCTGGCTTTCTCCGTCGCGTTTTATTTAGACGTTTTGATAAAGGCTATAATAGTAAAAATAACTATGATGACAATATAATTAAATTTAAAATAATATGGATCAAATTATAAAATTAAACTGAAAAGTTTCATATCTATTTATTTTTCAAATTGTCATAATTACCACAATTTCAGAATCATCTCCAGAATCATCCTTGCAATTATTTTGATCCTCTGCTTTATTATATAATGGAACTATTTCATCCGTAATTTTATTAATTTTTTTACTGGATTTTATCTTTTTTGCTTTTTTAAGAATTTGGATATCATATTCATCATCAGAATCCATATCATTTAATGCTTTCTCAATATCTCTTCTATTACAACGTTTTTTATCAATTACAACACCTATAGTACTTTCTCTTGGATTTCTCATAGGATTCACAGACTCCATATGTTTCATACGAGGACTTTTTCTGACTCCATTTGCAGATTTTTTTATTTTTTGTGGAGTAGATTTAGAAGGATTTTCAATCGATGTACTGATAGTATTTAATCTTAATTTACCATCTGATTTATAACCTAATTTCTTTAAATCAGCTATTAATATTTCTTTAAATTTTTCATAAGGTGGCATTTCATTAAATTTAACACTAGCCAATAAAGTCATAAATTTATGCATAGCCTGTGGAATTGATCCATGAAAACACTTTTCTAGAAAATTGTCTATATTTTTGAAAGCTTTTTCTTTCTCTTTTTGAACAATAACTGGATCAAGTAATTTTTCCCATGGTAGTGAACCACATAACCACAGAATCATATTATAATACAAGATTTCAAAATCACCACGCTGTGTTGGTACTGAAAGAAAAAAAAATAATAAATTGCCTTAAGTATCAGAATTATTTTTTTTAAATTTCTAATTCTCTCTCTTACCTCCCATATGGGCATCTCTACTTGTGTACCATAAAGTACCATTATGTGCCTTTTTAGGATCTTTTTTTAATTCAATGCTTGTTGTACAGCGAGATGCTAAACCAAAGTCGACCAAGTAGATTTGATCATAAGAATTTAAATCTAGTAGCAAATTTTCACCTTTAATATCAGCATGGACATAGTTCTTGTGATGAATATATTCCAATATATCTATCTAGAAATTTATTAAAATAACACAATATAAATTATCAATTATTAAAATATAACAAATAATAAATTGCATACAATTATTTCCTTTTATAATTATTCTTACTATTTGCAAAGCTAGTTTATATACTATGTGTTCTGGAAAGTGTTTATTATTTTCCTCAAATACTTTCCATAAATCCTTTCCATACCGATTTATTACCAAAAACCGATATTTCATATTTTTATATTCGTGACTTCCAGATGCAATATATTTAGGCATTCCAAGTGCAACAAGTTTCTTTTTTCTCTGCCAACTATCAACTAAAAATATACTGTGATATGTTTATCTTTCAAACATTTTGTTATGTGAGTAATAAATGTTCTTCATAATAAAAATCCTTTTTTAAGCTTACTCTCATCTGGTTTACAGTTTCTCATATAAAAATGCATTTCTACGAATAATGGGCCATTTCCATGTGGTTCCTAATAAATTCAATTTTTAAAAAATATGAATATAAAATTAAAATTATGTATAATAAGTATAAAGAAGTATAATACTAACGATTTTTATAACATTAGAATAATCTTTGGGGAGTTTTCCAGAATAAGGTGCCGCTGTAATTAATATCATTGGAGAATTAATCACACAATACATAATAATTAAAATATTTATGTATTAGAATATAAATTGATAAATAACATCATATAAAAGAATCAAATGCAATAGAGTGAACTTATGTTCACTTACGCAAGACAGAATCAAATTCAAATTTTTATCCATCTCTGACAAATATACATGTAACCATGCATACAGAATTTGTCATGTAAAATTTTTGCAAAAGGACAATTATGTTGATTCTTGCTTGCTTAATTATGTCTATGTTTTTAAATATTTTACTGTTTTGTTCAAAATAATGCGTATAAACAACGGAGTGTGTAATAGTTCAGTTTGCAGCAAACGAACGATTCCAAATGTAATAGCAACAGAATTTCATTAAGTACCAGAGTAAACCTCTCCAAAACCTCCGACGCCAATCGATTTACCAAGGATCCACTGGCCTTTGGATATATCCGTGAGAATCTCTCCGGCCGATATTGGATCGGGCATTAAATAACCGCCTTTTTTCTTCGGTCTCTTCACATTTTTCGCTGCCATCGCGAAGTCAAATCCAAATATCGCGGAAAACTATGACTAAGATCTATGACGATGTAATTGTTTCCTGTAATAGATTCCGATTAAAATGTACATTGTACGATGAAAAACAATGCGTTAATAAAAGAACGATATCCACTTGTATGTACCTGCTATCGTTACGAGGCACGAGACGACATGCGATTACAGGCAACCGTCAGAATTTGGCAGCAAAGTTTAAATGATTCGTGTAGCCAATCGGCCAATCCTAAAATAACTATAAGCGCCATTTTTTCCATCTCTCTAGATTTACGTTGCCCAGCATGACAGATCTCCATCCTGAAATTGGCCGATGTTGTGTGCGCGCGCGTTTATGTAGTATGTGTTATGTGCGTGATGTTGAAAAATGTCAACCGGTTTTCGAATTTTGCTCGCGAAATAAAACGGGAAAAAATTATGATTAGAGTCGCGCGACTAGCAATACGATAGCGAATTTTATGAGACGCCACGCGAAGGAATAGATTCGTCGGAAATTATTGTCGGGATTCGCGCGCCCCGGGAATCTAGGTTACATTCGTCGCGAATCTCTTCTTGCATTTTTTTTTATTTAAACTTTTTTTTTAATGGAAGAAACGACGTCCGATTCACCGAAATCCAGTTCAGATGAGAACAATCGTATCAATGAGCCAGACATCGAGACATCCTGCAAGGATAACAATGACACGGAGCATCATAATGGGGAGCGTACACCGCAACAATCCGAGAGATACATCGACAATTCTATTTTCAATACCATTTCCAAAATTGTTAATCCCACTACAAAGGTAACGCTCGTTTTTTCATTTCTAATAAGACTGAGGGCCGGTTTCACAATTAGAATTAATCCGAGTTTAATACGTTAAACTGGGTCCTGATTGGTCCATTCGCTATTTAAACTCGGGTTAACTGTATTGTGGAACTGGGCCTGAGTCTTTCCGGAATCAAGCATTAGTTATCCCTAAAATTTTTAAATAACAGCGTATTGCAAAAAGTTGTTAGAGAAAGAAATAAAATAGATAAATTTTAGTTTATATAAAAGTAAAGTATACACTCGTCTATGATATTGATTATACAGAATTATTGATAATACTATTAATATATTGTTAAAGCAAGATAAATTGATTAAATTGCATTGGTACAATATAAATAGTATATTTTACATTGAAGTAGAACTTAGTTTGTTACAAATATTTATAACAAGTATTATTTATACAAATATGCTACTTTGTTTAATTTGTTTGTTGTTTTATTTCTTGCTCTAACTTTCATATCATTGTTTTCTCTTGCTAGGTACCAGATGTACAGGATTTTAAGATAGTGAAGCCAATAAGCAGAGGAGCATTTGGTAAAGTGTTTTTAGGATACAAAAAATCTAATTCTGAGCAAGTATATGCGATTAAAGTGATGAAAAAGAATGAGATGATAAATAAGAATATGGCATCGCAAGTAGTGATCGAACGCAATGCACTTGCTGTGATTCATAGTCCATATTGCGTGCAACTCTTTTATTCACTGCAATCTGTCAGCAGTGTCTATCTAGTCATGGAATATATGGTGGGCGGTGATCTCAAGAGCCTGATCGGCGTTTATGGCTTCTTTGAGGAACCCATGGCGGCATTTTATATCGCAGAGGTATGCCTAGCATTGGAGTATCTTCATTCACATGGCATTGTACATAGGGATCTAAAGCCAGATAATATGCTTCTGTCGCGTGAAGGACACGTGAAACTTACAGATTTTGGACTCAGTAAGATATCATCCTTGCATAGGGATCTCGAAATATCAGATTTAGTAAATCCGACGACTCCCAGTTTATGCACTAGAACACCCGGCCAGTTACTCTCGTTGACGTCCCATTTATCCTTCGGTTCCGGTCAAAAGTCTACGAGCGAATCGAATCTCAGTGACAGAAGCACACCAGCCATGAATTTACTCTCTACATTGCAAAAAAACTGCACTAAATTTGGAGGACATCTGTCACCAAATTCAGTTATTTCTTCTGTTGCATCCGGAGATTATTCTCGAATATCTGGTGTCACACCTTTTCAATCGGCGGAAGATCTGCATTTTGAACAAAGTACTGAAGAACACAGTAATGTGGAAGAAAATGAAGCCACGATTAAAAGGCACGAAGACGGTCCGGATAGTTCTAGTAGCTATTATACTTGCGAAGCGTCATCCTCGGCCCCACTAGGCAATCAAAATATAGTGGAGGAGGAAGAAGAGGACGACGAATCTACACTAGAGGCGGAAAAATCTCAACAGCGATCTCCTGTACATACCACCAGTCCAGTAAGCACTTGTATGAATTCATTCAGGAATCGAGTTCGGGGGTCGAAGAGAAAGCGGGGCGATGCATGTGCAACGACTGGCTTAACATGCGAGATCGACTCGATGGATCTGGACGTCGACAAAACACCCAAGAGAAATAATCGCGATCCCTTATTTTCTTGTGCAAGTCCTATGATCGATGATACCTCGGTATATAATAAAACAGTGGACATTACTGTCGGCTTGACAAATAACGATGGGAGTAGGACACCGAATCAGAATATTGAGCAGGAAAGCGGATCTACGGGTAGAGTAGCTTTTAGTACACCAGTATCCTCTGCTAGACGAAGAAATTGCGATGAAAAACCACAAAAGCCACAAGAAGAGGAGGAGGATGCAAGGGCTTTAATAAAGACGAGATTTCGCTTGCCGCCATCCACTTCGCATTCCGTGCCCGATCTACATACGGATCTGAACAATACATCCGAAAATCATAGTGAGCCCCAGGGTATCTCGCCCATCAAGACACCTGCGACTTCGGGTAATTGTTACACGCCTTACAGAACGCCCAAGTCTGTGCGAAGAGGCGGTCAAGCTGGCACTAACAGATCAGACGATCGCATACTCGGTACGCCTGATTATCTCGCTCCGGAATTGCTGCTCAGACAGGGTCACGGACCGGCTGTTGACTGGTGGGCGTTAGGTGTATGCTTGTATGAGTTTTGCACGGGTCTGCCACCATTCAATGATGAAACACCGCAAGCAGTATTCGCAAACATTCTTGCGCGCGATGTTCCATGGCCAGAGGATGAAGAGGCATTATCATCAGCAGCAACTAATGCTATCGATGCACTTCTCACTTTGGAACAAACGGCACGACCCTCGGCAAAGGAAGTACGCGCCATGACTCTCTTTCACGAATTTCCCTGGGACGAACCGTCAAAAGCGATACCACCGTTCATCCCGCGGCCAGACGATAAATATGATACGTGCTATTTTCAAGGTACGTTATTACTACGACTTCGATGTTACTATCTCTTTCAGAAATAATACCACGTAATTGATATAAGGATTAAAATTTAAATTTTTAAAGATTAAGATTTTAATTTATATAGACTGAAATTTGGAATATATATTCTTATATTCTATAAGAAAAATCGCTACTATATAATATTTGAAGAATTAATTTTGTAATTTTTTATTGAAAAAAAAGTATCTTAAAATTGTGCGTTTTCGATATTTACGCGGTATTATTTCTTAAACGACGTTATACATCTATTGTATGATGGTACCGGTCTAATAGAAGAATTTCTATTTCCAGCGCGGAATACTCTGCAACAATTGAATATTAGTAATTGCGATACGTAGCCTTCTACATATTGTATGCAGACATGGCAGGAACGGAAGCCTATAATGTATCGAAACTGTTATTATGTATAACTATATTTTTTATATATTTGTATGTATAGCGATATATATATATATATATATATATATATATATATATATATACATACATACATACATACATACACACATATACATACACATACGCACACGCACATACATGCATGCATACGTACATACATACATATATACATACATACATACATACATACATACATATATACATACATATATATATGTAAAATACAAAATATTTTGTTACTACTTTTATAATTAACGATTTTTCATTCATTTCGTACATATTAATAGTAAATGAATAATGTTTTTTTTAATAATCAGGAAATGTACATAAATGGTACGATGATACAAAATTTAAAATTTATTAATTAAAAAGGAAATGATATAATTACTTTATAAAAGATTTTAATACCGCTATAAAGCTCTAGTTTTATATTAGGGCATATTAGCTCTTTTATCACATTTTTCACCAAAGCGAGAATCGATTCTGCGTTTCCTCGGCAATTTATTTTGTCGATGAAACAACAACTGTGCAAAAGAGACGTAGCGATAAATGTGTATAACGCCTGTGTATTTTTTATTTTAGATTTTTTTCAATCCACGACGCGTAATGCGTTACCCTTGTATATACGCCAGGATATTGACCTTTCCCGCATCCTATGCCCCAGCTTACTATCCCAATCTGAGTCCAACGCCCATCGTTAACCATCAAAGGACCACCACTGTCGCCCTGTAAGTACAACATAATCATTAATTTTTACAATCAAATTTACAATATAATTATTAATATTCTTATATTCCACATCTATCGTAAAATAAATGGTCATCCAATCGTAAATATATTTTGCTATATTTTGTAAAATTAATCATCTTAAATTAATTAATGAAAAAATAAATTTTATTTAATAAAAATAATTAAAAAATGCACACTTAATGAAATTAATTAATAATTAATTGCATTCGAGTTTACAAACTGAAAATTATATAGCCATATTTTACGCAAGATGTGAATAAGAGGTACAAACCGAACACGAATCCTTAGCAGCACGACCAGCGCACAAAAAACTGTCCACAATTCCACCTGGTGCTGCTGCTCCATATTTTAATTTGCATTCGCTATTCGACCACACTGGTATCGAAACTTCTTGCAAAATTGCTGGTTGTGGTCCACCTAAATAAATATTAAGTATTTTTCTCACACAAAAAAATATTTTTCAAAGAGTTAACTCGCGTATAATCTCACACTAAACATGATTGTACAAATAATTATGCAAATCGAATTATGCATAACATGTACAGTATAAATAAAAGTACTTGATAGAGTACTTGAATGTTAATTACATGTTATTCTAAATTAAAACAAAAATCTATTTTTTAATGTGATCGCTAATTAGTGAGTTAAAGATATATTAGCATAAAAATCTTACTTTCTCTCAAAGAACCCCATCCTATAACTGTCGCCGTTTTGCCTTGATATAATTGCGATCCACTAGGAAGACAGATAGGTCGAATTTGTTCCGTAAATTCCACAGGTTCGCTTAATGTGAGAACTGCGACGTCATTGTAAAGTGTACGTGAATTGAAGCCCCTATGCCTCACGACTCTTTTTACGCGTCTTTCAATATGACGAATCTCATTATTCGTTTTGATATTGTAATCACCGAGACGTACTATTAATCTCGCGACGTCCCAAGAATTCATACTGGAACATTACAACGTATTTTTCTAAAGAGTCAGATTTTACTTCAATATTACTTATATTACTTAATATTACATTTTAAAAATGTTTTTAATATAGATCTATTTTTTTAGTTAACATAGAGATACTGATTGTTTTAATTTACGAAATAAATTGATAGGTGAATTAGACTTACTTTAGGACGCAATGCGCTGCCGTGAGTATGTGTTGATTATCGATGAGTGATCCGCCACAAAATTGGCGACCAGCATTAAGAAGCGCGGCGATCCACGGCCACTCGCCTGGATCAGCATTTTTCCCACCAACTATTCGCTCTTGGTCTTGATTACCATTTTTGGCACCGCACTGCGATAGATTGTTGCTGGAGAAAGGAGATTTGCTGGTAGTCGTCATAGTCGATGAGGTTGGCCACCAGGTTGGCTTTTTCGTTGGCCATGTAGTAGCAACGCCCGGTTTTTTTGAGCTCGTAGTTATCGGTTTCAAGGTCGTGGAATGCGTAGACGAGGGTAGCTCAGACGAGGGTGGATGAGTTGGTAATGGCGGTATCGTGTGATTGGGTGGATGTGTCGGAATCGGTGGTGGCCAAGTAGGAGCAGCTTGAGGGCGCGCTATCCCAGGCTCTTGGCCTTTTTTTTCACTGTCTTCTATCTAAAATAATTCAGTGTCTGATGAACAACGCAAAAAAAATATTTGCAGGAACAATAAATGAACCGAATAAATGAAAATAGTTTTTTGCGAAATTATATTATCGAATCGAGATAGGGATAATTGGCTTTCTAGTAGATTGATTCATAATAGACTTCAATTCGAATCACGTGAATTACGTTTCCGGTAGCGAAAGTGGTTACTACGAATAAAAGAAAGTCGCGTATCGATATTAAAATTTATGAGATGAATTTATGGGATGAATTTCATATTAACTGATTATGTTTAATTGTCTTACATAATATAAATTTAAGTAAAATAAGAACGGTAAACATAATATAAAAATATATATAAACAGGCTTAAAAAGATATATATAAACAGGCTTAAAAGATAAACATGTGCGGACGTTTCGACTTGTTTTCAAGTCATCTTACTTGCGGATTTTGCACAATGGAATCATCACAATTATCGGTCGGTGGACGAGGTGTGATGAAGGGCTGTAGATTCGAGCAACAAATTCCAAAGCTTGGGTTCCCATCTTCGCGGATATAGCTGCATGTGTCGTAAACGCCAAGAACCCAACCATCTAAAGCACCAAGATCCGGGATTTTAAAGTATGGATAGCATTCCTTGAAGGTCGTGCAACGACCGACTTCGCCTTTGGATGTTAGACAGGTCTCACGAGTCGTGGCTCCGTTCCAAAGAATGCCCCGTCCTTCTCTTTCGAATTGATCCGGATCAACCGCAGCTGCAAATTAAATTTTTACAATTTTTTATTTGTATGGAAAGAGTACATTTTCTATATATTTTTATATAATATATTTATTACGGTTTATTTTAAATTTTCTGACACTTTATTGGTCAGTATATGTTTATATATATACTGACACATTATATTAAAAATTTATATATTTATTCAAATATATTACTTCTCTCTATCAATTAAATATCGGCATATGTCACGTTTATATCATCGCAAAATCAAAATAAGCATCGAGCATGTTTATGTCAGCACGTACTTGATAATGTTTACTTTAGTTTGTAGCTGTATTCGAAAGGCTGTAATATACCCGAAGATTTTTTAAATATCAAAAAAGTTGTGATAAAATTAAAATATATTCACAAATATCTGAGCCTATTGCACGAATTGCACGAATTAAATTGCTGAAATGAAAATAAATTTTATATTGAAAGTAAGTTTAAAAATAGAAAGTGAAAAATTTTCTATGATTTTATTGGAAAACGTATAAATAGAAATTGTATATAAATGTTGTAAAATTTTTTTAAACTCCGTAAAAACATCTTGTGCAATGAATCATCGAAACATAATAGAATTCCATCGAGATACTTAGCAGCAGAGTTCGCTGACCTACGCAAGACGCACAGGTGTACACGCACGTCAAAGGTGAGGTTTGTGCGTACCGGGAGAACTTCCGGTTACCGTGTATGGAACATGCGAATTGTTCGTTAATCAGTATCCGATATACAAGGATCTGTTTGAGGATTTCGCGATTGTCGATGAGTAAAGATCGGTAATGCTAAAAGTCATTGACCAGAAGAGATCACACAGAAATAGCTTGCCATTGTTTTTTTTTTATAAATGACTCAATATATAATCGATAATATAATTTAGAAAAAACAAGTTTTCAAAACAGTTATGCATGTAATGCAGAAAATGACGGAGACATCAAACAATTTTTTTAACAAATTCAGAATAATATTAATCATCTAAAAATATTCTTTCCTTTATAAAGCTATCAAATTATGAAAATATCGAATATAAATATTCGATATAAAAAGTTCACTAATTTAAATTTTAATATACAATATCTTGTTCTTATTTTATTGTATATTTTATTAAAGTAAATTATATATGACAGTTAAAAGAAAAAATCTTTGCGCTGATGTTTAAAATCTTGATCTACATCATTTTTTAAAGAAATTAACTCAACTTATGGAATTTTTGAAATAATTTTTAATCAAGCTCAGAGAATAGTTTATGTGAATATATCAAGAAAATGCGGATAAACTTATATTTCATCTCAGCTTATTAATATCTAAAATGCACACGAAACAGATTGATACCTTCGATAATGACTGTATCTTCCTCCGGATGAATGTCATCGTTCGATTCGAAGTTCGACGATCTGGATATCGATCCTACAGCTAGGGGTACGATCGTCGCGATTATCTGTACCACGAACACCAGCATCGCGAACGATGATTGTTTACGTGCTCGATTATTCGTACTCTGTGTTGTCAACACCGCGAAGAGTAATGATGCGCGGAACACGGGACTTGGTTGGGACCCACGTGCGAATACCGGCTGGGGTCCTGAGCGACTCCGAGCTGTTGAATAGCCGCTGCTCGAGCTTATAACGGGCTTGCCCTTCCCTCTAGTGCTTGGCATTACTCTGTGTCTCCTTTTCGATATGACGCACAAGGTGCTCCTTTATTCTCTTACTCTTTTATCACCTATAACTGCAGGATAGAGGATCGACGGAGGGCGCAGTAGGGATCACACACGGTCTCCCTACAATGTGCAAAATAATCATTTCGGTTTATTTATGATTTGATGCGAAATAGAGATTCTACAGGAAGATTAGAACAATATAAAAACGTTCAGCAATCTATGTTCTGCCATTGTAGTATTTTTAAAAAAAGAAAAAATTGTATAGCAATTATTTCAAATACTGCACATATAATTTATTTATATCATAAGAAAAAATTATAGTATTGACATGTGAAATACTTTATATAATAGTATTTATTTTGCATAATTTTGATGTGATTCTCGAGAGATAATTTCTTGACAAATATTCGCGATTAATCCGCTGATCAATTTATACGCACATGATAACACACATTTGTCTGAATTTAAGTTATATCGATTATGTAAATTGTACGTGATAGTCTTTGATCACGCGATTCGTGTCCAACTTGAATGCTGCGCAATTGGCATTTGCATAGAGAGCACGATTCTTCGCACCTGGCCTTGAAGATGCCAAGAGAAGGCTGCACGTAAGGGACGGCCGTGAACTTGCTTACCGTGTGATCCCCGCCTATCTCGACGATAGGTATTTATGCACTTCCTTCCGCTGAGAGACAGTGAATATAGAACCGTCTTTCCCCACGTTCGTCGTGATCTTTTGTTTACTCCAAAGAGCTACTGCAGTTGTTCAATTTTTATACTTTTATGCTCGCGTTAATCATTTAATTACATTAAAAATAAACTAATAATATCACGTAAATCCTAATATAATATAAAGCGTTTTGATATAAAGAAATAAATATTTCTTAAATTAAGAATATGAAAAATTATTATATATAAAATGCCCTCTTTGTAGTTTCGAATAGATAGAACCACCAAATATTTCATCGAATGCAAATATTTGTATATCTATATTTATATATTGTAAGCAAGCCTTCATCTTTAGAAACAGTCCACTAGGACAAGATCTTCGATCATGTGCGGAGGCATACAGTATCTTACACGGGAGAGTTAAGAGCGAAAGACCTTGAAGTATACGTCAAGATTG
This sequence comes from Camponotus floridanus, assembly GCF_003227725.1. Taxonomy (NCBI): domain Eukaryota; kingdom Metazoa; phylum Arthropoda; class Insecta; order Hymenoptera; family Formicidae; genus Camponotus; species Camponotus floridanus. The sequence continues at coordinate 2,395,852 of NW_020229248.1, forward strand.
CGATACCTAGGTCGACGAACCGCGTCTTAAAGGGTGGAGGGAAGAAGAGAGATTTTAAGTCCGCGCGTTCTTTGACCGGACAGTTAATAACCACTTACTGTCGACATCTCGACGAGATAAAACTTCTTTTTTTATTGTCGCTCGCAAAAGAGGGCTCGATAATCGATAAGGACAGCGAATAACATCTGACCCGCCAAACCGGACTCTGCCAAAAATACACACATTATCTAAGCTTAGTAATGGACAGATCGTGGGTGGTTGGACATGCATATTGTATTCTCGTATTTGTATCTGTCATAGATTTGAAATATGAAATTAAATTTTACAACATTTCTTCACCTGTTATGAATATAGATTCTCAGAACACACAGATGGAATATCTCTCTTTGAGAGACTGACAAGAAGCATACGACTAAAGTTCAATGTTCTTGTTCGAGTCACTGACCTCATTATTACAAGAATATTCAGCAATATGTACCATACTTAACGCGCACATATAAAATTTGGTTCAAGATTTCGTCTTGGCGCCACAATAAGATTGCTATGCTTTGCCGAATCCTTCGAAATGTGCAAACCGGTTGACTCAGGACTGCTCATAATTAACCAGAAATATTAAGGTCGTTTGTTGCAATTCTAATAACATTATTCGAAAGAAAGAGCATATAAATAAAATTGCACATTATATGTCGATACATAAATGAAAAAAAGTAAAAAAAGACATGAAGTTTTGCACATAGCATAATTTCAGGGAAATTAATTAATTTATCTATTTACAAATATTTTTTCGAATTTATAGAATATAGAATATAAGATTTCAAATTATAGAATTACTCTTTTCCTTGAATAATGTATAAATATTATGTGTTTACATGAAAGCGGTCATAATAGATGGCATAATATTAACAGAAATTTTATTACTTTCTACATATACTAATTATTACTTTTCTTTTAGTATGATATAACGGAATACACAGTAAAAACACGTTCGCTTTCGTAATACTATAAAATTTATACGCATAATTGACTACAAATATACGAGTTATCAAATTTATTAATAAAAATTATAATTGATTTTTATTAAATGTTAGCATGTGTGTGTATGTGTGTGTATGTGTGTGTGTGCTTGTGTGTGTGTAAAATATATATATATATATATATATATATATATAAATTATATATAAATTATATATATAATTATATATAAATAAATTATATATAAATTTTATTTGTATGTAGTGTTGTGTCAGAAAAGCTAAAATGTAATACGTAGCAAAAACTAGAATGTAAAATTAGAATATAATACATATCTGACATCATACAAAAAATCTGATACAATCTTAAAATTTAGCCTACGGCTAAATCTAATGTTGTTGTGTGCGACTTCAAGAATTTTTTTGTATATTTATATGATTTATCTCTTTACTTTTTATATGCGTGTTTTTTTATCGACATTACTCGTTGAATTAATATAATAAAGCAGAGTCTATTAAAAACAGTTTTTAACATATCGATATATGTGTGTTAGAGATTTAAAAATATAAGATAAGTGGATTTTTTTTCTTCCTCTTAGATTTTTCTTTCTCTTTTAGTTTTATTTTTTTTTCTGAGAAATAAATCTCTTGAGAAGTAATATAATATTTCGATATGAAATCTTTCCAAGAAAATAATTGCTTGGGAAATAAAAAAATTTAATTTTTATTCTGCATGCAATAGTCTTCTTACAAAAGAAGCGATCTTAAGAAGAAACACAGTTCAAAATTGTTTAACATTTTTTTTGCTAAATATTATTTACAGAGCATTTACAAATTCTATAACTTCGCATAACTGATTGATATGCATTTCTCTCGAACAAAATAAAGAAAACATAAATTATGTTTACAAAACTATAATTTATCAGGACCAGTGTCTTTTTACAACATCGTGAATTTTTACGATTGCCACTATACTAGCTGATTTACAGCTAATGATGATAGCTGCCTGACTAAGTCGCGCCGTAACCACTTATATTCTCCGTATATTTATCCCTTCTTTTATTCGAGAAAATACGCAAGTTGCATCCCATAATTAAGACACTAATTAATCTTCTTTCTAGTTTTTATTTACATATTACGCTTTCATATCTTAGAGAAACGTGAAGAAATATTTACTATAAAAGATAAAGGATGATCTAATAATAAATTAGCAATATTTATTATGCGAACAAAAATAAAGAAAAATTATATAGGAATTAAATAGAGAAAAATTAAATATAAACAAGAAGATAAAAATAAAGAGGGAGAGAGAGAGATATCTTTTAATATTAAAGAACTACAATTGAAAGATTCTAACACGCTTTTTATTTTTAGTATTAATCTGTTTCTCGTTTTTTATAGAAAAATTTAGAAATTTACTTACGATCTTATTTCTACGCTCACTCATTGACGATTGATTCTCGTATTAATATATCTGAAAACTTATGCTTCTTACCAATATAATGTCTACTAAATATATAAAACAAACAAAGGAGAGATTATTTGACACATATTTCAATATTAAGCTTTATCTCAAGAACAAATATAAACTTAGAATGAGATACAAAATATTTTATTTCTCCATTTCGAATAAACAAATAAAAAAAATATCGTGTTATCTTAATATATGTGTTATCTTAATATATGTATTGTCTTAAATTTTATTATAATGAATACTTTAAAACTTTGGGAAATGAAACAGATTCTTTTTATAAAAATAGATAAATCGAAAAAAAGAAATTTCTAAAATCTTTTTATTTTATAAAATTATGAATTTTTTAAATATACTTGTCAATAATATACATCTATTTTTACAGACTTCAAATACAAATATGTGAGAAATATTTTCTGTAAAAATATACTAAACACTAGAATTAAATTCTTTATGAAAATCGTATTTTAGCGAAAATGTAACTCATTAAATTAAAACTAATTTAAAAAAACTATTAAAATCATTATTTAAAAAAGTCATCTAATGTTTAATGAATCTATATATTCATTAAGTAATATTATATTTCACTAATCCATTTCTTTTTTCATCGATAATCATTATTATTACATATCAGTTTTATGATCGATAGTGATTAAATATAATAATTTCCCTCTGATCGCGAAATCAAATACTCCTTGGATGCTAATCGCATTGGATGTGTCATGTCAGGCTTTTTCGAAAAAGCGATTCTATCGAAATGTTGGCTGGGAGATGGCTTGTTAAAATAATCGTTAAAGTCAGCTGCGAAATACGCGCGGATCTTTTCGAAAGCGGTTGGACTTCGCTGCATATCGTTAGTTTTGTGATACGCTTCTTTCATTCTTCCTCTAAGACATGGAATCTTCTTTATCTCTTTTTATGGGTTTTCACGCACGGAATTCCCTTTTTTTCTTTTGAATTCCTTGCCAACAGGTTTCCTTTGATCGCTGCTTCGCGATGTCCTTAACGTTGTGCGAAATGCAACAAAGCAAGAGTTCGCGATTTTTGTAAAAGGAATGATGAGAAAAACAATAGAACAATCACGAATATCGTTAGAATATCATTTTCTGTTTTGTTGTACATTTTTTTCAATCATACTTTAATATGTAAAGTCAATAAAATATATAATTCTTGCATAAAAAGTTAATAGCATTGCTTAAGGCGTTTTTAAACTCGAATAAATATCAGATATATTATGCTAATATAATCGGAAATTTTTAATCTCGTAAATATTTCACGCAGTTCCTTAAATGGAACGAAACATGTTCACGATATATGCTAATGCAAATTGCTGATAAACGAACAATTATACATCGTCAAATCGTAAGTCAATATGGAGAAGATTGATATCGTGATGCAAAAGATACATAAATGAATATTAATCTTCTGAAATAAACGAACAAAGAATGTCGATCCTTCATTTGTAGAAATGAAAAGATAAATCTTTATTTTTATAATCATTCTTTTTCTTCTTTCCTTCGGAATATTAGAACCTTACATTTCCTGTTTTTATGTTATAGTATTCTTCTAATTATCTTGTATTTAATTTTCTTTTAATACAGATAATTTTTTTTTAATATTTTATATTTATTATATATGAATATATTTATATATATGTTGATTCTATAAATTCTATTCAATCTTCATTTATTTTAATATAATTTATTCACACATGTTCCGCCAAGCAATATGATGATACGACAACAATAAAGATTATAAAACTTACCTCTAGCAATAATAAATGCGTGCGATTTATAAAACGTACTAATATAATATTTATTGTTGCAATAAACATCGTAATAATATAATATCACCTCTGGCACAATCTCACGATGGCAAGACAACGCAGCGGAAGAAAAACGATTGTACTCTCGGCATTCTCGCATCTTATCCTTTTGTGTAGTTCTCACACTTCCGAATTCAACCGACACTCTCGGTCTGATTTATCGATCAACAACAGCTTTTTTATCTATGCATTCCTCTATTTCTAACATTATAAAATCTAAAATTCGCGAGTTCATTCCATTTACGTTGTCATTTACGTTGGTGTTTAAGTACAATGCTGGGACGGTTCGAGAACTTCGACTCATCCGATTCTCTCTTTCTCTCTTTCGTTCTCTTTCTCTGTTCTCATAATGTAAATAATATTAATAATTGTAAGAATAATAATATAATGGAATGATACTATTATAATAAAATGGCGCAATGACACAGCTGTTGTCTCTACATAACAAATCATACATTCCATCTCGTTTCTACGTGCAACAGTAGCTGTTGAGAGGACATGGAAGGAGAAAATGTTGACAAAAAGGGGACGGTGCGATTATGTCAAAAAAATGTCATGGACTAAAGCTAACCAACAATCTTGGTTTCATAGATATGTGTAACATAAACTGATTTTATAGATGCTAGTTTCTCTCTCTTTCTCTGACATTTCATACACAGACATTCCGAGTTATTCATTCATACGCACTATTTCTTTCGCACCATTTCTCGCTTTGTCTCTTTTTCTCTCATTTTCCATTCTTCTTTCTACATTCTCACTCCGTACAGACACGCACTTTCGTGTGTATAAAAAAAATATAATAATATTAATAATAATATAATATAACTATAATATATGTTTTACGCGTAATCGAATAGAATCCATAATATTAATAATATCAATCTATATGCTATCTGCAATAAATGTAACAAAATATAGTATTCAATAAGTAATAATAAGCATTTTACAAGCGTATTTTGATCCTTGCTTTGATATCGGTGTGTATCGACGTATGTATATGATTAATATAAAACATGATCGTGATTATGCTACTTTAATCTAAATCTCTAATATAATTGACAACAAGTATGTGTATGTGTATACGTGTATGAAAAAACGTATGAGTATGAGTACGCATATGTTTCCGCGTTATATGTGTGCATACGCGCCTAATCGTGATTGCGCGTGATATAAGCTGGCAAGTGGCTTGCTTTCACCGGGGGTGGCACATTTTAAATATATTTTACTTCAAACTTTATCTTACAAACTACATAACCACAAGTTATTGGTAATGCTATCGTCGGTCGCGCGTTTAATACGTGTCGACGATATCATGATTTCATTACATTCGAGTGAGACTGAAATATTGAACTCATTATGAGATTATAAAGCGTGGTAATTCTATGTCCTGAAAAAGCATATATCCAATAAACAAAATCTTTATCTTAATTGCTCTCGAGTGAATCGTTTTCGACGTAATCAATGCGAGTTTCTATCTCGCACAGATCTTGAATTAACATCTCGGAAGCAGGGCCGAATATAATTCTTGAAGATTTCATTTTTTTTTCTTTTATTTTAAAGTCAAAAAAGTATTTTCTCGTTTAGCAGTTTATTTGATCTGTGCTTTAAAGATAGAAGTATAAACATTTTTAAAATGCGTATGAGGTTCTCTTTCTTTCTTCTGAGGAGAGAATATTGATCGCTTTAATTCCGAGATATCAATTCGTTATTTTATTATTTAACGTCTGATCCGGGCTGCTGCTATGTTATAGAGGAATTATACTACGAATAGATACAGTGTGATATTATATTACTCTTATTAGTCTTAAGACTTAGAAAAAGTCGTGGCTTCTCGAGGTTATTTCGAGCGTAACGTGGCAAAAAGTGTAGCACAAGAAGAGGCAATCTCTAATTTCAGCGATTCTTTTTCATAATTTTTTTTTATAAACACGATATTATAGATTTTTGCTCCGAGATTGATTCGCATGTAATGATCGCGGTTAATAGCAACGTTACGAAATCGCACCACGTCTTCATGCATAAATACGTCGCGTGCGTTAATATGCTCATAAACGAGAAGCTATAAAAATCTTGTTAACGAGATGAGGCAAATAAAAAGAAAGTATCGATTAACTTTTTACGAGCTGTTGATGAAATACGTATTTTTTTATCTTTTTTTATATTTCTCGATCGTTCTTGTATGATTTATTGCGCGAAATCGACATCGCGCGTTGAAATCTTTATGGACGAAGATCGAATAGAAATGCGCAGAGTCGCATCAGAAAGAACACAGATCGCCTCTATCATTGATTAACACATACATATCGAGTCATTCGTTTAACATGAAATGGTGGCACGCGCGTTATGATGTACATAAAGTATCTATATCTCATCGATTTTCAATGTGATAATTCGCGGGATTAATATCGATTATATTATTAATGTGACGCTTTTTTAAAATTTGCGGACGTATAAAAGGCTATGTATCAACTATCCGAATTAAGGATCGATACGTCATGTAATGTACGAATTAATAAATCTCATATAAATCTACAATATACGTTATACGTATATATAACATATACCGGGATACTTAAATCAATTTTGATTGATTTACATGGCGCTCGCGTTTGCAGCGCAACGCTTCAGTACCCTATATATATATAATCTAATAATTGATCATATAAATTGTTCACGAGACGAAAACAAATAATATAAAATAACATGTCGCTTTTCGTACGATTAGCGACGTATGCGTACATTCTTGCACATTCTATTTGCTTCAGTCGAGTCGAAGCCCATACAGCTATATCAAAAGATCATTTAAAAGTGTTATACAAATGATAATTATTAACGAAATAATCGCCAAAAAATCTAGAAAATATGTCATATTTTTTTTACAAAACATTTCGACTCTCTATATAACATTATAATAAGATTACATGATCTATTGAAATAACGAAATGTTGTGTGTGAATTATTCTTCAATGTTGAAAATACAATAATGATAATCTAATGATTCTTCATGATTCTTCCTGAGTGATAATTTAATGATCCTTCATGATTCTTCACTGAAAATTAATTAGATGAATCTTCTCAATAAGCTGATCACTTGTACAAGAATCTTCAAATCCGATGCAAAAAATTTCGCTGTCCATTTAACAATTATCGCTAGATACGAGATCTCTCTCTCCTTTCCCTCCAGATGATCAGTCCTCGCCAACTTACATGGTATATTTACACGATCAAGAGTGAACTTCTGTCTCGCCTAATTCGGTTCACGTGTTGCTATTGTCATGAACGTGGGCATGTGCATGCGTGGAATTGGCAAGGGGTGAGTGCGGCAATGGTGGAGGATGAGATAGCTCGATGAGGGTGACATCGTATCCGGCCGTAGAGGGAGAATCGCCCGGATCACCGGGATCACCCGGCGAGTTCGGGTTACGTTCGCTGCCAGGATCTGGATTGATCCGCGAGTGACTGACTTCCAGCAGAAACAGGTCCTCATCGACGTAATATCGGATCATATCATCGTCAATTTTCGCTGTAATTCTGCAACAGGGTAGGGTGATGCTCTCGTTAAGTTTCCTCGACGTGCCACGATCCGCAAACGGAAGCTATCATTTCTCGGGGAACGTAATGATCGTTCGAGTTGGCATGCAACGCGGTAACTTTGGCCGCTATAATATTATGATACTTAGTAAACGAGTTACTATATAATTTCTGTTATGTACGATAAATGACATGTCACATTATCATTATGAAACTTTAATGTGCAACAACTTCCAAGAATTGTAAGTTGTGACGGATATATTATATTTTTTTCATAATATTGAATATTTTAGTATTATAGTATATTTATATATATTTCTTTCTAATATAATTTCATGAAATTACAAAATTAATAAAAAAGAGGAAAATGTTTGAAAAATAATAATACTACGCAATATGTCATCGTAAAATCATCACAATATTATAGTGGCGAAACAAGACGATGGATGTGCGGTGGATTTTAAAAGGAAAAAAAGCGAATTGAAAAATTCGTAGCGCACTGCGTATTGAGAGTTTGAGAGGGAAAAAGAGAGAAAGAGAATAAGAGAGGATTTGTTTTTATAACGTGAGTGATCTATCGAATAACGAAGAGTAATCGTTCTCGAGATAAACAACGCCATCGTGTGCAACCAACGTATGTTGGAAAATATATGGACAAAATGAAAAGTCAGCCGAACGAGACGCACGACGATATTAGACGAGGCAATCAAACGTGCATGAGTGCGCTTGTAATGTAAAGCAAAAGACGAGAAGCGTGAAGAATAAATTAGTGGATTAATCAGGATTGTGCGTAGCGGCAAGATACACTCAACGTGTAGCGACATTTGCGTGCGTGTTACGATGATCGACAAAGAGAGTATACACTTTACTGAAAATTGTGTACGTATACAAATGTACAACGCAGAGGAACGCGTATCCGACGTTTGAAAGAGGCACGATCATAGGCGAAAGGGAGAGCGAGAGATTGAGAAAGAAAGAGAGAGTCTACCAAACCAGAGGCGGAGAGAGTCAGGCAATGTCACCGTTATGGCATGCATCGCGTAGGCGTGCATGCAAGTAAAGATGACACTCTACTAAACTTACCCCTTTGTGTTTTTGCGATAGAGGTTATTAATACTCGAGGATGCAATTTTGTACTTTGACTCAATCTGCAAAATAGAAAAAAGTAGAACATTAGAATTTTGACAGTGGTTTGCGGACCATTTGTTTCGCGCCCGCGCGTTTGAGAAAGTACTTACGAGACACGCGTGGGTGGACGCAATATCTCCGCGATAGCGAGAGAGATATGAAGACAGAGCTAGATCGATAGACAAGACGAATCGAAACGTGGTGATATAGTAGAAAAAGAACATGTATAAAAAATTGAGTCGATTGGGGCGCAATCGAGATAGAAATACGCCATCTATTTCGTGAACCGTGTAGAAAACGCGTCAGAAAAAGGGAAAAAGATAAAGATATGATAAAGAAAGAGATGTTTTTTCCACTTTTCTCTTCCGATTCAGATGTAACGCGTTCTTATATCAACGTTTGACAAATCCTTCAGAGCCGCCTACAGTTTCGCACATCCGCGAAGAAGGAAAGAAATAATAGAGAAAGAGAGAGAGAAAGAGAGAGAGAGAGAGAGAGAGAGAGAAAGAGAAATAATATGATCGTACGTCTTGCACTTTTGATATTATATTAATAAGGATCTTGGACACAGTGGACAGTGATGCATGCGCATTAATATTAATTAGCGAGCGGATCAGGGCAAACGCGCGGGTATTAATAATGGCGTAATATGCCTTCACATGCATGGATAATCTCTGACATGAGACTATATGTGTGTGTGTACGTAAATAAATATATATGTGCATTCGTATATCCTCACGGCGTAATTTTTCGCGTGCCTCGAGCGTGATTGAATGAGCGAAACTAAAGTGATACCGATTGAAATCGAACAATTATTAGTTATCATCCGGCGTAATAATTTTATTAGGGTTGATAGCGTTACTGGCTCTACAGAAACGTATTCGATAGCGAGATATAACACGTTGCGTTATTGTTGTCGTTTAATCTGTTTTTTAGAGCAAGTCTGGTGAACGTAATCACGCATTAATCCATTAACGTCCGTGTTTGCGCATATTCGAGGCATCGCCCGATGTTTTGCATAAAATGTTGTAGCTACTGTACGTATAGTTGCCGGTATCTCTCGGTCGTGGTATGGAAATGGCGAGAATTTCCATTTCCCGTTTCCATTTCTACGAGACATACGAACGAGTTTAGAGAATGTGTGTTACATCATCTACTTTACTACCGGATGACATTAATGTTTAGTAAACGTAACATTTAAACGCGTATTTCTCTTCGATTACACGCATTCGGTTTATATATCTGCGACATTTACTCTTCGTTTTAAAATAAACAGTACATTTATATGAGCATCATTCGGAAGAATTAATAATTTCCTTTGCGCACTGCGGACATTAAACTCACGATAATGCAACGAGATTATTTGAGCTCTGTGTATAATTTCTGAAAAAACTTTATAAATATACTTCTCTCAAATCTTTGTATCTCCGAAAGCGGCACATATGTAAACAAATCGCGCAAGCCGTCACCTCGCAGAGGTGCCAAGAACTCGTGAAATCGTTCTACGCACGCGGATGTTGCGTATGTTGTAAATGTCAATGCGTGTATTTGTTGGCGGTATAAAAGGAAAATATATCTTTAGGGTTGATTTCTTACAGCATTGAGCAATCCCTGGACCGTCGGTGGCGTAACGTGCAACGGCGTAAAGACTTCCTGCGATTCTTGACGCACGTATAGCATAACGCGCTCCTCGGCATCGGTCGGGCGTAAATGCGGCGGTTGTTGCTGCAAGTGGAGCCGATTGTTGGATACTATCGCACCCGCTAAACCGGTCTGTTGCACCCCTTGCAGCACCGATCCTTGTAGCTCCTGTACCTGCATCAGCAATGAGTCCTTCTTGTCGTGCAGGCTACTGAGATTGTCGGGTGGAAAGTGGTTGTGGAACTTGAGGGCCGGCAGACTCGGTCGGCCGCATGCCGCCGGATAGGGGCTGCTACCCCCCGCCTTCAATCCTCCACTTTCACCGTTACTGAGGGACGAGGTGTCGGTGTCACCTCCGCCCCCGCCGCCGCCACCACCGTAGAAGCCCGACAACTCCATCGTCGAGAACTGTCGTGGAAGAAGAATAAAGTTTATTTTTATTTTCTACACGGTTTTTGCTTTTTTCTTCTCTCTCGACGAGAACCCTTTTGAATTTTGCGTTGGGAAATGAGGAGCAGTCTTGGAATGCAACATTGGTTCTTTTAACAGATAAAACAGTTTGAAAAAATATAAATTACGAAATGGCGGACAAATCTAGAAACTATAAGAGCAGAGAGAAATAAATTTAATAACTTTTCCAAAGCTTTGCACTGATAATAGAATAATAATAAATACGTTTCATCATTATTTATTCTGCAACAGGATACATAATATATAATTACGCGATAAATTTATATAATAATATTTATTTAAATAAACTAATTAAAAAAAGTATTAAGTAAAAACTAAGAAGTTGAATTATAAAACGCAAAATTCGAAAGGTTGTCTCCGAGAAAGTCCACGTCGTTACTTTGCGATGCAAGAGTTGCGGTTAGTGCAGGGTTCTGGCGGAGGTGAGAGCAGAGGATTGTGGTTACCACATGATTTTTTTGGGTCAGCTTCTACACCGATTAATTAATGCATGCTAAGATAAAACATTCGGACTTTTTTCTCAAAAATAAACAAAGTTTTTTACTTTCAACTGCTTTATATGCGCGTTTCGCGAATACTTTTTATCTCCAAGTTAATGTAATATATCAGAAAAGGAGTTTATTTCTATTTTTTACATATTCATACAATGAAATATTCCCTTTGCAATGATTAAATTCAATATCGATTATTAAATGGCTTTTATAAGTTTATTTTTCCGTAAGAACTCGATGAGTTTTTCTAGACGATACTTATTTGCTTGAATTACGTATAAAAAAAGTGGATTGTCACCTTGTCGATGGCATGTTCGGCCGGCGGCGAAAACAGCACCGGCGGTTTATGCAGGTCGACCATGGAGTAAAACTCGCTGCGCTCCGTGACAGAGTGATAAAGCTCGTCGAGCTTTTTTCTACCTGTCGCCGTCATCTTCCTCTTGGCCGCGCGTCTCTCCTCGTCCCGGGTCTTTCTCTCTGCCCCCTGTGGTAAGCAACGTTAACTCTCAACTTAATTTCGACGATCGTTATTGCGATCAGGAAGCGATCGCGCGTTATTTACATCACAAATGGGAGAAAAAAAGAGAAGGAGCGAAACGAAGAGAGAGAGAGAGAGAAAGAGAGAGAGAGAAAGGATAAAGAAGAGATAAACGTACGGAAATGCACGAGTGGTTACCTTATCGCAAAAGACTTTAATTTGACAGTAGCCCCGATGGGATGGCGGCGTATACGTGTGCGTGTGAGGCGGCGATTCCTCGTACGTGTCGACCTGGATATGCAGCGGTAAACCCTTCACGCCTTTCTGACTCGAGAAATCGGTACTGAGACACTGTACTGCCACGTTTATCTGCGCAGAAATCGGACAGGTAACAGCGGTGACTGCTTACGCGGGAATTGCTTTATTAATGTTTCCGCTAACAAAAAGGCCGCGCGATCGAATGCGATACAATTTGCGCGGAGCGCAAGATTGTGCGGCGATAATCGAGATATGTCAGGGGAGGGCCAGAGTATATACGTACATTGTTTAAAGAGAGGTAACGTGAATCGACATTTCCCGGCGTTCCTTACCTTCGCTGACGATTCGAGTGGGTTCCAGTAAACGGCAATCGCATTGTGCGCGACTTCCTCTATGCAGCCCACCAGACCGACGCTGTTCTTTGTGTCTGTAACAACGGACGTGATTCTGAAACTCGCAGATCATGCTAGGGAATATGAGGTAACTAATACTCTCTAACGCTCTCGTGAGATGCTTTCAAATAGAATATTAAAATAACGGGGCGTATATACGGTCGCGATAAAATCTTACCGTTCGTCCGTTACGGATTAGGAAGCTTGCACAAAAACACAAAAGACTTATAGATTTAATCGATCATGAATATCGATAGTTATTATCGTCGTACGCTATCCATAAAGAAAGTCATTATTGGTCAGGTTCGCCTTTCATATCTTTTTATATTATCTTACCAGCATCGAGAATTCGTTGCTTAACAGAGTGCTGTCTGCCGTGCCAAAATTGCCAAGCTTTGATCTCGTCTTCCGGACTCTTCTCCTCCCGAAACATCAACATTACCACACTCTGTGCAGATAAATAATTATTAATCATATGACATGGAAATTGACAATGAATTATTAATTATTATTTATTATTTATTTGGTGCTTATTTGTAACAATGGCAAAGGAAACTTTCTAAAAGATATTAAATGTATAAAAATTTATATATAAATTTATTATAAATTTGTATATATAAATTTATATATAAATTTTATATAAAAATCATTAGATAAAATATGTACATTCGATATTTCTTTACAATCTCTCTTATATTTTTTCGACAATATATTTTTATAATTATCAATATCAATTTTTCTTAGATAAATGGAAATTAAGGCTCCTCATGCGGCGAGATTTCTTATAGTTTATAATTAATTAGCGCGTATATAAAATAGTCTAAAAAAAGGATTACAAATATAAAATTAACTTTCGAATTTCTCGTTCACCTGGATCGGCGATATCCTTTGCTCAGGCGATACGCGGAGACGCATATCAACCGCGACAGACGCACGCTCGAGCGGACATACGCGGGCGTGAGCGTTTCGCCGCTTGCGGCGAGCGAGCGCCGAGACGGAGGAAGGATTTTTCGTGATTCGGGTGAATGGGCGAAGAACTGCACGTACCGACGTACCGGAGGGAATATGGGTGCGCGAAATAAGGAAGGAAAGAGAGAGAGAGACTGAATACACCCGTGAATAAGAGGCTCGCGTTACGCGGTTACATTTATACCTATATCTATCTACTCAGCGATCTCCCTTAAGGCTCACACCGCGCGAAAGACGCGAATATACCGTTCGAATCTGCCATACGCCTCGTTCTCGACGCTCGATTAGCAATTAACGAGAAAGTCGTAACTCGTCTCTCGCACCGAACGGAAAAAGAATTCACCACCTTTATCAGAATGGAAATTGCTAACGGTGCGCGCCGCGGCTGCCAATTAGAGCCACGAAAACAAACGACCACGTCTGGATTCTTCTGATCTCGACACGCTGCGCGCACGCCGATCATCTCTGCGAATTTTGTCGCTCCAGTCACGCGAGCGAAATAGTCTGCAATGCGAAACGCTTGGGCAATCCGATAATGTGATAATCGCATCATAGATTTACTAGATAATGCTGTCGTAGTCTTTTATTATTATTATTTAATCGGGAAATTAATTTAGAAAGGGAGAACACACTAGGTATAATAAATCATATTTTTTTCTTGAAATATTATTGAGATTAATGTAAAAATTTATTAATCATGAATTTAAACTTATTAAAATTCGGATCATTATTTTTATTGAATATATTATTGGATTCTCCTACGATCTTGGAGAGACGTTAATCTTTCAAACTGCATGTCTATCTGCATGTCAATCTATATATCATCTTTATGTAATACCGTTATGCAAACAGTATAATTATCTTTCTGTTCTTACCTTGACCGTTTGTCCTGCCTTGAGGAGTGGTTTGTCAGGATCGGGCACATAGTCCAATGTGATACCATAAAATTGGCCCTTATTGATATATGTTATTCTGTCATCCTCGCGGCGTTGTGACGTGCTGATCGGCGACTCCAGATGATACTTAAATCCGTAAGGCGAGAAACTAAAGAGCAAACAGATAAGATTCCCCGAATGAAAAAAAATGTGGATACAAGATTCTGGCACGTGCGTGCACAAAAACGTGCATATTTAAGATGTCATCTTTCCTGGATCATTATGCAGGTAGTTGATCATTATGTTGGTAGTTTCAGACTCGGTCAAGACTGGATTACGTTTACTTAATCATGATAGTTATGAACTCGCAAAGGAATGCTAAGTTAGCTGATCAATATGCTACGCAACGTTAGTAATTATCGCGTAATTATCGATTAATTTTCCAGCGATGCATTCGCACACTTCGCTGGTTAAGACAAACATATTCTGTTTGAAAAACAACCGATATACCGGAACTAAATAAAACCGCAAGAAGAGAGAGAGCGTTTATTAATTACGTTCGTGATTGCGAAAAAAGTGAATGTATATGAATATTCCAACGATATCTAATAAGAATCGAACGATAATGAGAAGCTTAAACTATTCGTAGCTTGAGAAAGTTGACAACCCGGCGCAAACACGCGACGCGACGTGGTAAAAGGAAAACACTGTAGAACATATCGAGAGTCCCATCAACCTTGCCGATGGAATATCGCGCTTCTAACCGAGCTTATCTCCGTCTCGCGATTGCGAGGCAGACAGGTAGACGGCCGATACACCTTGTGAAAAATGGACGCGTTTAACCCGAGACAGAAATCAGGAGAAAGACACGATGCAAGACGAGGACAAAACAACGACGAGCGCGCGATGAAGGAAGGTAGATGCGAAAGTAAAGCGGGAACAGAATGATCTAGGAAAATCTCTAATCGCCAAACCTGGTTTACTGATCTCTGTCAAAACTTTCGACGAATCTTTTGCCGACGCTATTATCATGTTGTCACGAAAGCATCCAATTATCTCTATCCGCGCGCGACGATCAGCGCTTTCGTATTCGCGACTATGTCTTTTCGTCTATTCTTTTTAATCTCTTCGTACTTTTCTCATTTTTTTCCATCAGTCGTATTGGAGAACGGATGCAGCAAAGCGATAACTGGCGAGGGTGAACGCTCTTATGTGCGTCTCTGCTGCTCGAGCTACCATTGCTACTACTCGCTATATACCTTATTACGATTTTCTATGCGTCGGTTACACGCGACTACCGAGTATCTCTCTCTACGTTCGTCTTTCTTGTTTTCGTTTGTAAAAAAGAACGGTTTTCTCCCCTCTCTGCTTCTTCTCTCTCGTACACTCTTCTTGACATTTCGATTTCACGGTGCGAGTAGTCGGCGGATGTGCGATTTTTCAACCCGGACCCAGCGCGACCCCGAGGCGTTTGTCCGTTCTTCGAGAATCGGTCGGAGAGAGCCGACTTAATAACTTTAACATCATTGTTCATTTCGCGTTGGTTGTTTCGGTGAGCTCAGCGAGAGAGCGATTTTCAGCGCCCCTGATCGGTCGGTCTAACAATGGAAGTAACAAATTATTATGAAAGGCGGATGGAGCGAAACGGGAAGTAGGAAGATCGTTAGGAAGGATGAGTAAAATAAAGAGAAAAACTAAATCAGTCGGCAGGCAGATGTGATGAACCGCAGAGGAAATGAACGGTATACGCTGCGAAAGGCCAAGAGGCAGGAAGTTCTTCTTTTTAGTTAAAGATTAATGGAGATATTAATTTCCCTTGAAATAGAAATAATATTGTGACATAAATGCATTTTCAGTAGTGCTATTAGTCGTCAGAATAAAAAAAATATCTTAATTTATAACACATTAAACTTAAATGCTATAAAATTATATATATATATATATATATATATATATATATGTATACAAATTTTTAAAATTCCATATTTATCATATTAGTAATTATGTAAATTAAATGTTTAGGAAGATTATAAATTAATAATTAAATTACTAATCACATGTACGATATATTGGCTCTTAAGAATATAATAACCAATATATTTTTATTTATAAAGATTAAATATAACTTTCTTTATTATTGTGAGAGAGTGATTTCATTTATACACGACTAAAAGTATTTGCGTTATTACGAAAGCTCACAATTGATTCGCTCTGGATAATCTAGAATTATTAACTTTTATCGCTTTTCTTTCGCGCGATACAATTAATAAGACATATTTATCAATCTCAATATCTATTTATTTGCTCAGTTATTCATCAAAGTAACTTAAACATCCGCCTTTCCCCTATGCTTATTATATGTATATTTATCATAATTTATTATTTTCACTTATTAATTCTTTTTCGACATTATCTTCGTTTTTAATCTCCTAAATTTAGGTTGTAGCAAGGTTGTAACCCCCTCATCAAGCATCCATTAAAATATCGATAATTAAAATTAACACTTTAAAATCACTTTTTACAAGAAATATTACATTTAAAGAATTTTATCTTCAAATAATACTTGAGAGAGAAAGAGACGCGCTTCAAAAAATTATCTTCGTCAATTTCTTTAACAATTATTTGCAAAGTTTACTTACATTTTCGGTATTTGAATCTTGTCGGCATCGTTTTGTCTACCAAAGTCATGCCAAGGCCGCGACCTCGGCGGATTTGGGTTCGGATTCGGATTTGTCGCACCTGCGGACACGAGACTGTTGCGTTGCACCTGTGCCTGTGCATGGTTCTGCTGTAGTTGCAGTTGCAGGGGTTGATGGTGTATCACGGCGCCACTTTCGAGGACCACCGCCGCTCCGGTTGTCGTCCCACCAGGACATAATTCCGTATAGTCGAACGAGGACTAGAAAATAAATTTAGTCCATTATGAAAGGAAACCTTATATCATCCTATAAATAAAAAATAAATGCCGTAATTTTTTCTATTTTTTTTTTAGTTTTATCTCAATTTTATCTAAATTAATTTTTTTTAGTTTTGTTTAAATTTTATGTAAATTAAATTAGAAATTTAAATTGAAAGTTATTGCACAAATTATAGAATGGTTATAATAAATAAAGTATTCAAAAATATAAGATAAGCATTTATATATAAGCCAATGATTATCAACTTTCTCGTAATGATAAGTAGTACCACAAAAAGTAAAACTTTTTATAATTACGTTAAATAAGCGGCAATTTTCTAGCAATATTTCCATGAAAAAATATGAAATATAATAATTGTGTGTGTATATATGAATACTGATTTTTAAATAACTAATAGAAGACACTATATAGTGAAGAGTGTCTGTGAAGATAATGGTAGTTGCACCTTTTTCCGGTCGTGTTCTGCTAGATAAAACACAGTTTGCATATACAAGCGTTAAAGCGTATATTCAACCTCACTAATTTAAATGTTTGCTGATTACAGTGTAATTAATATTTAAAAAGCTAGTAACGACGTAATTATTTACCATTTTGTATATCAGCGATATAGCGACTCAATATCTGTACACATTCGGTCTTATTTTACATATCATTTTGCATTTCATTAGATTTTTTCATTCCTCGAGTATCCCTCGATAAATTTCAAACTGCGTGATTAAAAGGATCGCCGGACCGATAAATGATTAATCGCACGCGAACACGCGACTTTACGTGACTATTTCGACGCATCCGCTTTCGCGCGATCTCTTTCTCCTTTTCGTCGATTATGCACGCATCATTGTAAACAAATCTTAATAGTTTAATGTAAAAGGTACAGCAAAAAAAAACAGCTTTCCACTTACCTACTAATGGGGATGTGCTTTCGAGTATCTCCGTTCGTGCATTTCACTGCGGATCTGCATAGTGCTGCCGAAGGCAGCGAGAAAGAAGAAAGAATAGAAGCTTTGTGGTCTCGTAAAATCAACCGCACGACCCGCACGCGCTTCCAACCGTGGCAGTTAATAAGCAGCTTGCCAAACGACCTATTCCCTCATATGTCTTCATGCGATTACGCGTCGCCTGCAGTTATTTTTCAATGCAACGCGGTTACCGCAGCTTGTTACTTCAAATCTCTGTCAACCCGAAAAAAAAGCACTTCTTCTTTCTTGCTAAGAGCTCTCCACCGCTGGATTTGCCATACACCGGCAAGAAGCTATTTGTCATTTTGAAACTTTTCAAATGCTTCAGACATTAAATGTGCGAGATGCAATAAGTATGAAAATCACATATTTCAAGAAGAATCTTTGCAAGCGATTTTTTTAAACGAAAATTTTATCAAACGTCGTACAACAATTGAATATTTCACTTTATATAAATCTGTTCACAATTAAATCTCGAATATCATGTTTTTTTAAATTCTTGGTTTTTTAATTATATGCTAAATTTGAATTTATTTTTATAATGGATATTATATTTTTATTATAATATAAAATATATACATATATCATCAGAAAAGTAAGATTTAATAGAACATTATTTTTGCAATTTCATCGTGTCACGAGTAAATTGTACGTGTAACGCATGCAATTCGCCAGTGGTTTATTTATTTATCATATTTTATCGTCAAGATACGCGACTGTTTTAATTGAGATGTCATTCCAACGCCGGTAATCGAATCTGTTTTGCAAGAAACCTGAACCGTGGCATATCGTTGAATATACGAAAACTGTGTCATGAATAAGAGCAGGGAAATAAATAAATATTTAATGTCTAAACATACTTAAGACTTCTAAAGAATGACAAGTGTCGATTAGAAATTGTGGATAGAATATGATACTCGTTGCGTGCGATATCGGAGGCTGCAACGTAACGCTATTCTCGAAATGCATGTACGAAATTTACGATTAGTTAAACGAGATTTCTTTATAGTTCGCGCAAATGAGCCAAATTTATTAGGCGAACGCGTATCGCTCGCGTTGTGCGATCATAATTGGAGCATTACGTTATGTCGAAGCAATTTAAAGTGGCACCGCTTTTAAAAATATTGCGGAAATCGTCGCCGTAGAGCGCATTAGCGAGATAAAACGAGCGCGAGTTGATGAGAAAAAAATTCTCTCGAATAATGTGTTATATCTACTTAGAATATCAACATTTTAATTGCGCCTATAAATGCACCGATCATGCGAGCGGATCGGTTTTCACAGTAGCGCTCGCATTCAATACCTAATCTGCTGCCATCGTCGGCGTCCCGCGGCTTCGAGTTTTATTTTCAGCGCCTCCCGTGCACAAGCCAAGCAGAACGAACGAGTGCTTTCTAATTCGTAATATCGACCGCATTGCTAATGACTTACTCTCGCGCGCGACTATTGCACGATTAATGTTTCCGGAAGCAAACGAGATATCTAACGTAAGGATGACGAATTGTCCATGTCAAGACAATGAAAGCTACCTCGTCGATATAAATGAAACAATAGGCTGACTACTGTCATATTTAATCGAACGAGTAACTTATGTGAAAAGAGGAGATCAAGCGCCTTTAACATAAAACTAGGAAGTAGACTTCTAAAGTATCTTGGAGTAAAAATATGATAGAATTTTGCGAGCGACTGGTCAGCTGTTTTTTTTAGAAGAGTCCGGTTACAAGCAAAGTTAGAATATATAAATTTTATCTTAAACTTTATGATTATCGTGTAGCTCTACTTATTGGTCTTTAAATCAGGGCAGATAAGATGATCACCTCGTACGTAACAAGACGCGTCTATTGCGGAAAGTCTATAGAACCATTAGATTTAACAAACGCGAGACCGGAGGAACGGGTTCGCTTTTTGATACGCCTGAATTTTGCGGTCTACCAAGATACCATAATCGTTCCCTTAGAGACTATTATGTATCCCGATGTATACTATTAGCGTCCAAATTTATCGCGCCGGTCTAACTGCACGCAATTATGTATTGGAGACGGAAAAACTCGCGCGACAAATCACTTCGGGAACGGCGATCGCCGTTGCATATGCATTCTATGCATTCGGTATTAGAGCGCTTTAACGAGTAATATCGTGTACGGTTTGTATCGCTCGAGACGTAGAGGATTAATCGCCCAACTCTCGTGGTGAGGCTTTCATCGTGGGCGAAAGCACTTACTTGACAAATCGCACTGAAAACGATAACGATGGGGCGCGGATATCGTACGCGAAAATATACAATCTCGCAATGGGATGACGGTTATAATATCGCATATATTAACGCGCGAAAGAATGGTCTTCGAGCGGCGAACGAGTTCCGTTAATGTATGATATTTATTTATGATATCTCGTCGCGAGATTAATTAAGCCGCGAGCAAAATCATTTGTATCGCGAGCGATCGAATTGAAAATGATAGCGCCGACGATACCAGTCGTTTCGGATCGTCGTATCGGCTTCTACGGTTTGATTGAATTATTTAGGTCGTGTTAGGATCGTTTCTACAGCTGGGCCACGCGTTCCTACGCATTTTTCACGAAAAATTAAACGATACTCCCAACAAGCTCTTAGCGTAATTCAGTGGCAAATATCTCTACGTAGCGTACATACGTTTCTCCGTATATATCCCATAAGTCTCCGTACAACCCGTGTTAACTTGGAGCCTCGGTTGACAGGACAGCCGCGATCCTGTTCCGATTCTGTTCCGACCCTGTTTCGCTATCTAACGTCGACTTGCTGATTGCGATTTATATAGACGTGAACCGTTTAAAGACCGTCCCTGTCGGCTAACTCCGTGACATCATATTACGCTACGTTCTTTAACATTAGAGCAGTATAATATAATATGTGAGAATTATCAGTTCGTTTTATCGGTTCATTTTTTCTTCTCGACTTTCCACTTTTAATGATTCAAACTTTACTTCAACTACTAATATTATCAAAATGTCGACCAATTTTTTGCGCGGAATTTTTAATATTTCCATTTTATTAAAACCACAATTTTCACCTCGAAGAGAGATTTATATTTCATATTATTTTATGGTTATATTTTACGATATCAAAGACGCAGTATGGCCAGGATTCCTTTCGACGGAACGATCGAAAATGTCGCTCGTAAATGTATCTTGCATCTCGAAAGCATCGATCGAGAACGTATAAAAGGCACCTTTAAAGAGGCGGTTGACACATGAACGTATCGAACGATGTAAGGAAGGAAATTAATCGCAGGGGCTCACCTGATGAAGCGCCGTGGGCGGATGATGGTCCTGCCTCGGCGTGACCGCGTCGGCGCCTATGCCGGAGTCGGGGCTGGGAAGATCAACGGTCAGGACTTTGCTGCTACTCGACGACGAGCGTATCGCGTGTGTCGTAGTATATGAGCTCGGTACAACCTCGTACCTCGTGTACGAAGCGGTCGTGGTAGACAGCGAGGAAGCGGAGCTGGACGAGGCGAGCGGCGGCAGCGCGTCGCCGGCGACGTAGACCGTCGTCGCCTCCTGATGGAGCCCGCCACCTCCGGCGTTCGCCGTCGCATTCCCGGTCCCGGTCGCCGACGTGGACGTGTACGCGGTCGACTGTAGCCGCGGACTGCAGGACGTGTAGGGGTCGTAGGGGCTGCCGTACTGCTGCACCTGCACACACATACATACATACATGATTATGCGGTTACCTTGCCTCTTGGCATTGTTATCGACCTATCTCAAGCGAATCGCAATCCTGCGCGTTTTCCACGTCGCATTTACTCGTTCTCTTTTCGCGGCAAAAACACGAAAGCGATTCACGCCAAACACTTGGTAATCTTCGAGGCTCTTGCCACGCGCGAATGCGACGCGCAGCAAGTGCAAATCTGAGAGATCTGTGTTATTTTCTCGAGTTATCTTGCGGTGTACTTGTTGCGTTGGGCTATACGTGACACAATGTTTGGACGATGATAGTGTATTATAACGTTCGCATAGAGATTGCAAATTTTTAAGCAATTCGATCATACGAAATAGTATTCGAAATTGAAGCGAAAATTGATTGTAAGAAAAAAAATTGATCGTAAATTGATTAAATTCGTGTAGAGATATCTATCATTAAGTTATTATCTAAAATTAAAATCTTGTAAAAAATATCAACGTGAAAAAAATCAGATAAAATTCAATCGTCAATTCTGAAGAAACATGTGATTGCGTTCTCGGCGATGATCGTCCGAATTTTACCTGTAGCTGATGTTGATGATGGTGGTACATTCCCGGCGGTGTTGGGCTTTCCTGTTTGTGCCGTTTGCTCGATTGTTGGCCCGCGCGCGATGAGCTGAGGTCCTCTGGTTCCCTCTTGACCCCGGCGATGCCGGCGCTCGAGGCACCGTCGTGTCGCAGGGACTGCGGGCTCAGCGGAAGCGGAAGACCACCCTGCAGACTCTGACCGGGACTGTGGGACTGCTGGTTGTACTGATGGAGGAAGTGGTGTAGCTCCCCTCCTCCGGCGCCTTCGCCGCCTTCCATCCGATTCGTCGAGGCGGAACCGGAGCCAGGCGCCTCCTGCACCAGCAGCTTCTGGCCCATCACACCCCTTCAACAGTCCGTGGAGAATTGACCTTCAGTTATAGCTCCTTTACCGGGCACCAGAATCAGCATTGATCCGCGCCGCGCCATAAGAATGCATGACGAATTCGCGCTATGTATTTCGTGATCGATACAGCGCGCCCATTCTCGCGCTGCCACCGATTGCCTTTTACGGGATCCACCCATCTGCCATGAAAAAGATCGGATTCTTCGCGCTCATAGAGTATCGTCGAGAGTGGTGTAGAGAGAGGAGTCTAACACAATTGAATCTCCTTCAAAATTCTAATGGTGATTCCCTATTTCAAATATTACACGAGATTAGTTATATATGTACAGTATATATTTTCTTCTTATTTTTTTTTTAATCTCGATCAATAAAGTATTACAAAATTTATAAGTATATAATAGAATACAATGTTGTAAGAGTGAAAACATTTGTGAAAAATTGAAGGGACATGTCTAAGTTTTATCAACACCCTATATATATGATGTTTTTATTTTTTATAATTAAAGACGACTAATGTTACATTTAGATTCAGTGTGTTCATTGAAATGATAATTGAATTGCCTCAAAGAAAGACGAGAGATGGGTCGCGCTTTCTTTTCTCTTTCTCTGCGCCTTGTCATCGAATGAAATTCGGTGAAGAAAGCCGGCGTTACATTTCCGCTGTGCATCGCGCGCTGCATCTGCCGAATTCGGCAATAAAATTTTCGACGCGCAGAGTAACGCGATTCGCCAATCGACCGTACGGTAGAAGAATCGAGAGGATCGCGGTATTATGCGAAGTAGTTAACATGTTATATTTAGCATGATAATACGTATCCACAATACCGGGGACCCTTATAAACTGCCAACGCTCTCGGTGCATGCCATCCTTCCCTCGTTCTCTCTTTCTTTTTATCATCTCTTCGTCTTTTCCGACGAGGCGAAGGATCGCCCCTCGCTCGTCTTTCCTGGCATGTCCTGGCAACCTTTGCCAGATTCTGCTTCTCTCTCTTTCCTTTTCTTTTTAACCCTAAAAAAGTATACACCCTTGCTTCTATTTCGCTCTATCCTTTCGCAACGTCGTGTCGCGGTGCCTACCCTACGGTCAGATGCTTCCGCACAATGACCTTTTTTTACACTTGATACCTGATCTCTCATCTACCGCTCTCTCCTTCTTTCCTTTTCTCTCGCGCTGCGTTTCTCCCGTTCCTGTCTTTCTCGTCTACCTCGCAATACGACGAAAAGGGTGACGCCGAGAGGAAGAGACTATCGTCTCGCCCTCGGCACACTTGTGCATCCTGAAGAGGTGCGGATAGACCCCCGGACGGGGAAAAGACGGTGGGTAAACCTGGTTGCGGCCGAGACCGCGTTCTCCTGACACAAGCAAAGAGAACGTGCTGTCATAACCCGAGGCCATAGCGGCGAGACCTCATGAATTCGGCTTACGTGAAATGGATCCGCGATGCCTTTCGCGAGACCGTTTCCCGATAATGCGATGCTAATCCGAGAACGCGCGATGCGAAACGAGATTCGCGTGCGCGTACCTTGGGAACTCGATATGATGCACCCCTGGAAATTTGGGATCGGTAGGTGTGAAGTATCGGATTGCGAACCGAGTGTGATTGGCGCTTTAAGCTCTCGGGATCGTCCCGATGGTTTTGTGTGGTTGTCATCAATACATCTCCATCCAAGACTCGACCAGATTTTTGCGACAAAAGTTTTCGTTGATTAAAAAAGTATTTTTTTTTTAATGTTTCTCGTTTCTCAAAAAATTTTAAAAGAAATGTAACTTATTTATATCTATTGTATTTACTCTTTTAAGTAAAATAATGTATTCATAATAAACTCCGGGATGAATCTTACTGTCAGTATTGACGGAGTGTTGAACAACGAGGTATTTTTTCGCGGCTTTCTAACCATCGAGGAGTTAAGTACCGAATATTAGTAGTCGTACAAAAAGAGGAGAAGAAAAAAAGCATACAAGAAGAGACGAAAGGAGTTTGACGTAAAATGAAAGAGAGGTCAATGCTCGCTTCGAGCCAGCTTCGTAGAGTTACCTATGTGTATGCAACATGTAGTTTCATGTACTGTCCAAGTATTCGCATTGTCGTGCGAAAAATCTCGAGAGAATGTCAATAAAAAAACTACTGCATGATGCATGAGCAAGTATTTATATGTATATAAAAGTCTGTTGAACCATAGAAAAGCGTGATAAATCTATGAATTATCGATATGTCGAGCCTTGAAAAACGTTTAGAGACGTATTATATAACGATAAATAGTTTTAGCGGAGAAAATACATCAACTTCGCCGTGCAATTATATAATCTACGATTTCTGCAAAATCACACACTTACTCATTTTCGTTAAAAAAAACTTGAAAGTTTCATAATTGCGTCGTTTTTAACATCCTGTCCCCGTTTCGAGAAAAATCAATCACCGCTTCTCGCGATGATTCGGCACACAAATTAACCGTTAGATATGCGTAGAATTTCGAATGGAACAAACGGTACAAGATGTTGCTGCCCGACGCCGACCTGGCATGGACCGTTTTTGTCGCCTCGCTTCTACCGTTGACGGGAAACGCCAAGTTCCCGACGACAAACGGGGGAGGCCGCATTCTTTTTCCAAGCACGTGGAAAATCTCGCCGATTACACCGGTATCCGCGGCGCGTAATCCCCCGGTCTTCTCGGGGGTCAATAAGCGGCGCGCACGAATTCTCGTGCCCCGCGCATTCGCGCCGCAAACGAGTAAATTACGCCGCGTTATACGCAGCATTCCGCGCCGCGGAATTTTTCTTTCTTTCTTTTCCTCTAACCACGGAGAGAAGATTCCGCGTGCGCAATGCGCGCCGCGCGCTGCGCGCAGTAACTGCGCACTGTGCAGCATAAGAGGCAATTACGTGCTTACGGTGCAGCATTATCGACGACAAGGCACTCGAACCGGACGGCGGCCCGACACGTGAACCTGCAGGTCGCGCGGGGTCACTTCTGGGTCGCGACACGCACGGTCGCTCGTGCGTGTGTACGCGTACTCACGCATGCACAAGCCCTGTCGAGCAACCTGCGCGGGCGCCAGAACGCGGCTTGCGGTACCGCTTCAGGCTTCGGAACCGGAATCGGGCATTTCTCTAACCGGAAATCGGGCGTATCGTGACCTGTACTCTACCTAGTAGTACGGATGACGCAGCCACGTGCGTGTGTGTGTGTGTGAGTGCGCGCGCGTGCGACCTATCTGTATGTGGCACGAGACGAAACCCGAAAGACAGGTCCGGCAAAGTGGCGCTCTACCGACTTGTTTCTCTCGGGTCACTCCTTTGATTATCATTGTCAGTCTGCTCTTTTTCCACATCTCGCGTATACGGGCCTCTCGCGCAGGTCTATACGGACTTCTCGGCTTTACAAGCGCACGCATGCACGCACGTCGGCACCTGTGCTTATAGCACGTGCCGTCGAGTCGCGGCAATGTCAATGTATGCATACATATGTATCGTATATACGAACGGACAGAGAGGAATGAATTTAGATGCGCGCGGCGAGGCCAACGACGTCTAGCACTTCTCATGATGACCGTACGGGCGGCTTTCCTAGTGCTTTACTTCCTAGGAGTATCGCGCATAGTTCCCAGAATACGTTACTGTCGGCGGCTTTCGGGAATTATGAAACGTCTCTTGACCCCGGTCTCAATGTCTCGTGATTTCAGCTATGTTGTTGTGAAAGTACTGCCGTTTGTATCTTTCCTAACTAGCAGAAGTGCCGTTCGAAATTTTATTAATATTGCGTGGAAACAGAATATTGTATGTAATAAGAATATATATAAAACATTTTTTTAACCATTTTCTCTCGTCTCGAAGAAAGAAAATGAAACTGACGAAATAGAAAGGTTTAATTAATTAATAAGATTTAACGGAAACCGAATATAAAATAAAAATATATTTTTGCAAGATTTTTAAAATTGGACTCGCATCGTTTTTAAGAGAGACCAACAAGTCAAAGGTTTCTGCAGAAATCATATATAATCGTGAATATTACGATGCAGATTTTGCTTCGACCAAGATTATACCGATGAGTGGTCTATCAAATGTTTACGATAATCTTATACCGCGAAGGTGCGATTTTCCCTCTCGTGCATATCTACAATTTATGATATTCGATGTCGAGAGCGCTTGTACATCGCAAACTCGAAATGTCACGTGAAACTCGATGTGTTAGATACCTCTTGAGGTCGAATCCTCGACTTTTGTTAGGTTCATCGCGGTCGTCGATGGAACAGCTAAGAACTCGCTCTGATTCTCAGACCTTCGTGTGTCCTCGAATTCATCCACATCTTCCTGTTTTGCTAATGAGACGTTACGCGA
The DNA here is from genome assembly GCF_003227725.1 of Camponotus floridanus. Classification (NCBI taxonomy): domain Eukaryota; kingdom Metazoa; phylum Arthropoda; class Insecta; order Hymenoptera; family Formicidae; genus Camponotus; species Camponotus floridanus. Next base: position 2,423,160 of record NW_020229248.1, read on the forward strand.
TCCGGTTTTCGGACCACGCGATCCGGTTCTCGTTCGTTCGAGCAGCGTGAATCAACCCCTGCGAAAACGTGTCCGTTTAATGCTCTTTGGCTTCGTTATGGCGATTGAGATCGTTGGCACGAGAGGAGGAAGTGCCGGATTCAAAATGTCTTTTGTGACCCGGCGAGATCCAGGATCCTACGTTCCCGCGGTCGCAAGACCGATGATTCTAGGCGGGAAACCCGTAAGGTGATACAAAACATACGGCGGCGTTTCTAATCGTAAATTCGAGCTAACGAGATAATATCGCCGCAAGCTAACTGTCTTGATCGAGCGATCCAGTTCTTGCCTGGTAATCGAGACCTCATAGTTGCAACAGTGTTGTCGACAGCTCGACATCACGACGTGCGTAATTGGTGCGACTATTCGCTTCCTCGACGTTACTCTCATGAGAAATTAAATACGCAGATGGAATAAAAATAACTGTAATACGTAATTTAATCAAAGAAAAACTCACCCCCTTTCATGAAAAATCTAAAGTCGATTCTATCGTGATAAAAATTTCCAATTATTATACACATTTATTATTAAGAATCATAAAAGTTAAGCTCGAAATTCCCGTATCTGCATAAATTTAATTACTTGGATTATTTATACTATTAGGCTTTACTTCATAATCTTTTAATTATCAATATTATAACTGCTTCTTATTTAATTTTTATTGCATATTATCTCAATAATTTGGAAGGATTTAATTCATACCTGTGGTTGCACAGATACGTCCAACAGTTTGGTACGCTCTGTGTATATAGTGTTTATGTTTTATTCTTATAGCTCATATCTCTCATAACACGGTCCTTAGCACGCGACTCGCTCCGCGTGTGATTTCCGCAATCGCGGAAAGATCCGGTGCTACTGGAGAACGCAGATGGAATCCCACGAAACGAGGGCGTTGTCGCTTGCATATCGTGTGCCCGTGTGTGCTCGCGTATGCCCGCAATTATGTTCCTCTATAATCGTAAATTTAAATAAACGAGAACGCGTTCGCGCGACGCTACGTGTCGGGCATAAAGCAGCAGTGGCGAGAAAACGGGCCATGACACTCGTCGTCCTACGTTTCTGGTTCTGGTTCCGGCCTACTGCCTGATTCGCGTTTCGCCGTTTTACGACGTGACACACGGGACCCCCCCTCGTTCCCTGTCCCGTCAGTCGGGTCAGAGGCCATCGCGGTAGTGGCCGCGATTCGTCGTAGTGGTGACTCTTAAAGCAGATTGCCGCGTAACGATAACCGGGAGAAATAAAACGCGTATAATAAGAATACTAGCGACAACTCGTATTCGTCGTTTGGTCAGTTGTCGAGATCGCAAAGGTCCTCGATCTCGATTCCATTACGTCTAGGAGAAGGGAGGTATAAGGAAGCGACAGAGAACGAACTGAGTCTCTAGCAATATATCGATAGCGATCGCATAATTAGAAATTTTAATTAGAAATTTTAATTATGAATTCACCGGTTTTTTTATTCAGACTTACTCAGATTGTTTCATAAGAACATCCATTCGGAGAACCTTTTGACATTATTACATTATCACGATGTATTATTTCTCCCGTCATTTTTCTTAAGAAAAGCATATTTTTCCTATTATAAATGATCACTTTTTTCAACTTGTTTTTAGATGGAGTTTAATTAAGTTACTTGATTCTCCAACATGCGTTTGAAAACAATAAAACAATTGCGGGCAGACGACAAAGAACAATCTTCTTCGCGGTGCGTGTTCACGTCGGCTACCTGTCTAATCCCGAGACAAGTCAGTCGGCCGAGTATGCACCCTCGTGGCAAGAGATAAAGGCCATTGCCGTCTTGTTCCTAAGTAGATCTTGGCGTGACGATAGCCAGGAAATGTAATAAGAAGTTGCAGCGTACCGATGCTTATTGCCGAGTTCATTCTCGAGTCCCTTAAAGAGCAAGACTTCATTATGTTCCACGCTTTGTCGCACGTACGAAAAGACGGTCGTTAAAGAAAGCTTCCGACTATTACGACCGCCGCACGTATTATGTGTAATACGGCACGTATGAAAGATGCAGAAGCGTGGCTAACACCATATTTACTCGGCCCCGTATATCTTACTTTTCCCGAGAGATCTCAGATCGAACGAAAATTTATCTCTCGCTTCACAAAGACGAAGGTTCGCAATATTCTATCCTCAATTTTATATAACGTACGATCTCGCTTTGACGCTTTTAAATAATCACCACCTGTGTTTATCTCGGCAATTAAGAAGCCGCTCTTAGTCTCGAATGCTAAAACATTTATGCGTATCCTCGCCGCGAGGGAAGCATTAATCTTATTGACGTTATTCATATGCGTCCCAAGGCCGTGTGAATTTAATATGAATTAATTAGAAATTTGTTATCTCTCCAGGGAGGAATTTCACTTTCAAACTCGGAACGTAGTCACCGCCGTCTGCGGAAACACGCGGTGAGATGGAAACTGTATTGCAGTATTGAGTAAAGATTGGTTCCCTTCCATTTCTCCTTTACGTTATATATATCTGTGCCACTATAAAACCTCTGATGTAATAATATACTATCGCGTGTCGGGAAGAAAGAACTGACAAAAATATTCCACCCGAGTTATTCAACCAGAAACGCAAAAAACGCCATCGAATATAGTAATATTACTGCTTGCATGGATAAACGCGGTATACATTTGATTGCATCAATAGTAAAATTTAAAAATTTGTTATTAATAGCATGAAAAAATGCTCTCATGATTAGAATGCGTAATGCACAGTTGTCACAATTAACATTTCAGATGTGAGAATCATAATTTGCATTCATTGCGAAACACGGCCATTTTTCTCGGAACATCGCATGACCGGCGATGAAGCAATCGCGTTCGATCGCGATCGAACGAAAAAGATTCTCGTGCACCTAACTGTTGCAAGTGACAATTACTATAATTTGGAAGAATACTTCCTGTCGACTTACAGTACATGCAATTGCGATGATTGGTTCTGTATGGTGTATTACCATCATCGCGGCAATATGCTCGATAAATATAATAACAATTTGTACGGAATATTCGATTTAAGATATTATACATATATATTGCTTTTCTCATTTATTATTAAATATTATTATGAATATTATAACTCATAGTGGTTCTCGACAATCATTGCCTGTCAAAATAGGCATGACGCTTAATGCGTCATTTTATTATGCGACATCAAAATTTAAATATATAATATCTCAATGTAAAAGAATTGTCCATCGTTAAAAAAAGTAAACATGATAATAAATAAAAATAAAAATAAATAAAAATGAATATTAGGACATTCAATTTAAAACTTATTAAAATTTATCAAGAAATCTTAGCGTTTCTTACTTGTTGAGATGTTTAAATAAAATTAACGTTTATATATAAAACGCACTTGAGAAAAGAAATATATTCGGCCTTTTATATTTCAAATAAATTAAAATCCGACGAGAGAAGAAGAGAGAAGAGAGGGAGAGATATCAGAGAGCGCAAGTGTTTGTACTTTCCGCCAGCGGCGCGTCTACGTCTCTCCATCAAGTACTTTTTCGCGTTTCAATTGCCATCATCGTCTACCTCCGAGAAGCGTCTTCATCCGCTAATTGAATCAATGTTGCCGGACGAGCGCTATGCGCTCGGGTATCCTCTCATTTCCCGCTTATCCCGCGGCTTTTCATCGCGGCTGTTCTCCGCGTTTGGAAGGCGGATATCGCGGTTGTCGTTTATGCCCGACGGGCGTTAAGATTAAGGCAGCGATCTCGCCAAGTGCCCGGGAGGCCGTCTCTTACGACGGCGGCTTGCTGTGAAACCGTACGCCGATTCTCGATGACGCTTTGCGCCATCATTCTACAACCCCGTGGCGAACCATAAGCGACCGCCGGACTTCGTAAGAATCGCGGCGAGATATCCGCCTCCTCCGCAGACAAGGCTCTGTACATTGAACGAGATCTCAAGGGTTGTGTCTATCTCGAAGATCGCGATAAGGGACATTCTTTTAAAGAAACAAGTTTTAACATTCCTGCGTTTGGACATCGATCTGACGATACAGATTGTAGACTGAAAATATGTTGGAGAAGAGAAAGTCTTATTAAAGAAATGAGAACTTTTTACAATGAGATTTGTTTCATGGCAAATGCGGTCCTGTCTCTGTGGACAGCGTTAAAAATTCACGGGTACCTAATGATATTCTTATGCGTTTAATATAGTTAATTGAACAGAGTTTCGCGAGATATTTGGCCTCGCAGCAGGTCTATTATTCGAATTACATGACTGCCTCTCGAGTGAAGGCTGCGAATTCCGTACATTTTTCTGGGTCTCATGGAAAGGATAATATTATTATTGGTGGATATAAACGTAAAAAGCCTTGCATTGTTATTTGTGTATCGAAAGAATAAAAATATAATAAAATTCTAGAATTAATATCATAATGATTTTAAAAAATCTTGTGCGAGCTTGTGAGATTCGCTAGTTTCAAAATTTTTTTATTCTTTCAATTGCAAGTATGTGAAATAATCGTTAATCTCTCCAATTTAATTAGGCACGCGTTTGGCTAATGTTTTGGTTTTTAGAAACTCGTCTAACTTGTTCTAAAGTTACCATCATATAAGTTTATACATATAATTACAAAACTTTTATTTACTGCGATTTGCGGTAATCGCAGTAAATAAAAGTCTATCTAATTTAAAATAAACTCCGAGAAAAGCTATAAAACGAAACCCTCATCGCCCGCTAAGCTTTCACTATGTGACAAACACGTCTTAAATCCCGATTAGGAGAGTCGTGAGAAAATTGCATCGCATTACAACGGCAATGGAAAACGCATCGATGCATATTATCATGATCGTATCTATGTAGCTGCGAAAACATGCACGCGGATTCATTCTGTATTGTCCCGTCGAGATACATTTCCTCCGAATCGTGCTCGTGCTTGTTTTTTTCCTATTTTCGCGGTTGCGATCAGAGAAGCGCTTGATCCCTTCAGCGAGTGCGACACAATGAAATTGGATTAAAGTTGTGCCCTTGGTAGTCTTCTCCTTCTCTCTCCTCGCAGCGACGCGACAGCCGAGAGCGAGAGAGGAGTTTTAACGATCTACCGCCGTACAAATTGTCGAGATGCTATCATCTCTCAGCGGGAAGAGAGAACGGGAGTAGGAGATGCAGATAGAGAAAGAGAAAGAGAGAAGCAGATAAAGGGAGAAGGAAGGCAGAGCAGAGAAGCAGGCAGGGAGAGAGGAGAAGATGCGAGGGAAGATTAGGGCGGCATCTCCCCATGGCGAGGTCGGTAACAGAAACTGCTGTTGGTGATGTTCCTGATGCCGCGCTGCAGTTGCTGCCGCCGCATTTCGCTGCACTACCTCTCCTCCCGGCTTCCCTCGTATCTGACACGATTCGTACGTTGAGGATTCTCAACAGTAAATTACAAAATATGCTAAGCGGCCGATATAAATCAAAAGTGGGGCCCGCGCGCGTCCGTAGATCCCCGAGGGGTGAGAGAGTCCTTTACCCGTTGTCTCCGTCTCCTGGATTCTACGGCGCAAGGGGTAAGGGATTCCTCCGCGTTCTCCATAGCCAACCAGGCCCAAAATATACGGAGAGAGACCCCCATCACGAATCGGGAACGAGGGAGAAAGGCTCTTTCTCTCCTTCTCGTGCGGCGTGGTGGTGCAGTTTGCAAACCGAGCAAATGGACCGGAAGACTCGAACGCGAGATATAAATAGGCCCGACTGGAGAGCAATATATCTACCCAACTAAACTCCGCTAAATTGCTTCGGTGTAATGCAAAAGAGAGCGATATAGAATCGCGCGAGCGGAGAGACAGAGAGAGAATGAAAATCCCCATTTATCGATGGCACGCTGCGCACTCATTTAAGCACGAGAGATTTATGGAATATCGATAAACTCCTAAAGAATTGTGATTACTGTTCCTTCGAACTATAAGTATAGCCCGCGTAAATGGGCCGTGCACGATCCGTCTCACTTTGTGCCGCGTCTTCTCGTGGCGTTAACGATTTTATAATTTGCATTGGCATACATCACGTTAAAAAAAATATCTAATTAACTCTTCTGGCTTTATTCGGCGTGGATTTTGTCTATTCCATATTATATGCTGAGAGGAAATAACATAAGCATATTGCATCAGTGTTAAAATGATGCATGTTCCTTTCTACGTTTGTTTCACTATTAAGATAACGAAAATATACATCCGCGCTTGGTGGAATACGAATTATCTAATTAACGCGTCAAACGTCTCTCGGTGCCGACTGATTTTACACGCGATTGTCCCGCGTAATCAGCCCCCGGTAACGAATTACGCTCACCGCGAGCACTCAATTACGCGGTCGAGACTATTAATCGAGATACGGCGAAACACGAATAGCTAATAACGCGCGCCCGACGAGCCTCGCCGAGAGTGTTCGCTACATCGGGACACGGGACTCTATCTGCGGATCTACGCTAATCGAGTCCTCTGGATGCACCCGCTGTACATAGTCGTCACGCACACGCACGTGTTTATGGATGAGCCACGTATGAGCGGCCACGTGCACGCGCGCTTTTAAATTAAATGCATCGAGCGAAGAAGAGCCGCGTGCGAGTGCATAAAATTACGTGCGTTACATGCGAGAACGCTGCGAGAGATGCTTTTACACGATTACTGCCAAGGCCACCAATTTTCAAAGGCTCCGCGAATAATAATATAATTTTCTCCATATGTATTTCTTTTGTATATGAATTATATTTTTTATATGTACATAATTGTGCAATAATTCTCTAGTCATAATATAAGAAAGTTACAGGCTGGAATACAAAGAGAGGTAATCATAATACTTAAAAATTATTTATAAATCACAAATAATTCTGCAGTAATGCAGAATCATTTTAAGATTTTAAAATTTTGTAGAAAATTGTTTTATTGCAAAAGATCAAAATTATATATTATAGCATTGCAATTGTTCCCCACTATCATTGATTTGAAATATTTGTATGCATGAAAATAAAACATCATTTTTAATTTAATTTAAAGCTATTTTTCGGCGAATAAATTTTGTCCGGAAAAGTCAATTTGTTCAGTCAATCTTAATGCGGATCTCGAGAACGTGAATATTCTTGAATTATTTAAATGCGCGAGGAGAGCCGAGCGAAATCTTCCTGCATTTGTAAGAGCATGATTATATTCCGTGGATAGAACCGTGGAAAATCGTGATTTTTTCCTTGCCTCGCGTATGATTACGAAGCTTACACGCGCGGATGAGAATCTAAAATAGTGAGATAGAGCGAAGCATACGCGAAGTTACGAAGCAGAAGAGTGTATTGCGTAAAGCGTGCATAATAATGGCCGTTGTCTTCAGCTAATTTTTGCTCAAGCTTAATTTACATTTTCAAGCTTTGCTTTTTAAGCGTTATAACGTTTGATGAGAAATAAAAAAGATACATCTTCCCACCTTCATGAACGATTAAAAAAACAATAATAATTTTAAACTACATGTAACAAGAGAAACAAAGACGAGATGATGTTATTAAGATCGAAGATTGTCTCTTAGATCTTTTTCCGGTTCACGGATCGGTCACGGATCGGTCACGGATCACGCTAAAATTTGTAAAATATAGAATCAGTACTCACGTGGACCAGAGCTCGTGCGTGGGCGGCAACTTGACATCCGCAGCCGTTTTCTCGGGCAGTTTGTAATATTCGTAGACGTAGGACGCGCCAGGGTCATCGCCATGGCTGGCTACCGCCGACACCTGATGCTGCTGCTGGAGATTTAGCATGGCAGCGGTCGCTACCGAGAGCGGGTGCTCGCAGTAGGCGCGCCAGTCGCCCTCCATACCCTGCACCTGCACCTGCACCGCGACTCTTTTGTGCACTTCCGGATCGGCGTCTTCGGCACCGCTCTGCAGGGACTGTGCCGCTGCCTGAGCCGCCGCCTCCTCCGCTCCCAATTCCTCCTCTTCTTCCGGTTCACGCTGTCCGGATACGTAGTCCTGCTGCTGTTGCGCGTTGTCACTGACGACGGTGCCGTTTGTATCCTCCTCGCTGCGACTGCGTCGTCTGTAATCGAGCGAAACAATCTGTTTAATTGTTGTTGAAAATATAGGCAAAATAAGGGTAATTTGCAAATAATAATGGACGGATATCCTTGATTGAGATTATTTCAGTAAATATAAACATTACCTCCCATTCACAAGTATATTGAGATGGATAGTACTACTGGATACAAAATATAATCATATATCAGTTAGCTCTAGGAAATGTATATAAAGAATATAATTATATAGATTGTTTCGTAAAAATATTATTTTAGAAATCATGATTGCAGTGAATCATCTGATGGCAATATTTTATAAGTCCATCGGGAAAGTATATTGCGGTCGACAATACTCATCGAGGAGTTAACTTTTGCTAGATGTTGTGACGATCATAAGCGACACTACGTGAAAAAACTAAAAAAAATTTTTCTCGAGGTAAAGACTGCAATAATGAATGCGCCGCAGGATAACAGTTAGAAATAAGTGAGCCCGGTAGAATGTAATAAATTACAACGGACCCATCGAATTTATCAATTAACGATAATCGCGGAGCATAATGATTCCTCAATTTAGCAATGACCACCAGCGGTGAAAACGCGTCGTGTGCGACGCATGGTTGTGCCGATAATTTATCGCTTACATCGCGATACCTAATCGCGCTATGCGAGCTTGACAGAGAAAGAGAGAGAGAGTATGTACGACGAGTTTTCGACTCCATACTTAGCCACTGGGATATTTGTCACTGGTCGTTACTTTCCGAAGTAATACCTTCCGGCTGCGTACCCGAAACGTTGAGATTTATGGGAGTACGCAAGACGGGAACAATTTTGCAAAAAAATATCCGACGATGTGATGTTTCTAAGAGTATTTTACTAAATAAATAAATTTGAGTCACATTTTGAAAAATTAGAAAACTTTTTGTTTTTTGCGCCAGTGACGAGTAATTAAAAATAATTGATTCGCATAAATAAAAAATGTATATACATATATATATATATATATATATATATATATTTTATTTCATTTTAATATATATTGTAAAAAATATATAAAAATATATGTAAATAATATTAGTGTAAAATTATATACTATAAATAGGGCTATAAATAATGAAAAAAATGTTATACATTATTTATTGTATAACTTTACATTTATTGATGTATTTTTCAAATCAACTGAGATAATTTTATTCATCATAGTTTTTATTTCAAAGTCTACATCTTTTGACACTTAGACCTTTCTCGCAGTACGCATATCACCTGTTTCTCCCGTGCGACGGGGATAAACTTAATCGCGAATCGGGAAAGAAATCTCGCGCGTTGCCACCGCGGGTCGGAGCAGATGACGACGAGACGGGCGACGAAGAACGAGGAGGGAGGGTTACGTCGTAAATACGTATACACGCATGAAGATTAATTATTATAAACCCCTGTCTGTTGCCTGCAGTCATCAATTTATACTCTTCTCTCTCGTGCATCCCAATTCCAATCCCGATCCCGATCCCGTGAGTCGCACTACGGAATAAAGGCTCATCCTCTCTAATTTATGCATGTCGAATCAATCTCCCTCCTTCTACCCTTCTTTCCTCCGTCTCTCTCTCTCTCTCTCTTTCTTTCTCCCTCATGCTACCTACGTCTTTTACTTCTTCTACGATCTTCCTCACGCACCTGGACAACCGTCGCCCCTGAGAGAGAAGGACCAGCCACCCCGATAATGAGGGCCCGAGTTATCCTGTGCAAATATTTTCCTCGACGGCTGTTTGTACAGGCACGAACGGGCCCGGAGATCCGATCATTGAACGCGCGCATCGCGAACATGCATACATATATATACGTAAGTTTTTGTGCAAAGAAATCTCGAGCGCGCGAGTGTGGTAGTCGATTCCGTAGCTGCGATTCTGCATAATACCTACTCGTCCAGACAATGAATTTATGCGTGATCATCCGGGCGAAAACTTCATTCCGAACGAAATGCAAACATAGATTTCACGGCGATGAAATACCGCGCCGCGAACGCGATGCTATTCCTCTTGTCTGTGCAATCTTCATTCTGTCCGCTATCATCCTACGTTTCACTTGAGAATTTTCTTTCCACTACATTAACAGTATTCGTTGATCATGTGCGTGGCGTGAAACTATTCTTCGAGAACATTTCTCACCGTCACTCGATCAAATTTTATGGCTCAGCATTAGTAGTAAATTCTTACGTTTCTTTACAAACTTATACATGGAATATTAATTACAATCACATATCTTCGAGTCACAGACTCAAATAAATTTGAATCTCCTAGAGTAATAACTAATGATCGAAATCGTTGTAATTTTAATAAGTTACTTTTTGATGTAAATACGGAAAAATATATTTCTTACGTTTCTTATCAAATAAATATTAAAATCATTATTGTCATTAAATTTGAACTCATCAAAATTATGATTTCCTCCCATTTATCATAATTTTATTTTGTAATAATGTCACGTTTACATATATTTATCTGCGTTTATTTCTGAGATTCGATATAAATCTTGCTATTTTGTTTCTCTTTCTACTATATTCTTGCTTGAGGGATTTAATCCCAAGTGTCTGATAAATGCTTTAATAATAATAGCTTTAATAATAATAACTTATGATACGCAGCATAATTGATAACCGACGTGTACGCAATGCCACAAATAATCGGGCAAAATACTCGACACAAGATCGATCCCTTATTAAGGTATTTCAAGCGAATCCGACATAATAATGCACGAGACCCTATAATTTTATCTCGCGGGAGCCTTTGGAGACAACATTGGCGCAAGAAATGCTTTCGCCGATGGGCTCTGCGTTCCTCGCTGTGCGAGAAAAAGCGAGATTCCGCGTACAATGCGACGTGAAAAAGCTCTGAATCGAGATAGATGCTCGTACATTGATGACCGAATTTTGGAATAATGAGAGCACGTATCGCGTTGCATTGCATGCCGCTTGTGAACGTGACTGGTATATCTCTTAGACAGGTAACACGAGAAAAAGATTAAAAGGGAATGAGCGAAAGATCATAAGACGAAAGAGCAAGAGAGAGATAGAGAGAGAGGGAAATGAAAAAAGGAGAAAAAAAGGGAGAGAGAGAGAGAGAGAACGAACATACGTCGTTCGACGAGGATACAATCTAAGGATACTTCGCGTATATGCTAGGCTGGTAGATACATATGTAAATTGCGAGTACCCCTATTACAGGAGAGAGAACTTCACCTGCGCATCCGGTTTTCGCGTGTGCTTTGATTTCGTCCCCGTACGTCACGTCCTTCTTCCCGTCCATTTTTTTGCTCGTATCGCGCGCATACCACTTTTCTATAACGTTAAATCATAGCCGATTTCATTAAAATCCTCGGGATGAGTAATTGCTGGTGTATCGGGTGCGGCTACCGCCACGAAGAACATGTCCGTGTTTAGTCGGCGATATATCTTGGAAATTAAGGTTTGTGTCCCGATCGATATCGCGCTGTTGCATCTTAAATATTGCGTAATTTCGACGATGTCGATGATTTCGAGACTGATCTTTGATGTCGTTTTATCTTCAACGATGTAATACGGCTTCATAGTAATTATATCGCAGCTGTTGAGAAAGACTATAATTTGTCATAACTCATTAAATACTACTTGTTTGATACGTCTGGAAATAGGCAAATATAATCTCTCTAGAATTAAATCGAGAATCAGAGCTTTACCGTATTGAGAAAAAGTCAATTTTTTTTAATTCATCAAAGTCCCTGAGATATCTTTGACAGTTTTTGCACATGCGTTCTTGCGTATTTAGAATAACATAGTTATATTTAGCGAATAAACGGGGAATGGTGCAAATAATCTATTTTACAATGGTTACGATGGTTCGTTTGCATTATGATAGGTAAAACTTTATTGCAGCAATATGAGGCGTACAACGAAAGAGACACGGGGATTATTCTCAACGAAATCACATCGATTTCTTCCCGTCAGTTGTTGTAACTAATAGAAAAGACTATCAGCAATATCAGCCAACATCTTCTGAGTATAATCTTGGGGATATAAGTCACATTTCTTATCATTAAATTTATCTATCATATCTTCTTGACACTTCGAGATCATTAACATATGATTGATATTATTATAATATACCTCAAGATTTTTAATGTTGTAGGGAGAGAAAGAAATACAAGTATAGATAATAGTATTATAAATGAATATTATTATAAATAAATAAATATTAATAAAAATTAAATATTAAATAAAAATTAATATTATTATAAATAAATAATATTATTATAATTAATATTATTATAAATTAGTATTATGAATTAATATTGTTTTGTTTAAGAATTCAAATCAGAGATTAACATTTTTGAATAATTAATCTGAATAATTAAATTATTATTATTTCTTTTTTTTAAGTTCTCGCGATGACGTAAACTTCGGCAATAACTTGTTTATTACATATATTATACAATTTTATAATTCTATATTATATACATAAATAAAATTATTTTATTTTATACACATAAAATATGTGATTATATTGTGACAATTTTATAGTCTTGACGTTATTTAAAAAAATAGTTATCGACAACAACAGTATTAACATAATTTTACATAAACATGTTTTGTATACGATGCTACACGATATTTGTGCATCTCTCGTATATGTATAACCAACGTATATGTATATTTCCTAAAAAAAAATATGAATCCGTTATTCATGCTATACGCATCGGCATTTTCGATTGAATGGAAATCTGTTCAATCAGATTCGTGCCGTTATTAGGATCATTCATCTTGAATAGTGGTGATCGTGTACTCTCCGACAGTTCGTCCATAAACACAGGAACGTAGGGACTCCCTTTATACGTGTCTCTTGAACGCGCTTCATATGATCGTCGGACGGTAGAATACATTAGGATGCGCTGGCATGACATGACTCGCAGTCATGCACCTACCTCAATACGCAAATGATGCAGGTAGGTGAAACGCATCGAAGTAAAGTTCGGCCGAGATAAAGGCGGTCCTCGACAGCAAGACCGGAAAAAGAGCGAAGAAGAGGAGAGATAACATGATGCACATGTCGGATTATTAGTATTCCACAAGAGTGTTGTCCACGCGACCCGAGAACCCACCCCATGTTACTCCCTCGTGTGCATTTCAATAAAGCCGCCTTCGCTCTGACCGCATGTCTTTGACACAACGAATGACACAAATTTTAGTCGTCAACATCGTACTTTGTCGACATATGTCTTTGAAAGGCGCGATCACATTCAATCAGCATATAAAAGAGCTTGAAACGAACTGAGTGAACTTTTTTGTCGTAGTCGACAAACGACATTTAATTTTAACGGATTAAAAAAAAAAGAATTTTTTACAATAAATCTGAAAATATCACGCATAATCTGTATGTATGCGATGAAGTAGCCATGGAAAATTCCTCGGGCGAGGCAGAATATTTCTGTAAAAATAGACTCTCGGCGCATCTAATTTGATAAGCATCGACGTATAATATCATCTTCGCTCGATCACACGTCCACGTCGTTTTACTCGACCGGCATGACATGCGGTATGCATACTAAGGTTCACGTTTGAAATTTATGTCTCTAGTCATGAAAGTAACTCGGGTAAATCTGACAGTTAATCGATTTCTCGGAAAATTTTCGAGACACGAAGATAAACCGGTAATAACGCATTACATTTTGTAGCGTACGGTTATGCGTGAGGTAAAATAACGAGTGGTGTTATCAGTTCTGACATTTCGAGCTACGCAAAAGAAAAAGGGCAAATGCACCGTGTATATGATATCTCAGTGTCGAGCACTCTACGTAATACTTCTCAAATGCAGCTAAATAGATTCAATTGCATTAGTTAAAAATTATGCAAATATCCGAGAACAATGTTATTAGATATTTGCATAGGTATACATATTTTTATCTTCGCATGAAATAGTTTCTGACTCTGGTAGAAATTAAAATAATTATTAATCACACAAACAATTCACATTCGAGTTAGATTCATCCTCGGTTCATTAAATGATTAACATATAGATATATTCGAATTTTATCCTCGAAGAAATTCCACGACATTGAAAGAGTATTAGATGCGGTAAAATTCTTAATTATAAGATTAAATTTATTCATTAAATTTGCTGATTAATCTTCATTTGCATATTGAATCAATCGATATTTTATTTAAATTATGTTAAATTCCGTTATAAATTATAAACTTCGTTTTGTTTTAACGCTTGATGTTTTTCTATTATATATATATATATATATATATATATATATATATATATATATATATATATATGAAAGATATGTTATAACGATAAAAAAAACTATAGAATATTTTCAAACGTCCACCTGTTAAAAAAGAAGCTCCACATTTACATGCCCAAGTAATAAGCAAGAATCCTTTTATGGAGTCATATTACGAAGCAAGAGCATAATGTAATGTTCTAGCAGCACTTTCGAACTTTCTACATCGTCCTTTTGTCATGTATTTCTCCGTAATCACTATTCCCTCACTCTCGCGAGTAACCGGTCACTTCCGGCGGTAACGGCGGCGACGGCGCGCGACACCACCCAAGTAGAAAAATAGAAAAGAGGCTTAGAGCCTCTTCATAATGACTTTTAATAGATGAGCATGATTATGCATACGCGACACGCGAATCTCTACTTCGTTCAAAAACATGCATACAGCAGAGCAAGAGAGAAAGAGAGAGAATGTTGCAAATATTGCATCTTTATAGACCCTGTGCATTACTATTTACTAATAAAAGTTATTTAGTTAAGCTAGTATTCAAGTTATGTAAAATTATTGTCTCTTGGTTAATTATAAATTTTGTTTTTCAACTTTATTTGAATATACTTTATATGAAGAATATATCATATTTTTTTACAGTACTGAAAGTGCAATCTTATTCTATTGTATCGCTAGTAAAAGTAATTTTTAAATCAATGTCGAAAAATAATTGATGAAAATTTTGAAATGTTTTATACGTATTAGTATTTTATAAGTTTATATCATACATTTATAAATAAAAATAATTTAGTTAATCAAGGTTAGCATTCAAATTATGTAAAATTATTATTATATATATCTCCCTCTTTCTCTCTCTCTCTTTCTATAGAAAGAAATGGCGATTATCTAAATCAGAACTAATAAATTCAGAATGTTGACGCAATCTATATCTAGTAACGGCTGGGAATAATCCTCAAGATGGATAATATATTCTTCGAGGACATTCGACACGCTTGTAAAAATTCGATCGTATGGCTCGTAGCGGATCGGAGGTGACAGACGCAGCGGCAGAGGAAGGGAGAACGATGCGACGTTTCCCGGGTTGACTTTGATGGATCGAAGATCCCCCTCGATCCATCTACCCTCTTTTTTCATTACGAGCCACCGGCTTGGTGTTTGTTTTTTATTTTTCCACAGATAAAACGCCGCATCCGACAGGTTATTCTCTCACGGTGGATGACATTACGTATCCTGTATGCACACGATGTGCTCGGATGCGAATTCATCGCAAGATGAAGTACGCAGCTGCAGTTACCCCAGACAAGGCTGCTCGTAACTAAGATTATGATATGATAATTGAACTTCAATGATAATTATAATATATAATGATAATATATATTATCATATGATAATTGAACTTCATATGTTATAAAGACTTTAAATGTGTAAAAATATTCAATAATACAATACAAAAAGATATAAATCAATACAATATAGCTGTAAAAATATTTTACAATCAAGAAAATAATAGGGAAAAATAAATAAAAAAATAAATAGAAAAATAAATAGGATAGTTATCCAATATTCTTGTAACAAATCGCGAAATCATACCGTGTGAATTAATCCATTTAAAGTTTAAAAATTTTTCTAGATATTTGATTAATAATCCTATATAATATATCTTTATTATTAAAAAATAAAAACAAATTAAAAATTAATTGATAAAGAGAAAATTATTCGCTGATGATAGCGACTACACTATTCGCATAATCTGTGTTTTTTTAGACGACTGTCCCGATTCCCGTTAGAGGCTTTGATAATTTTTGCTCGTTTGCTCAACTATCAGACCTGGGTAATGCGTGAAAACGCATAATGTCGAGTTGTTATCTGTTTTTTCAATGTATCTCTGTATCTTTCCGATTCTCGTTTCAAGAATCCCTTCCGGGGGATTGCGTC
Source organism: Camponotus floridanus (assembly GCF_003227725.1). Classification (NCBI taxonomy): domain Eukaryota; kingdom Metazoa; phylum Arthropoda; class Insecta; order Hymenoptera; family Formicidae; genus Camponotus; species Camponotus floridanus. Next base: position 2,439,393 of record NW_020229248.1, read on the forward strand.
GCACTGCACCGTCTAAATCGGAGGGTTACGAACAAATGAACGAGCGTACCTACCAACCGTGACCATTGGCGATAGGATAAGTGGTGTCCCGGATTTCCTACACCGCTTTAAAATTACCCACTACAGGACGGGAACAATTAGCATTAGTTTATGTCCGCGGCAAAAACGGTACGATAGCTCGAATTACCTATATATTTATCAACATTGCGAATCGTGACTTGTTGATTCGCACATGCATCCATTTAATCCATTATTTAAACCTAAATTCGGCAAAATTAAAAGAGTCAGAGGTTAAAACATATATTCATATATAAAAATAATATAAAAATATATAATGAAAACCTAAACATTTTGACAATTTTTTAACATAATTTTTCTAGAGCTTTTTTTAATGAAATTGAATATAATTACAATAATAAAGTTCAGGAAATATTAAAAAGCTAGCAAAAGTTGTTTACTTATACATCTTGCTAATTTATTACATATATATATATATATATTATAATAATTTAAACAATTTTTACATATTATCGTAATAATAAATTTGTTTATTTTTACAATAGCGCATTTTAATTATATCTCTATCCGTGTAATGACTTTTTTATTATTAACGTTATTGCCATTGATACCTGTGACCTTTTGTCAGCGTAACATAAAATTAAAAATTCAAAGGTCGCAAGACAGATTCGTCTTCGATTGGATAAATGATGACTAACTTGTCTTAAAGTTAATTTGAATATCTATTTATAGGCATGAAGTTATGAGAAAGAATAGGAAAGAAGAAAAAGAAATAGAGAGAGAGCAAAAGAAGAATCCTATAATCCTTAGTTTTTTTAATTTTGCCGCAACTAACCGCAATCGCAGAGAAATAAAATATATCTGATAAAACCCGAGAAAAAAAGAACGCGTCATAAAAATAACGAGAGATTAATGTTGAGAAAGTAATAATTAATTGCAGGTTTAATGAAAGTGTATATGTATGCACGTGTATATGTGTGTATTATAAAAATATGCAAACTGATACAAGTTAATTCCTCAAAAAGTAGAAAAGTACATCAAATAGTTATTTTGCAAATAATAATCGCATATATCTTTAATTCAAGAATAATCAAATGGTAATGTTTTATGCAGCTAACTGATGTTAAAAAATTAATTAGAAATTATTCCTACCAGAGTTAATAAATTCTGATCGATATGGCAATCACATTTCAGTATTTCCTTTATAATAACGAAACTGTAATTCGATTCCGCAATAAAATAAGCTGTGGCGTGTGTTTCACAAACAATTTTGGCATGTCGCCGTAACTGACTCTCGTCTCTCGTTCTTGCGCGCGAGTTTCCTTCTCGCATTTCCATCCGTCAAAAAAAAATGAGGAAGACACAAGACGATGCGACGAAGCGTGACCTTCGCGAGGGCTCCCGCGGAGATGACTTTTCACGCGGGCAAAAGCGTGCCCGCCACTTTCGAAATAATGCTGTGGGCAAATCTCTTGCTCGTTGCTTGGGACGCCCCATCGCGCGGCACCGAAATCAACGAGGCGCTGGACCGAGAAAGAGGCAGAGAAAAAGAGAGAGAGGGAGAGTGAAAAGGAAAAAAGATGCAAGAAGGGTAATAGAAAGGATGAGGGGAGCGAGACGTTCAAGATAGAGAGAAAGAAGGAGAGAGAGAGAGAGAGAGGGAGAGAGAGAGAAAAAACACACCGAAGAGAATACCCGATATGAAATATTCCCCAGCGCGAGCAAGCACAAGCGGCTAGAGTAACTCTATATTATTATCCTCTTTCACACCTCTCTGCACTTCTATATGCACTGCGAAAAACCTTGGTACAATCAACGAGAGACCGCCTATTGTCTCTCATTGTCATGTCTCGTGCGGATACGCACAGAACAAAAGAGTTCTCCGTGTGCTGCGTGTCGTCGAGGTAAAAGTTATTATTCCCCTCCAAGCTCGATCGCGGGCATTAATTGGGCCTGATGTAAGCCTTAATTAACGCATCGAGTCTTCGCTGAACTCAAGAAAAGACGTTTGCTGTTTGAGAAAGATAGCTAACAGAGAGAGAGAGAGAGAGAGAGAGAGAGAGGGGGGGGAGAGAGATTCTTGTCGTAATATTATTTTCATCGATTATTTTATAACTCATAAATAGCCAGTGATTTATTGATATCGATAAATTATGCTAAAATCACAATAATATTTGTCGACACACGCGCAAATTCTTCACGATTTTAATCACCGGTAGACTATATTTATCCTTGTCACGTAATAACATCGCCGGACTTGACAACACGATGAAATAAACAAATCTGAAAAAGTTATTATACATATGAATGAACATTATAATCTTTACCATCGGATCAGATTTTTTTATTTTAAATATATGTAAAGGAAAAACTAATCATTTCAATGCGAAAAAGAATTTTCCCCGTCACAAAATGTTATTATTTTCTCTCATTGGATTAGAAAAGTCGCAAATTTAACTTTGTATAAATCTTAACTTTGTTAAAAAAGTTAATTTGAAAGCAAAGATAAATGAATATTTTTCATCTCAATCGTAATCGCGAAAAAGTCTTTTCACCAGTCGGCGTAAAAATAGCGGGAAAATATCCGTCGTAAATCCAATCATTGAATCAAGATTTGTTCAGCTATTGTGCGTATCTTTATAACAATCTATCAATTCCGGCGCATTCTCGTTTTGTATGGTCTCTCTTTCTCTTTCTCTCTCTCTCTCTCTCTATCATGTGTCTCTGTATTAAATAATTCAATGAACCGACTCGTCCTGCGGCTTGGCAGGCGAAAGAAGCGCTACCAGTTAGTGGTAGCGGTCGATGGAAAGACGGACGAAATAAAGAAAGAAAAAAATCTACAATAGGCACGACCGGAGGTGATTTGATACATGACATCGCTCGCTCGAAGTGCAACGCGCCGCTTGCTTTTTCCGCTTCTCTGCGCGCATTGTCGGCGCCGTTATGGCGATACTGATGCAAGAAGAACGCATCTCCTGTTTCAGGAATCGCCGCCGTGTCCGCTCCCTTACGGAAGTTCGCCATGCACCGGCAGCAGAAATTGCCAGCTCGTGATAAAACGGCTCGATATGGTTTCCCGGTCGGAATTGCATTAAGATAAACGCAAAGGGTTCGCAATTTTTGCGAAAAAGAACTTTGTTTCGTAACAAAAAGAAATGAAAATCGTTATACATTTAAAAGGAATTCTATAGATTACATATTGCTTTTACAAATTGCTCAAGTTATCAAGGTTGTGATTTTTTTATTTAATGGATTTTAATAAAGAAAGAAAGAGAGGAAAAAAGTCTATCCTATCTCTCTCTTATAAAATATTTTTCTTATAAGAAAAAATTGCAATATTGATTGAAAAATCAATAAAAAAAAGTGCAGCAGGAGGGGAGAAAGATGGAGTCAGAGAGATCCTGCATAAATGTATATGTCGTCAGGTGGTTTTAAAGATTCGACGACTCAATTTGAATGCAATTTGGAGCGCATTAGCATACGTCAAGATGAAAGTCGAAGTTACTTAACAGAATACCATCTGGACCATTAAAATTAAAACATGTTTTTTCCCAAGACAGGATGTTGCGGAAGATATAAATTTCTCTTAATTTTATTTGCACGAATCGATAAGATGCATAATTTTTAAATGTACATTTATCAAAGGATTATATAAGCACTTGTCTAAATATTCTTGTAGAAACATAATATCAAATTGTCACAACAAAATATTACATTCTTTAATTTGTCAATTATGCGCTTATAAATTCAAGCCACGTTTCAGTTCTAAGATCTCGTTTCTGTAAAAGGATTATCTTTGTCTCATCGATGTTATATACTCTATTCTTTTCTTTTTTTTCAAGATATATTGATAGAAAATATCTTTGATTATTAAATAATTTACATATTTTATATTAAAATATATAGCGAAAATGTGTAATGATTATGAGTACTTGCCTGCCTTGCAGAGTAGAATTTCACATATGCGGCTGTGATGTGTAATGAGAAAAAATAGATGCTTTCGTGAAAAACACGCACGCTGTTCCTGTTATAGTTCGTCGATTGATCTCTAATAAGAATGAGAAGTAAAGAGGCAAAGGAGGCAGCACTCGCAGGACCTAGAGAGGATAATAGTAAATGGGAGATGGAAAATATGTAGGTAGGTCATTATGTAGTACGCTCCGAACATGAATGAATAGAACCTGCTTCGCCGCTTACGTATCCATTATAGGTCCATTCGCCCATTCGTATAATACGTAAGTGCGTACCGCACTATACGTGCGTATATACACTTAATAGTGGCCACTCTGCTATGACTAGTACACGTCAAGTTTCTCGTGTCTACACGCGTACACAATGCGCGCAAATGCAATACGTATACGATATACGCGACTTATTTATCCTCTCTCTGTCTCTCTCATTTCCCCTCTCCGTCTGTCACATGATGAAGCAGGCTGCGCGAAGTGGCTGCGCAGTAAATGGCGCCCTGTCGGCGAATTATCGTGTCGGGATTGAATCGTCAAGGTTGCGTGCGCGATCGGATAGATTTCACGATAAACGATTTGATAGTGGTTTCTATTACGAAATGCAATTCCTGTTTTGCAAGATTCATCAAGACCCGAATATCTACGTAACGGTCCAAGAGAACTGGACCTACTTTTCGGTGAGTCTGACTTAAAAAGATGGCGAATGAGTATCACGAATTTACAGGTATATTCGACTCTCGTGATCCAATGTGTTATTCAAGCGAGATTTGATTTAACTACGTGTAAATTAAACTTTGCTCGTGCAAAAAGGGTAGAGAAATTGACAGTTCGGATATTTTATTTTCGTTGATAAATTTGTTTACTTCGAAACGATCGTATAAAATGCTGGACGATCGTGCGAAAGATAATCGGCTTATTGCCATGAATTATATCTATCGTCGAGAGGTACGAATTAGAAAGCGACAGCCATGTGAGCGGTCGATAAGTCGAAATCAGTCTTTTTCTCTGCATTCCGATAATAATTATCACAGTCATTGAATCTTGAACAAGGCTTATTTGTCACGAATTTGATATCGAGTATTAGACGCTGAATATTATTACTCACTCAATACGTCGTTAAAATTTTCTTATCCAATTAACAGTGAGTAGAGGATAAAGATTTCGTCGAATTTTTTATAATTACCAATTTTACGACATATCGTATATCTCGCGTCATGGAAATTTAATGATTGCTTAGCGACTTTTATACTTCCGCTAAGTCAAATTCCCAAAGTCCGATATAATTAATTATACATTTGAATACATATGTATATAATAAAATGTACGTGCCAGTTTTGCCTTGAATGGATTATAGTCTAAAAATAAATATGCGATGTTTTCGTTCCTCCGGTTTATTTCTTTCAAAGATCTTCCTGGATAAAATGCAGAAGTTTAAATAATTTTGAATGGGCGATGGATTAAAATTGTTATAATCTAAATTTGATAAAATGATAGAATAAAAAGATATAAGAGAGAGAGAGAGAGTACTTTCCTTTTTTAATAAAAATTATAGATTTGCATTTTGATATATATTATAATCATTTTCGGCATTTCATAGTAATATATTACATGTTTAAGTGATAAACATATATAGTTTATCATTTTTTAAATTTGGCTTACATACATACATTTTAATTTAATATAATATCCGATATTATAAAATGTTATTGAGTATTAATAACTTTTAAATAAAATAATGTTGCCTCTTATTTTATAAATTTGAATTTCAGATCTTATTAGAGATCTTAGTTTGTAATCAGCCGGAACAGATTCTAAGCAAATAAATTCTATTATTCATTACAAAATTCGAAATAGAATTTCATTATTTTTATGATATATATATATAAAATTTTAAGTGGAATTTTATTTATAATTGTTGCGAATTACAGATCATTTAAAGCGGATTTAACACTTATTTTCCTTATAAATTCATCTCTGATTTTCACATTCGTTCGACATATTCTCGCAACAGAGTGCAATTCACGTACATATTATGACTGCTAAAGGTAACGCGTTAATTATGCGATGTACCGATAATTATTAGCACGTTTAGCACTTCAATGAAATTTACTGGATAATATTTTATGTTTTACACGTCTTCGAATCTACACATTAGCGATGAGGTTAACGATTTCATTTATGCAGTGAACAAGTCCGGGATCGTCTTCATCATCGTGGCAAAAGTCAATCGTTTGAACATGCTTGATATTATTACATAATATGACTATTCGTTTTTGCTACCGGAGAAATTCAAACCACAAATCCACAACCGCATAAATCGTAATTATCGTACAGTCTTCGTTTGTATTTTTTCTATCTCGAATGCGTGAAAATATTTCAATATTGCAATAAATCGAAAACTAATAACACCTCAAAAAATTTAAAAACTTAAGTCTATACACTATTATATTTATCATTATATTTATAAAAATACACTATTATATTTATCATATTTTATAAAGAATAATGTCGAAATATAAAATATCTTGTCTCGTTAATCATTATTTTCATTCGTGTATCATTTTTATCCATTTCCATTTTCTGAACATTTATTCTCGTATATTAAAAATTTGATATTATGTTATCATTTTGCATAATAGACTCGCAATTGTATCTGACAAATGTTCGTGCTCCAGAGAAAGTTATATCTAATTCCGTGTGCGACTTACCGGATTACACCGATCTGTCGAGTGTAAATTACCAAACTTTACGATGACGCGAATCTATGCCTTTCTCGCCCTACGCGAAGAGAAAAGTAAATCCATCGATTTATAACCGTGAAAGCGCGACTAGCTCGTCGTCTGGCAGGATGTTGCGAAATTGCCTGATCGTTAACGAAAGATCTCCACTCGCCACTTATCACATCGCGCATTATGTATGTACCTTTAATAGCCTTCTTACGAACTGCGTGACATGGATATCGTAAATATATCGAGGAACGATCTCATGTGCCAAGATCGAAGATCCTTAAGCTCGTTAACTTTCATCAGAAACGGTAATGCACGGAACAATTCTCGTGCCGTTACCATACTGAAGGAGGTATGGAAGGAGGATGATTTTTCTCTTATAATTCGCGGGTCTCTCATCTCGGTCGATGGGCTATCGTTATCGAAAGTCGACCTGTCAGATTGAAACGTTTGCACGCGGTGCTCTTAATGGACCAGTGTCAGTCAATTTGTTCCGCGATACGCCCCGCATCGAGACGTAACTCAAAATGTTCGAAAATTATCCATCTCATATCGAGGCCACAGTCGTAATGTTTCGCGACAGTGTATAATTTTCGCTCGTCGCTTTTATAGATAGATTCATTTCGCTTGTGACGGTGTTTTCATTTTCGGCAGTATTATTATCCACGCGACCGCCCACGTACATGAGAGAAATTCACGGGGAGATCGCCATTTATACTTATTATCCTTTCCGCAATCACAAAATGTAAAACACGTGTAGTTTATAAATCATTTTAAAATTATTTGTTAGGAAATATCAATTAATTTTCAAATATTAATAAATAAATAATATGTGAAAATAATGTGAATATATAGAATACATAAAATTTCAATCAGAAAATAGAATGATATTAAATTAAAAAATTAATAGGGTTATCTATAAATTTTAAAAATTCATCAAATCTGTATTTTGCAATATTTCATTATTATTATTTTAATATTAATATTAAAATTAGATTACAACATAATATTAAATTTAAGGATAAAAAATTATAATTAAGTAAAATTAACATTTCTCTTTTTACATCGATTTAAAAAAATTCTTATATTATAAATAATTCGCATTTTTATTTATCTTTTATATTTTTATCTTATTTTATTGAGATTTATTTTTTTTTTAATTGAGATATTGCAATAATGTTGACTTCACAATTTCTCTAATTGATTCTGATTTTTTAATTAAAGGAATAAAATTTCACAAATTAATTCAAACATTTGCAGTGACATGTTTCAAATGAATTCTCTTATAGATAGATTTCTGTAATATTATCCGCGTGCCGAAGATTTATTCGATTCTTCAAGATTATTCGTGCATACTTTGGATTCCAGTCAGGGTATTCCTACCTCCTGATCAGAGTCTAATCTAATTTTGGCTCTTGAAACCTGTTCGGAGTTAGCGAAGCATTATGATACTGAATAGACAATCGCGGTATGTTAACTAATCTCCTTATAGTGACTTTTCTACGTTAGCTCGATTTTATGATCGATACATCATACATCTCCGAGTAATTTTTTGAGATTTGAGGAATAAATATAAATGATAAAATATTTTTTGAAAAAAATTAAAATCAATTTTAAGCATATCTAATTTATAAAGCATTTTTTCAAATATTCAGTATTTAATGTGGAAAATTTTATAAAAATATTTTCCCTGAATTGTATATGGAAGAGATATTAAAATCACTCTTAGATTGTATTAAGATCTAAGTTTGCAAGAAAGCGAATCATCGAGTCGAATTTATTTCATCCAGATTGTCGGCAGATTTAGGTCGAAGAATTGACGCAATACTTTAGAAAAATAGGAAAAGGAAAAATAAAAGTGGATATGTTTACAAGGTTTGCACATTACGCAATAATACGCTACATTATCCAGTAATTCTCTAGTAATTTAGCTGCTGGCTATGTCACTATCAGCTGGTTACTCGACAAATCATTCTTCGTTAACGCCGATTTTTTTATTACGAGGAAAAATGTTAATCGTGCCGTTTCTCGACTGTTTGACTAACGGTCTCTTACTTACCGCCAGTCTCTATACATGAGGATATTTTCTCGACTTTCCTATACTCTCTTCCCTATTATTATTTCTCCGATATTTACTTATGCGCGATGATACCGCCGTCTTATCAAGTAGTCGACATCCGGTTGCCGCAGGAAAATCCCAAGACGCTTGGAAAAGATTGTTTTATCGCGGGATGCCTCTGAAATTATAAGGGGTACTCGAGAGGATAATCAATTTTTATATTCAACACATCAGATGTTTTTTACGATCGACCGTTGAGAAATAAAATCTTGCAATTGATTCTGAGCAGTGATTCGAGTCTTCAAGTGAGTTTCGAAATACGATATCGAGACATATCCCATGAGAAACTGGTTTCCGAAGCATACATGAAGTTTTCTCAGCAGAGATTTACTTCATTTGCATATAATTCTTATTAATTTCTTACATATCATTATCGCGATGGAACAAACGTACTCTCTCGCTAATATATATTTTCAAAAGTTGTAAAATTTTAGGGCAAGCTTTTCTAAATAGTCGTCCGCATACCGACGATTTGTGCATACATAAAAACGACGATCATATATCACGCTATCAGACGCGCGTCGCGGCTGTGATCATTCAAAACGTCCCGACAAATCATTCCTCGTTAAAGATTTTTTCTCTTCTTCCTCGAGAAAAATATCAATTTCTGCCGTTTCCCGTCCATATCTCTTCGTCTATCTAACGGTCCTTTTCTCTGCTACGCGCGACTATCCTTCATCTCGTCCCTTCCACACCTTCCGCGCCCATCTTTCTCCATACATACGGGATGTGATAACCGGTGAGAAACTCCGCGCCGGTAAGACAAGGTGTAACTAAAGGTAGCGCGTAATCACTCGTCGTGCATGAAAAGCGTTTATATTGGGCGTTTGCGAAGGAAGGCGGCAGGGGACGTGCGAGAAAAGATGCGAACACGTAAGGCGAATGGCGTAAGATACGAAGAAAAGGGTAAACGAAGGGAGATTAACGCAATTTTCTAGGCAACCGTGTACGCGCGGTAAGAAGAGACAAGAGGTAATTACCGTGACAGCGTCAGTATAGCGCATCAGCTGTGATGCGGCCGTTGATTTCTGGCTACGCTCGATTTTATCCGGTCAACGCTAAATTACGAGTCGGTCGATATATATAAGTCGCTCGTAAAACCATCTTGTATGCTCGACGCGTCGAATTACACGCGTCTATTCTGATTGTTTTAATCACCCGACGTTAAAATAATATCGTAGAAAATATCGTAAACGTCACACTTAAAATTGCTGGATACTACGAGGTATGATTTAATAAAGTATTACTGCTGTGACTATAAACTAGGTCTTATGATTTACTTTTTGACATTAGGAAATTATCGTATGAATTTTGCCTCTCGGTTCGATTTTCTCAATTTTCTACGTTTTATTCCGTTAAGATTACCGAGTTCGTCGACAGCTTCTCGGCGCGGTTTATATTTATTATTTGCATTGTCGCGACGTCGGTCTTTGAAGGAGGACTCTGAAGAGTGTTACTTTGATGTAACATAAGGAAACACTAGAGAGAGAAAGAGAGACAAAGAAGAGAGTGCGAACCTGGCACTAAGTAGTGAGCGCTCTCGACAATGCGCGACGGGTGTGCTTTTACATCTACGCTCTTTACCTTCCCCTTTCTGGCTATTCAACGAAAATGGCATGCCATTATTGGCATTGTGGCGCCGACGAGAAAAGCGAAGAAGCGAGGTTACGGTAAGCCCCGTCATCGCTAATTCTCGCCGTGGGCTAACGATCGTGTTATTAGCGCAAATCAAATTGGCGACTGTCTCACGCCGGAACACAACGGCGAGATCGCCGAGAGGCGGAAGGAACGCACCGGGAATTAATTTACTCTCGCGGCGAGCGAAAGGACGTGTTAATTTACATATCGAAGTCGAACGCACGCGCAGTCGGAATCGCCCCGATTGCCAGCACTTATTTCGTAATGCTTCGACCGCTGCTTATTGTTGCGTTTAATACGAAGACCTGTCTGTTTTCAGAAACAAATGTTTCCGTTATTATCATTCTCACAAGGAAAAAAGTTTAAGATTTATGTATAATTGCATATTATATTTTTTTCTGTCAATCCAGTGCAATATATATTTATTATACATAATAGTATTTTATATTATTATATAATATTATATAATTATTATATATATATTATATATATATATATATATATATATAATGTAATTATTATATTATTATATAATATTATATATAATATTAATATTATGATTAATTATTGATTATATGCCTCTATAAATTTTTCCATACTTATTGTATATTGACATTTCTATATCGACATACTACTTGTATATTGACATACTACTATACTCATTGTCAAATATTTCACGCAGAGCGTGTTATCGCGACTGATTTACAGCGGAAAAAGCTTCGCTTCGCGATGTATCATTCGGCGCGGACATTTAAATTTACTCGAAGCATTGCGGCCGTTTCAATTATGTCGCAGCTTTTCTACTCGGTTATTTAATTACGCCGTGAAATACGACTGTCTGTCTCTTCGACATCCGTGCTTTACGGTACTCTGGGCGCCGCTGGATTTTCTTTCCCGCGCTCGAACCATGCTGCCGAGAACGGTAAATTAACACGCTACGGAGCAAACGTCACGATCGATTATTTATGTATCACTGTTATCCGCGATAAGCGACACGATATCCGGCGGCGCCTCGCGCTTATTCACGCGTGCCGCGCTAATTAGAAATTTTTTTTCTCCGATGCTTTCACGAAACACGGATCTGGTCGCGATAAGCTGCATTAATGTGTTCAATCGCACCGTGTCACCGTCGATGAACACCGACATTGGCTGGTGCAAGAATCGGCGCGTTGATTGTCGCGTGTAGCGACACCCAATGAAACCTTATTCGCGAAACGATCGATCGAATTATCGATGAAGGGCAGAGTTATTCTCGCACTTTATGCACTGTCACCAATAATACTAAGCTCGCGGTTCCAATATCAACTGGTTATCTAGCGCAATAATTGCGTTATTATCATATTAAGAGAATTTGCGACATAATACCTTTTCGAGTTATCGATTAATAAATTTAATAGAGTAACGATATCGATCGGGACGACAGCGACGTCGTCGTTTCCTTATTGTACATCCTCGATTTTTTTCCCTATATCGCATCTCCGCGTGCGTGTTCCCGCAATGGAATCACGAATTACCGTCGCCGAGATCGCTCGAGGCTTCAACGGACGTTCGCCGACTTGTGGGACCTTGCGCGTTTACCTGCATACAGGGTGCCCCATTAGTAGTCATTAAACTTTCCTGCATGACTGACTTGCCCGGCTTTCGGGGTCTACAACGCCGGTGTTCGTCGTCCTTGCGAGAGGCCGGAGCTCGCCAACGTGCGATCTTTAGAAAATTGGATCGTATTTGCATCGCGAATGTGCGCGCGCGACAGGTTGCCATTATGAAATCTAAAATTCAGAGAGCTACGCCGAAGTAATTTACGTTTTTGCGGTTATCGCGATTTATATGAATCAGTAACCGAAGCATTTTCCTTATTGCCATTTTGTTGTTTCCAACGTTGTGAAATTATGCTATCTAGATTATTAATAACATTTAGATGCGACAATTAGATAGTATGTCAAGAATACAGGCAAATAATATTTATAGCGTATTTTTCTAGCATGTCTCGAGCGAAAATAGATCTTTATTAAAGAGCGCAAAATAAACACTACAATTTTATGCACAAGATATTATCAATATCTTATTTTATAAATATTAATAATATCTAGTGTAATTATATCTAGTGTACCATATTGATAAACTATTCAAATTAGCAATTATATTAATTTGCTTTATTATTTACGAGTATATTGCAGCAATAATAATTGCAATAATATTATCACTATTCATATTTGTGATACTTAAGAATGAGGACACTGTCAATTTAAGGATGTTTTGTATGTAGAATCCCAGCAAAAAGTAGCTAAAAATCAATATTGACGAATATCCATTTTCGGTGTATCTTGAATATGAGAAATTGTGTGGAATATTACAATTTGATCTTAGCTACAGTGCAAAGATGTATTTTTTAATATTTATTGCGTTTTTAATGAAATATTCCAAATTTTTTAAATCAAAATGATTAACTTTTAACAGAGAATTTCGCCTTGTGACAGATACATGGCTAACTTCATTAAATTATATTTAATATCTTTTTAACTAGTTAGTATTTGCATAATATTATTTGACCAAATATTTCCTCTGTATCTAAACTTTTGCAAATTTTAAACAAATTCTGAATATTATTTCCATGTGTTTTTGTCATTTGAATCGACGTGATTATACGTTTTCCATAAGAACACATGTTAATTCGGTGCAAATTAAAATCCTTATAACTTGTGAACGCTTTAGTGGATCGATTTAAAAATTGTACCGAAGATTCTAACCATATGTAAGGACATTCTGTACAATTTTCATTAAATTCTCAATATTTTGAAAATAGGTACAAAACATCCTTAAAATAAGTAAAATAACGTATTAAATACCGTAGATTCAACGCGTAATCCTCGGCCAAGAGCACAGCAAGGCCGGTCGTATAGTCCTGCGTGTTGTCCAACGCGATTTCGAGGGTCACCCTATATAGTGAAAGGCGCGAAAGAAGTTTTGTGGGTATGGGGGATGGTCGCGGGAAGTGTCCGGCGTGTCCGGGAGCGACCGTCCAAGTGCGGATGGCCACCCCGTTCCAGAGGGTCATCTATTGGTCCGCTCTCACTTAGCATAAAAGGGGTAACCAGCAATGCTCGCTGCCATAATAGAACGAGTGTCCCATGGACACATAATTAGGCGCGCAGTCCATGGGAAATTCGGACCCCATTCCGACGTTTTAGCGTCGGGCTGGACGTTTCGCATAAGCATTAAACGGTGGGGTCATCCGCGCGCGGACAGAAAGATCGCAAAGTGTCGACGAGCAGTTGTCAAACACCGAGAAATACGACACGGCACGCATGGCATGAAATAAATATCTAGCATGATAGAGACGCGTTGTAAATCGCCGGAGACAATCTGCATCTCGTCTCTCGATGACGTAAAACAGCGCGCTCAGTATTTCCTCATTCGTTCATTTACGCGGTTTTTATTACGCTACTCATCATCTCTCGTGCAGAAGTATTACGGCGAGAACTGATAGAATGGACAGACACATCGAAGCAAATGCGATATTGATAATTGGACATTATCAACTGTTGTTGTTGGAAAACACACCGTTTCTCTTTAAGCGCCGATTTGTCTGTTCGCTTAATGACTTGATAATTTTAAAATAATCATATTATAGAAAAATGCTGATCATGTAACAAGAAAATTAAGGACATGCCGATGTGATACACGGCTATATTCGAGACAGTCTAAGAGATGATAAAGTACCGAAGTATCGATTAAATATTCTGTTTCCCAGAGAAGCGCTATTGATGTTAAAAAATTTAAAGAAAATAATCATCCATATGATGTCTCACATAGCAAGGTTAAAGATGACAGAATTATCATTAATATTCAATCCGCATGCAAGAATAAAATTTGCATATCTGTCAGTTTTCCTATGATGGAAGATTTTATTATGGATAACATTAATTCCAATTAAAATTATTGTATACACAATATATATCCATGTCTAACTATTTGAATTTTAAAATTGAATTTAACGATTTGCAATCGTATGCTAGAATTATATTTGTGTATAGCTTTAGTGAAATTTTTTCGCGAAATTTTTCTTTATATTTTTATTATTTAATAAAGTTTGTTTATTATAATAAAAAGTATATATAATAACACACATATAGAAAGTATATCTATAGTAACGTTGATAAATCACTTTATTCCATAATATTCGTTGAATGGTCAAACTACACAATTCTTTCTCTCTCCTTATACTTTTAAATCTTAACTGTTTTTTTACTTTCTTATCATATTTATCGAATACTATGCGGTCTTGCTATGCTTTTACCGCGGGCAATAGATTGTCGATCGTGCATTATAGACTGGATTGCAAAACATTGGAAGGAATGCTGTCCCGATACCGCCATCCGAAAAGAGTCTATACGAACCTCAAGGTCGGTCGAAACGCATGACTATTGCTCGCATTGCAATCACCGCGAAATCAATATAATTGCATCGAGTTTAATTTTCAGATACGGAAAGATATGGTATAACCAGAACAATTCTTGTTTTTATTGCGATGTCGCAATATAATTGATAATCATCATTTATCTCTTTGAGAGTGCAATTTTTCACGCATTTAATTTATTAAATAATTATCACTTGTAATGCTTTATTATCTGATTTTATCTATTAAAATATATCAGTATCATATTTATTCCAGTGACAGAATTAATTCGATTAATGCACATTGTTATCGTCTAATATACCTGATGATTAAGGATTTATTTATCTTCGCATACCAACGATATATTATAAAATCTATATACAAGCTCATCGAAATTGTATCGGTTTCTTTCGATCTTGATTTTTTAGACGGTCGTTGTGCGAGCTGTTAATTTATTACCGATACCGATACCCGGCCTTATCGAAAGAGAAATCCGGTGTGCCTACGCATGTGCCCATCGAAATCCCAATTCAATCGAAGGTAAAGACTTACGGGTTCGCTTTATCGGGCGAGTGCTGTCAACGTGATATGTCAAACGTAGTAGGTCGAGACCCTTGGTCGTATCCTGCTGGATATTTAAGTACTCCGAACAAGACAAGTATCCGAGTCGCGCAGCACGAGTCTGATAACACAAGCTGCGAAAACCTAGGAGCTAGGAACCACGCACTCACTATTCTGTTTCTCGTTACGAAGCACTCGGTTTTTCATTCGCACGCGTGTCCTCTTTCAATCGTTTTCGATCATAATATCGTCTTCGCGATCAAAAGTTTCTCGATCCTCGCGCAGGATCACGATGGATAACTGGCGATGGATTTTCGAGCTTGCGAAAGCTCCTTCTTGTCGGCGATCTTGCTGAGCGACTAGCGGCGTGCATTCATTAATATGATAATCATCCAATACGTATACGATGCCTCTCGATGATCGCTCTCGTCTCCATCATCTTTATCGTCGTCATCGTC
Organism: Camponotus floridanus; assembly: GCF_003227725.1. Taxonomy (NCBI): domain Eukaryota; kingdom Metazoa; phylum Arthropoda; class Insecta; order Hymenoptera; family Formicidae; genus Camponotus; species Camponotus floridanus. The sequence continues at coordinate 2,455,277 of NW_020229248.1, forward strand.
GTGATCATTGCGGTCAACGACGACGGCGCCACGCAAAACACCATCGTAAATATGAACGAGATCGCTCGCGATCGATAAGATGAATGAAACGGAACGAGAAGAACACGAGGAAGATATACCGCACCACGATATCACTCACGATCGGAATTCGGTTTAATTTCGTCCGGCGAAATCGTCGCGATGGGAAATCGAGCGCGTGATAAAAAACTCTTCGCTCTTCCTTCCTTTTCGCACAGTTGACGTACTTTTCTCCGGACACCGTCTCTCTCCGTGTCTCGGCGCGTTTTCACGTATCTCCGGTCATTTCGTTATCGCGCCTCCACCTTCACCGTCCACCTCATGCTCCGTCCTTCCTCGTCCTCTTCTTCTTTTCCTCCACCGCTGTCTTCTCTTCCTCCTTCTTCCTCCTCCTCCTCCTCCTCCTCCTCGTCCGCCTCTTCCTCTTCCACCTCCAGCTTCTCCACCTTCGACCAGCGGAGGCGACTCGTCGCGCTGCTGTCCTCTTCTCTTTCCTCTTTCTCCTTTTTTTTCCCTCCGCTTCTTTTCCTCTGGTCCCGCACGATCAAACAACCACCACCGCCACCAACAACACACTCGATCCCGCTGCAATGCTGCGAGCGGAGGTGTCGTCACGCGCGTCGACTAATTTTCGGACGAACTTTCCGGTTCGGTGTCTTGTATTGGACTGTGCAGAAGTGGCACCTTCCAGTTTCTGAACTTACATCTTGTCAGGTAAGTGTGAGCTTTGCTCGCGCGGTCCCGGGGCGGTGGCGCGCGTGTGTGCGTGCCTATGCCCACACACGTGTCGCTATGTATGCTCTCTGTGTATATCTCGTGTATGCGTGTCGCGCCGCAGACCCGCCTTCTTCCCCACTCTATACACGCGGCACTATCCGACCTCTCTCTCGCGCGCGTGCTCTCGATCGCCGCCATACGAGCGCGATAGCGCGTTGCGCTCTGTCGTCTTACGCGCGTATGGAATACGCGTGTACTTCGTATGCGTGTGCCGCCGTCGCCGCCGCGGACGGGCACGCGAGTGTACGGGTTACCCCCGTGTGTCGCCCGTAGACGACGACGACCACTGGTAGCTTCGTTCAGGTAGATCAGCTTAGACGTTTTTATCTCTCTCTTTCTCTCTGCCATTCCCGTCTCTCGTCTTCTCTCTATTCTTCTCCTTCTCTACGTATCCCTTCTCAACGCTCTTCTCTTTCTTCATCACGCACGCGTCCCCTACGTCCCTCCTTCCTTTCCCGTTCTCTCCTCCCGCCTAGTTCTCTAGATGCGTGAGTGCGTGCGTGACTTCACCGAGGGGACATTTAACGCGTCGCGATCGCGTTTTATCCCTACCAGTCGCGACTCGGAGAAAGAGAGAGAGAGAGAGAATGTAAACGGGGGTTTCCTAAGATTAGATACAAGGGTAGCTGATAGTTGCTCGCGCAGTAATACTCTTCCGGGGTAATTGAATTAGCCTCGAAAAATCCGCGAGATATTTTTTTTTCATAAATAAATATCGCTAATACTCGTATAATATATGAATATTTTATCGTTGTACACGATGATACGCGCATGATGCGCGTGTTACGTTATCATAATTAAAGCGTATATTTAAAGCTTAAAATGTATACATTTAATGTATACATTTGCCTAAGTGCAAATCGACACTACAGCTCTTGATGATGTTATACGATTGGATCTCACGCTGCGCATCGCGTTGAATGACAAGCTGTGGATTAAATAAACTTGTCTCCTCCTGGAATATATTTAGCATATTTTCGATGACAGCGATAAGAAAGCATAAATCTGTGCTGAGAGTCCCATCCTCGAAGATTTCCATATTTATAAGATAGTATAGAAAAATAATAAAATTTTTTGGCTTTTTTAATTACTTTGAGATAATTAAAAAATCTCCGATCGAAATATATAGATGTGCGTTGTTGCTCGTTAAAGAGAGAAAGTTTATGTTTATGTTTATTTAGGTTTGCGACTTTCCAGAATCAAAATTTTAATGTTAATTATCTCTTCATGTAATGCTTAATATGCATATTTCATTATTTAAAAGAGAATAGTCTAATAAAATATATATCGAAGTATGTTATCTCAGAATATACAGTTTATCATGAAACGATTCTCATCAACGATCACTTCTTTTACATGACTTGATTAACGACTTGACGTACGAGATTGATATTTTTTTAATTATTTGAATATAATGTTCTTTCATACAAAAATATTTTAATTTTAACATTAATTATCTTAGCAACTATATTCGAAATTAAAACCCCGTTAAACTTCATTTGAAAGTGACTTAAGAACAAGGCTGTCTTAATTTGCCAGAACCTCTTCATCCTTGGACGCTTATAATGCAAAAACCACTGACGCCTTCTGGGGTATCTTGCATGGACATTATAAACGTCCGACGACGAAGAAAGAGAAATTCGCTTGACGTTTTAATATTGTCCCCGTTGGCACAAATAAATCGCTCGTTCGAAAATAACCTCAGGCGTGGAAAACACAGATTCCCGGTACCTCTCTGATCTTTTTTTTTTTGTTCGAATGGAAACTCGATGAAAGTTTCACCGAGATGTCACAAGTTATTTTATTATGTCTTTCTGATAAAAAGAAAACAAAATCATTAAATACAGCATGGATTTTCCTGTTTCGACATCTTCTGCATCTACTCATGTGGTTTGATGCGATATTTTATAAGCGTGCGAAACATGAGGAGATTTATGGTCGCCTTCTTGGATCGTATGAACGATTCCGACATGTTCTTCCTAAGAAGGCTATCCGCTGAAACATGCGTGTACGTCCATCCCGTATAAATCTTAATTTATTAGATGAAATTTTATTGTGCTCTCTCTTGAGAGATATGTTCCGATCAATTATATCATTAACAACGTTTTTTTATAGTATAAAGATTATCGAAATTATTGCGACGACGATCGGAAAGTCTTGCTGCGAGCAACCTGCGAGCAGACATGCCATATTGATATCAGGGCAAATTGCGGACTGATTAATTGATTCGCCACAAAACCCCGGGCGTGGAAAACATCGATTCTCTCCGCATTTCTCGCCATCTCTCTTTCTTTCGCTTTTTTTCTCACGCACTCTCGATCGACGATGGGCACAACGACGATGCCTGGAAGCCGGTCATTACTCGAGAATTTCACCTTGGGCGTCTCCATTGACGATTTTACCGAAGCCGAAGAGAGCGCCCCGAAGTTCGTAAGCGCAAATAAGAGGATAGTTTCACGACCGGCTCGTCGTTGACCGTTCATTTTTCCATCTTCGGTCGCGTTACGCTTATAAGCAATCCTGAGTGTCGATCTCGTTCCTATAACAAGACTGATCGGGTGGGCTCAAGAGACTCGTATACCCGACGAGAAGAGACAAGACGAGAGCAAGGGACAATAAGGGAATCGTAGATAGAGGGATAGGTACTGTTAATCAAGTGAAATCTCTGCATTCGGACTCAGCTGTTAATGAAATGACGATATACATGATATTCGTCAAGAAATTTTATGCTTACACGAAATTTTCGGCTTTTGATTTGCACCGAGATGCGAGATATAAGGAAAACAAATCGATTGATACGTTGAGTAGAAAATAGTTATAAACAACTATTATTGATCTTATGTACGAGAGCATTTGAATTTATTTTAATACATTATGTTATTGCCATTATTAATTCCACGACATTTAGATGTCGATACAGGTGATATATTTACTATTAGCAACTACGAGTAAAAAACAGATTGAGAAAAGAAAATGACATATTACAAAAACTGATAGAAATGTGAAAACGAAAGTATAATGATCATATGTATAATGTATAAACAGATTGATTTTTAACATGAATACGAAATAAAATGACTTCTTTCTTAATGAGAATAAATTTTTCATTAATATAGAAATTTATAGAATACAAGTAATATATAATCTTTCATAAAATATGTTGCACGCGTATGGGATGCATACATTTATATTGCGTATAAATTCTATCTCGGTATTTTTGTAAAGATTCTTAAATTAGCAATAAATCTGTTGTGTCCCTAACGATTTTCACAGGATTAAATAGTGTTCTAATTAAATTACTACCATCACGTATAAAACAGGTCTTACAGGCCTTTAAAGGACACACACATACACATAATGCCTTGGGCGATAAACGAGTTCACTTTGGCGTAATTTTAAGTAGTGAAAAGAAGCGCGGGTCAGCCATAACTTATATAATGAAGATATTATATTTTTATAGTGACATTTTTCTTTCTTATTATGTAAATAATTCTTCATCATGAATTTTCAGATATTTGCAACTTATAATGTGTAAATAAGTTAAATTTTAATTAAAGGAAAATAGGAGAAAAAATACATCGAGAAAATATTAACTATAAATTATATTAACTAGAGCACTAATTTATAAAATCTAGATATATAACTAAAAAAAAAAACTAAAAAAAAATAAAAATTTTTGTCATTTGTGTTCTACTAAAATATAATGAATGTTAGTGATGTAAGAGATTTGTTACAAGTGTGTATTTTTTTTATCTATAATATAGTGCGCTATGTTTACGACGCTTATGTTTAAATATGTATATACTGATAATTGACGATTTTTATAGCAAAGACGACGATGTGCATTGCTTGATAGATGAATCTATATAGATAGAGTACGTAAAATATATACTGGACGGGAATATATGATTGAACGACATGATAATATACGTATTCCGTTTTATCACTGTACTTAGCATGAACATTTATATTAATAACATGCATTTTACATTCGATACCAAACATATATCCACATAATATACCTGCTTAGAATTTAATGAGATGTCATTGACGTCCAGTTAATGAGTCGAATTGACGCTTAATTAATGAGAAAAATTATGAATATTTTTCCGTAAAAACATGTTCTCATAAACACCCATATTTTACATATTAACGAACGGTACATCTTCTCCCATCCATGTTAAAAAAACAAACATGCGCTATAAAAAAATTCGACAACGAAACTTTCTGTCATCGTGGCTTTGTTTTTTACCATTTTCATCAGGTAGACTTTTGTGCCTGAAACCTGTGTGTTTCCCTCGCGATTTATTGGGTCTCTTTTCGAATTCTTATCGCGCTTTACAAAAACGACGTCGCGCGTTATGGCCGCGGCGGCAACGACGGAGGCCGGGACACGTATAACCATGAATTGTCGTTACGTTTGTCATTGTCGTTGTAAATAAAAGACCGCGTCGCGCGTATCTACCCGTGCGCCGCCAAGAAAGAGAGATCTACCGCAGATATCTCCGAGTAAACGAGTATCCACTCGCGTCTGCCGCGACAGTAATGTCAGAGTGAGCTCTTTTATTAGCCTGCCGTCTCGGTCCACCTTCCCTTCTTCGCGCTAGTTTGTCGAAAACTTTCCTCTTCCCGGTATTCATATCGGACTACCGATGTACGCCATAACGAATTTTGATGAGAGACATATTTTTAGAGATACTACACTTTAATTTCCACGCACGGTGGCAATCTAATTTTTTGATATGTGATGAAACGTGTGTTTTTGTACGAAACATGAATATCCGTGACACGAAATATTATTAGGCCTCAAAGCTTTGATATGGACATTTCCGGAAAGATAGCGAAAGGTATATGTCAAACTTTTGACATGCAACTTTCTCGAAAATTTTTATGAGAATAGTCATTCTGTTTATACATGTAAAAAATACATTGTGTCTATAATATTTTTCTGTTTGTATAAATGAAATACATTCTAATATTTTTGTTGATATTACAATCATTCGCTCGAGTCGGATATCAGTCGGCAAAGTAACGCGAAATGAAAATAATTATAGAGCTACACGCGATATCAGCGGAAAGCTTCGCAAAAATTTTAATTGGTGAGATAAAATGTGAGATGCGAAAATTCGTTCCAGTACCATAATTGCGAGGAAATTCAATTTAACGAGACACGGTGCAACGCAACGTTATGCACATTGAACCGTCATATTATATAAATTTATAAAGAGCAACATTCACATATATACAGTGTGGTTTACGTAATGTGCACCAGAGCTGCTACGGTTTCCGGTTGAACGCCTCGAACGAATAATGCTCGAATCAAACGATCACTTTCGCACAAGCGAGCACTGGAAAAATGGGAGTGTGCTCTCGTTGCTTGAATATCTCTCTACGACACCGAAAATCGGATGTCGCGTCGTGATGCATTAAGTCGACAATGCATATATACAGATCCGAAGAGCAGGTCTGTCAGGATCTCACGCAGGAAAAGATGCGGTTCTTTGGTTGTTTACATTAGCATAGTATTTGATCTTCGATAAAACTATTTACTTATCTGTATATTTAATGATTTGATATCTCGAAAAATATTGACGTAACATTGTTTTGCTTGTTATATTGATATTGTATAAAATGATTCAAAGCTAAAATGAATATATTAAGTTGAAAAACAAAATTATAATATAATATAATAAAAAAGTATATAATAAAAAATTATCTTAAATGATTTTATGGCATCCAGAAATTTTAAGGATTTTATCCATCTATTATCACATCTTCACGACGAAATGCATTTAAATCTTTTTCTCTGTGTTTACATTTTAACGAGCACGCACATACGCGAGATATGTGGAGGTAAACGAAAAAATAATTTAACTACAAATAAACTTTACAGGAACTAGTTTTAATTTGTTTCCTTCCAGTTTCATCAAGTCCGCCCACGTGATATCGCAAGTGACATTTTCATTACTAATTTATCAGCTTCTGCAGAATCTGTTTTCATGCTTTTCGAGATAAGAAACACGCGGATACGTATACGTATACGCTCTTTATGTAGACGTGGAGAAGCGAGGTGCACATAACCCGCGCGAATTTAGTGTTCCGCTTTAATCTACGCTTATGCCGCGCGCAATAAGCGTTCCTCTCTCTTTCTTTTTCATTCTCTTCCCTCCCGTTTCTACTTCCCGATTTCGTTGCATTTCGCGCCTCCCTCTCGCTGCTGCATCGTTTAATCTGCATGCCGCGTGCGTTTATGCCGTGAATAAGGCGCATCGGGAACGCCCCGTGTGTACGCACTCGGGAACACTTTTAATGGGCCTGCAACCATCGAACGAGACCCGGCTGAGAGTATTAAAACAAATCTTTGCCTCGCGAACAGCGACGATATTCATCGACGATACGTTGCACCGGTTGTGCGTGCGATCGCGATTGGAACGCAAGCAAATGCCATTTGCGTAGAGAGACATTCTCGAGCCAGAATCCGGCCAATATGACAGGCCATTTGTTCCGATTGCTTCCATTATGTGCGATAATTCAATGATAAGATATATTGCCATTCCCCTATCTCTTACATGTGTTTGTGTGCGCGATCGATTTAAATATTATGCGATTATTTGTCCATACACAGAGTTTCGAATTTAAAAAAGGGCAATGTATGTATTGATTTTTTTGCTCGATTGAAGCTGTAAATGATTTATACTGATTGAAAACGCGATTTATATTGATTAAAAACGCGATACGAATAAGATTCTTGATTGTAGATTCACGCACAAACGCGGAATGCTAGTACGACGGTATTATTGACCGATATAGAACATTTAAATATTGCCTGCTATAATTACAGTGTGTTTGCACTGTGATTTCGTCATGGTGTACCGCACAGCTTTTCTTAAATTATAGCATGCTCCTTTCTCTCTCCCTCTCTTGCGCGCGCGAACTGTGAGTTGTAATTTGGCAAATTGCTATTCTCCATGAACGTTCGACACATCGTTTATACACGTCGATTACAGATCGATTGTCGCATGTTGATTAACTATGTCTTGCGAGCATTTCCGTTTTATCATTCGCATTGATTAATTTCTTATCGTTTGTGTTTAAAAAAATTTCCGCATTTTATGTCACTCTTTTCAGTTTCGTTTCTCGATAACAATCTTCATAAGCATTATTCCCGTTGTATTCGAATTCCGTTTCGAAAAACGCGACAACCTTGATTGTCGGCGACGTCGACTGATGTTTTAAAGAGTACGCGCATAGACATATGCGGGTTTATCGGACGACCGTTTTCAATTATTGACCGCAAAGTCGCGCGGAGAGACTGTCTGCGCGACGCCCGTAAACTTTCCATACCGCGTAATTAGATGGAAATTAGCTAGTTTATATTTATCAGCAAGTGGCGATTATCACCGGTAATCTACACATTTTTTCGCATTATGTAATTACATTTGCATTAAGGTCATCGACCGGATTTTCTCGCGCTATTAGCGTCCGGGGCGGTACAAATTTTAGGCATATCTCGTGCGAAAGGATCGGAAAATCCTTTGCGAATCAATTCGTATAAATGAACAGCGAACGGAAAAATTTGTCGGCTCGTATCAACGCGCATTCAGCGTTAGATGCGATCGTTCCTGTCCCAAGACCTTGTTTCACAACATATATGGTAACATTAAAATTGCCGGTAACATGTCGCTCTAGATCGAAGCTGCGAATATGTAATTCATTGTGGATATTATTTTAAATTGCAGGGAAAATAGGAAGGCGTATTTCGCTATTCCCTATATTATACGTGTATTTCTCGCACAGAGCTACAAGCGCCGGATAACTAGATTGAAATTATGTGCATGAGCGCCTCTCTTGTGTATACTGTTACCTACCAAAGTATTAGAATTCATGCGAGTACGAATCTGTTTTACATAACAGCGACTCCGACCTGCAACGTCAGGAGTTAGACGGAGTAATACGCGTCGCGGCGATATACGCCGTTTATGCGTTTAATTTTCGTAACATATCGAACGTGCAACCACATACATTAACGGTACGCTGAAGTATACAGATAGTATAATTATTGGTCGGTGTGCGAGAAAAGTCGTACGTTTCTTAGAGCGCGAGTCGCCGTTAATGATTACGCGAAGTTACATGCGTAAGTAACATTTAATTCGTTGGAAGTTGCGCTGAAGTTTATGCCCGTCAGCCGATATTAATTACGTTGATAAAATATAGATAGTCTTACTGTTCTTTTTTGTGCGCGCGCGCGGAGCCGGCGCAGCTTGCGCGAGCGCTATATAATTATGGTAAACTGTATTCGCGCATCGCGCCGAGTTACGCCGGTGAAAATTTTTAATATAATCGCGTCACACATACACACGTGCACACATGCACGCAGAGATGCGTCGTGTTGCGCGCATTAAGATAAATCTTTCTTCCTGTACGATGATGATATCTAATTCATGATCGCCAAGACTTCCGCAATTTCGTAATCTACGGATGTGACGCGAAATTATATTAAATATTCTATTTTCAAAACAATTTCTTTCAAGGCAAAATTCTGTTTTCAATATTTTTCTTTTTTTTTAACTTTTCTTAACAAAGCAAGTTACTTGGACACTTTTTCTCTCTCTCACATCGTCATAAAATTACTTTCTAAATTAAAATTAAATAAGAATCGAATATGCTTTTCTCTTCTTACTCTCAAATATGGCATTATATACCAAACTTTCTTACGAGTTACATTGCGGAATAGAGGGAAGAAGAAATGGCTTTTTATCTGCTGCAGAATATGCTTCTCGCAACAGAATTGTAGATAGGATCTGCGCGACAGAATATATCCTCAATCGTATCTGCTTGGATGAGAGAAAAGAAGAAGTATGTTACGAAAATGAGAAATTTCTATTATAACAGAATCTTCTTGCAAAGGCCATGCATTATCCTAGATGCTACAATGTAAAAAACAACGTTAACCGCTTGGAATCTCGTCGATAAAATCGCTAGAAGTTATTATTATTAATGCAAATGGCGCATTATTACGAGGAGGTAAGAGGGCGTCGATGTACACATATCGCCGTTACTTTATTAATGCTTTTATACTATTTACATAATCGACCAACGGCGGGAACAATGCGTGCATATGGCCGAAGTCTTTTATTAATTATGGTCGTTCTTGCAAGAAATCCTTTCCCGATTAACCGACCGTTCATTAAAAGCAAGTATTTCTTTTTTTCTCCCCAAGGATAACCATACTGATTGACGATAGATCCTGTCATGCGGCGTAGATCCTGTGATCTACGATTCTGTTGCAAAGAGGGTACTGTGCGATAGGCAAAAGTTCATCGATTCTCTCTCTCTCTCTCTCTCTCTCTCTCTCTCTCTCTCTCTCTCTCTCTCTCTCTCTCTCCTCCTCTGCTGTCGTTATAGCATCATTAAACTATGTCTATGAACGCGTATAAGCTATCGATTTATCGAGAGATTCTCCAAAGACTCTCAGACTCTCCGAACAGTTATGCAAGCGTAATTTGATTAGCTAGTTTTATACGCGGAAATTTAATAATATCCACACGAGAGATAAATGAAGGAATAATGTTAATATATTAATGCACTACTAAAAGAATCCAAAAATTATTAATACGATAAAATCGACAATACTTATAGATTATATATACATAAATGATATTTTTCAGATGAGAAAAGAGAGAGAGAAAAAAATAATATAGCCATTATACATTCATTTTTGGCATAAGTAGCTTCGTATTAATCTATATCTGAATAGTATTTTTATACTCTACGTCAAAATAATCTTGATCTCGTCAACATTGCCACTCGCAAAACGTGTAATTAATCTGCAGAGTTTAGATCGAGAGAGAGAGAGAGAGAGAGAAAGTGCGCACAAAGAGTTGCGTGTATCAAGTATAGTTTATACCATTTGATAAAATATGATGTACAGACACTCAAGCGGCATTATAGTCTAGATTGATTAATGATTGATTATGGAAGTTAATTATTTTTATAAAGGCATCATTAAAAGCTGTGTTAATTATTATGTATTCGTCAATCATCGCGATTTATGACGGGACATAAGCGTGATTGATCGCGGATCTATGAGATTAGGATGCAATATAGAGTGTTCGTAGAGATTCTGATATAAAGTTGCAGCAACGTAAAATATACGTGTTGCGCATATGTATTTAATCTGAATCATACATGTCCTTTCAATCTATTCGCCAATAAATTTATACAATATCAAAGTGTATATAAGATATTTATTGTTTTGATGTGTCGCGTGAGTTTATTGATAGGAATAGTCGCGATAAAAATTATTAAGCCTTTTTTTATAATCATGAAATTCATTCTAATTAAAATAGAGATTTTATTTTGCTATCTATTTTATATTTATTATATATATTTATATATAATAATATTTTTATTAATATATAAAAACATATATAATATTTATTATATATATTTTCCCTCACAACTTTTGATAATTAAGAATCATAAAATCGAAATTGGAAGATGATCGATTCGCTATCTATGTTTAAAATATTTCTCGCGCGAAATAAAGCATAAAAAATTAGCACAATTATATATATCATTTTACAAGACTCACCATTCAACATACGGTGATTGAATAATGAAAAGTTCGCAAGTTCTAAGACTTATGAATGCGTTTTGTATACTAATGCACGATCAAATGAATGCGTTATATTGATTCATGAACTAAAAGCCAACGTTTCTCTCTTGAACGCGATACTTTGTCTGAATTTTATAGTGAATATCGACGTCCGGTTATTTTTCAACGTGACATATTGAAGTTCTGTATGTGCTGCATGTATTTAGATCTCCGCTAATGTCAACTTCATGGTTTTTAACGGCCTTTCATTTCCTGATAACGACTGCAGAATAAAATCAGTAAAATAGTTGACAAAAGCGTATAATAAGATATTGAAATTATTTTATTCTTCTTTTCAGCAATACTGAATCTAATTACATATTAATATATTATTTTACGATATTTATCTTGCAATATCGTATTATACTAATTTTAAAATCAGGAGATCGATTAAATTGATTTGATTTATACAACATGATTCATATTACTTTATAAAAGATAACGTTCGAAGAAAAATTTTTCAGATTAATGGAGATATATGTATAACAAATTGATTGCGTGTGATATATGATAAAGAAATTATTCTTTTAACTTCATTATCCTTCCTCCATTTTCCACCTTTATGATAGAAGGCTTAATAAGTGAGCTTATCCACGGCTCACCGCTAACAGCACATCGCTTATCGTTTGGCAATGTGCACGCAGCTATTGGATATCGATCGCGATTACAGATCGTTGGAAAAGGCATAATCAAGCCGACGTTCATAAGGTTTTATCGCTTGCCCGGTAATCGGAGTTACGAATCGACCGATCGCGAAAGGTCGTACGCGCGCGCGCTAATGGTTACACGATAAAAACGCTGATATACCGTCCGGACGTTCGAAAGGCCTGCGCGTTGTAACGATAAAAAGTGCTGATATACCGCCAACGTTTGAAAGGCCTTTGGGATACACTCGTGTATGTATGTGTGTGTGTGTGCGCGGGTCACGCACACGCGTGTTATCTCTCGCGTGAAACCGCGGATTATTTCGCGGTGTTCGTAATGCGGCAGCGACGCGAGACTCCGTGACATTTTGTGCGAGAAAACGCACGTGCGTACCGCGAGCACGGCGGCCCACCATAAATAAACGCCACTCGACGCAAATGCAATTCGCCGATGCGTGTCTTAAACTGTCGGCTTATCGCTTACTACGTTATCGCTTTCCTTCGCTTGCGACGTTGCTCGCCCCGCGAGCTTGTTAGATGTGCGTTGGACATCGCACTCATCTCTCTGAGCGAACATCCTCCGTGTAAAACTTCAACTGAGATAAAATTTTATTTCGTATTCAAGAAACATATTTCCTTTCGTGAAGCAAAATGTATAAATATCTTGTTTTGCATCATTTACAAGAAGGAAGACACAATTGTTTTTACAATGTATGCTGTTGTGTGGTCGACGCATGCTGCGAAAAAAATCTATTACTCTTATAAAATTAATTATATATATAAAAAAATATGTAAAGAAAGATTTATATAAAATTAAAAATTGTATGGAAAAGATTCATGTCACAATTTTCTTTATATTTTATTACGTTGACGTCGGATCTTTTTCACAATTTCTGAATGCATTTAAACGTCTCGTGTTTCATCCAACCGATCGCAGCACATATTAATTAAAGCGAACGCGGAACAACCGCGAGTTAACTCGGTCCAAACGCCGTACGTGCGCGTGTAACGATTTAAGTTCCGTGTCACGTATTTCAGTTGAGAGACAGATTATAATATCAAAGGTAAACCGCGGATGGGCAGTGTCTGCGAAAGTCAGCAACGATGAGAGAATGACAAGGATCCGACAGGCATTTTGCGCGTGTGCACATATATATACACATACACACATACAAGTGCAGAAAATAATTTTGTGGTAATTACGGTAGAAACTTCCTGTAATGATGGATTAAGACAAATGATTGAAAAGATGACTACAAAAATGTGCGTAAACAAAATCCTATTTTGGAAGAGATTAATTTTTAATTATCTACTTTTTCATACGTAGTATTTCGATAGAGATAACTGTAATATCATTTATAATTTGCAGATTAATAATTGCAAATTCAAATCTAAAGTACGTATCTGTCGCTTGCATGAAATTCTTAGAAAGAAATTCTTTCTTTGAATCTTCTTACGCTCGATATTTCCTATTTGATTTCAGGTATCGATATTGGACTCACTGTTATTGCAGATAAAGATCCAAGAAGTAATCGAAAGAAGAGGATCGACGTTCCGATAATATCAACGAATTCCTGTGGATGTGCATCGTCCGTGTATCGTATTACGCATCGGATCAAAATATCAAAGGTAAGTCTCGTCCAGCGCATGTGAGGAAGACGGAGCTAATTGCGCGCGAATGCACAAGGGCAGCAACGGCCTTACGAGGGTTCGCGACGATGCGCGTAGATAGGGGAGAGAAAGGCAGATAGAGAGAGATGAAAGAAAGGAACGGAGAACAGAATGACGAGCTAAGGGGAATCGATCGGTCATTATCATAATTTGCATATGAGTACCACCTGGAACGGTGGCAGTATCCCATGGTCGACGTGCTCGCAAACCTTCTTAGACTTCTTTTTCGCATTTCTCGATCTCCGCTACCCCAACTGCTTGTTGTTCCTTTCCTTTGAAGTACGCTGCTTGCTAGGTTCGTCTTTGTACATCCTATTACGAGCCTCATAGCCATGAAGGAGAAAAAAGAGTTCGCGAAAGTGCCAGCAATTGCATGACGGCGATCCTTTACGGTCATGCACAAAGTTGCGGATTTCTGTCGTTTAAACCTCCGATAAACTGTATCCACTTTCGCGAAGTGATAAATTATATATCCAGTTGATGTTGCAAGTAAATATTAATCGCCTCGATAATCGTCGTCTTCCAGTTTGAATTATTTCTCCAGGCCCAATCTCGATCATTTCGGATTACACGAGAGCTGTTTAAGCATCCTGCAAGTGCATCGAAAGACGCTCGCAGCGCTTTATTATCACTAATAGCCAGCGTTACAACATTTTCAGAAACGAAAGTAGCGGGTGAGGTATAAGAAGCGATACTTTTAACTGGATTTACCGCCTGCTTACAGAAAATATGAATTGTTATTCACTGGCTCGTAATAGAGCAGCGTGCGTGCGCTAATAATGCGTTAATCATACGCGGTCTATTAAAGTACCCATCTTCGAAGCATTTAAGATGATGTTCAAATTACTATGATATCGACCGCATTACATTTATGCTTCTCAATGCGTACGAGAAATTGTTATTATTAAGACATCGTTGGACCGGATTAACTGAAGTAATTTTCACGGGAGAGCTTCCTTCTTTCTCTCTCTTTTTCTCTCCCTTTCTCTTTCCCTCTTTCTTTCATCTTGATGAAAATAAATCGCTCAGTTTCTCAAAACATATAGTTGAGATTTATTTAAATTACCATCGTGGCCTTCGAGACAAACACTGGCTCCTATAATTTGTCGTGCATCGGTCGCGCGTCGTAAATCGAAAATTTCGGAAAGGTCAAGGCTTCCCTTATCTGAAGTGGCGGCCGAAAGAGTGTTTCCCGATTTTTACGACCGACCACGAACTTCGTCCTTTTATTTTTTTACACGACATCACATCTCGAGAGAAGATCTCGAGAGAAGATTTGATTCAACATCCAAAGAAACGCGCGTATTAAAGACAGTCGAGAATTGAAGATTCAGACACGTTTATATTTTTTTAGTGAAATAAAATTAACATAAAATACTTTTTCGATTCGCAACAAATTCAAGCAGCTAGAAATTATTATGTATTAAGAAATAATTAAATAGTAAGATTGAATACAAAAAACTGAAGCTAGACATATATTCTTAACTTGTTTTGCAATTTTTTTTATAAGAGGACAACAATTTTTTCCCGAGACGTTTTTATAACAAAAATAAACTTGTAGAATTATGAAAGAGATCATATCAGATTAATTAATAGTAGACGAAGAAAATCAAACGAAACAATCAGACGAAGAAAAAGCGTATTACTTAAGACTTAAACTTCTCGTCATTATGTGTGTGCGTTGCCATCACTGACGATTACACCTGTGCCGTGTCCCTCGTTCAATGCCGAAATCACGAGGTCTGATTCTCTCCTCCTCCGTGCCACCTTTCCAATGCACTACGATGCAGCTCTCGCTGCGGTAAGCCGAGACCTCGCCGCGATCGTATATCAATGGCTACAGCCACATACGTATACGCTATGCGAATAAATATAATTATAAGTAAGAGCGCAAGGCTGGAGGACCACGCCCTGTCTCCGCTCTACTCTCTTTTTCTCTTTCCTTGCTCTCCCTCCGCGAGGCAAGGCACGCACTACTTCGCGTTGTTTCTTTGCTCTCTCTTTTTCTCTTTTCTCTTTCTCTGTCTCTCTCTCTCTCTTTCTATCGAACACACGGAGCACGATAGATAGATAGGCTTAGGTTATATACATTTCCTTTTCTTCTTTACACCGTTTGTACACGCGTCTCGAGCACGCATGTCGTTGCGTGTACGCAACGAAATACCTGGAGGCGAATCAAGCGAGTTCCTTGGAAGGACGTCGCGAAATTGATGGGGATCGTCGACGGTGACAGGGGACAGGAATAAAGAAAAATAGATCTTTGTAAACAACTTTAAAATATAGTTGACATTGATAGCATAAATATCTGTGGGTTTTACTCGAATGCTGGAATGCTGAAGCTGAATTAATTGGAGTAATAAAATCCAAGTAAATTAGTATTTTCACGCATATTTTCTGTAAAATTAAAATTACTAAACGATACATATTATATTTACTATTTAAATATAAGAACATTTTAATTAAATAATTAAAAATAAAGCGGATATTTTAGAGAGACATAAGATACTTGCGAATGTTTTGCAAAGTTAAATTTTTAATCTTTTCTCTTTTACCTAAATCCATAATTTATATTTATTAGTCTCATAAAATGCATTAATAGCTCGCCTGACATCTTTGTTATTACATGCAGTTTATGATTGATAGTATTGTTTTTAATAAAGCAATCAAATTTCTATAGCGCGTTATATACATCTGCATAGAGAAAACTTGATATGATGACTTTCTAATACATCATGGAGGTCAGAAGATCTAACCGGAACATATTTTGGAGTCAAATGTCATCAGTAAATACGCGTCAGTTCAACGGCAAACTGTATCTTTCATCGGGAAAGTGTTCTGCCTCTATTATCTGAATGAATAGTTGTCATATGCACTTTATTGGACATGCAACATTGTGATGTAATTTAAATGGCTTGACTCCGAGTTATGACTTTCTAATGCGTGAGTTATATTGCATTAGGAATAGATTGATTTATTCAATTGAACTTTTTTTTCTCTGTCTTGAATCTTTTCTTCCTCGTATTAAGACTTGTCATAAGAACATCATTATGCGAATGTTATTATATCGTGAAAGTAGAAGAAAGGAAGGAAGGAAAAGTTATGCAAATGTAAATTTACAAACAAAAATATCTTCGTATATTGAACCGCCGATATTATTTCATTATTTAGGAAATGTTCTCACATATATTGCATAAACTTATTCTCAGTCAAGTCATTACTTAAATATTCAAGTACATGTTTTTACGTGATAGGAAGCTATTAATGACAATAAAAAACGTGACAAATCATCTAGTCGATAAAAAACTTCTAGAGCACGTGGATTTCATAGGTGCAAAATGCAATGCTATCACGGACTATTTCGTTTTTTCATTACTCATTAAATCAATCTGAAATTATCGTTATTGCTTTTGAGAAATCACTTAGATACAATATCGGATGACGTTTTACGAAAGGTGATCAGTATATAAAGAGAGGCAACGGAGGAATTCATATATCAGCCATTAAGATCAGCGTGTCATTGCACCTCTGATAGTGAAACGAATCTCTTTATAAACGAAGAGCGAAGGCGCATATACATTCGTGAAATACGCGCGCCATCGAGATCGCGCTTCGTGCTCGTTGATGAGAAGGCTATTCCTGCGATACATGTTCCGTTGAAACGACCGGATGTAACCACATTGAGACCAACATTAAAGATAAAACTCGCGCATGGAACGACGCTTATCGTGACATAATTGCCGACGCGCTTTATTATCGTCGATATGGTCGCGCAATTTTCAAGCTAATCCGCGAATTTAAAATACGTTTGATGCCATGGTGCGTCGATTTCTCTGAAAATCTAGAATCTTGGATTATCTCCGAAAGTACTGCTAGGAAAAACGGTGCAGGAAATTGCATACACATATATAGACATGTTGCACCTCGATAAAACGCGCGCGGTCTCGTTAGCATGCGAGCTCTTGCGATTACGTACTTAAAACTGAGTAGAATGATACTCGCGACATGCAAAGATAATGCTTATCGCGAGGTAACTGCAAAGCCAATTCGCCGTTAGAGCGATCATTGTGACCAAATTTTGTTTTCAAAGCTGCTTTTTATGCTTTAAAGAATTATGTGCTACATTTACGTGCAATTTGAATGTAATAAATATCACAAATGCTTTCTCCTCACGAAAAATGATTCTTAAGATATGTGAAAATAGTGTCACATAACAAAGTAGAAATCACATATGTAGCACTTTGAATAAATTTACATTATAAATTAAAATGAATGTTTGAAACAACCTGGATGGCCAGTTGTGAGTTTAGCCAAAATTAATTATCTTCAGGAACCGTTAATTACATATACATGCAAACACATCCATATCAAATGTCAGTAGACACAACTTTGTAAAGATTTATCTCTACTGAGTAGCAAGATTTATTTCGGCGTGGTTTCTCATCGCCAAACATGAGAAATTATCTAGCTTTACGATATAGACAGATTAATATTCCGCTCGCGAAGCTCCATGATTCCGCTTTCGATATATTCATATTGACATTATTAATATAATGAACATTTGTACATTACAACTTCACGGAATAATTAAATTCTCCGATCGATCGAGGGGAATATAGCGAGACAACAAGTATATCTCGAAACCTTTTAAAAGGCGAATTAACCTGGATGCGGCTTTGGATTATCGCGCCATAATCGCGGGATTATTTTAGATAGAGTTAATCCGATGAGTTCAACAGTGATCACCTGAACAAGATCCAATGAGCGTCCCTGTGCGCCGATCGCGACAACTTGATCGTGTACTTGACTACACTTGAGATAAGAAATGGATCGACCGATGAGAGAAAAAGGGACGGAGAGTCATGATTTCGCGATTAATTCCAAGTTTCTGTTATCGAGCTGTTTACGAGGGAAACGTGGAAGCTGAGTTATGGATCGTAAAGCGAAGATCCATGGCGGTCGTTAAACACGCACTTGAATTTGTAATCTTTCGTGACTCGCAACCGTTACCGAATACGACGTTAGACCGATTTGGATACAGCCTTGTCTATAAATGATAATCAAAGTCTCATTTCAATTGCAATAACTTATAAAAATGATTTATTCAATATAGCTTATCGTTACGAATGGCATAATTTATATGAATGATAAAATCTCGAATATTTGTATACGAAATTGAGGTGAAAATTAATACGATGTCTCTAATCGCATAATAAGATGATGTCTATGTAAATAAAATGTACATTTAGATAGCAACAGGTAGCAAAAATAGGAGATACTTATACGGAAATAACTCGCATAATCTCCTATCAGTTCAGCGAAACTATTGATTTTAAATACAAGTATACATCGCTCAAGGTTAGGTTTAATCGATTGAGTACTATACTTCCATTTCAGCTTCGAGATCGAAGTACGATTTCAGCCTCGCATGTTTGTGACATAATATACGATAATTGTCCGAGATAAAATCGTCAATATATAATTACATATTATTACGTTCTCGTTAGGTTACACGTACATGCATCTTTCGAATTATCAGCTGTTCCAACCTAACACTTCGCATCCTGTTTGCGAGAATATATTCCGTTAGTTTTTAATTATGAATTCAAATTTGTTTTCTAATTCATCAAGCATTTCATAGCACATGAGATGGTTTCTCTTAAATGAAAAAAATTGTTACATTGCTAATTGTAGGTGTCAACTTATCAAAGCTGCAATTAAAAAAAAAACAGGAAGATTATATATTTTATAGCGTGAAAAAAATATTCATTTTTAACGTGACGCATCATGCACATTATTTTTTCATATATTTTAAAAAAATAACAATATATAGTTATAACTTTTCGTCATTTGATGATTTTATTTCATGATAATTATTTTGCAATCACATCTTAAATATTTATTATATTTTATTTAAACAATAGTCTCGCTATAAAATTAGCCAGAGAAATTATTATTATTGGTATAATCATTCTGTTATTGATTCAATTTTATTACATATTATTATACACCTTCTCAGCGCTTTGTATAGATATTATTTTTCGTCAAATGCGATTTCTCGAAAAGAGAAAGATTTAACAATCGGGCCGAAGAAAATTTATGGAAAGTAGCGCGAATAAACGACAAGTCGTTGAAACGTACGAATTTGACAATAATGCACGATGTCATGTAGGCGCGGGATAACAAGCGAACATCCTCCGCCGAAGGCGGGGACGATAAAAAGCACTTGTACGTTGCCACTCTTTCGTTCGTTCATGAGCATACGAAGTCGCAATCGTCGCGCAACCGTCGTAAATCAAAGGCATTCCTCACGTATGACACGAGAAAAACAGCTGCTCGCGCGCTTACATGACGCGACCGTCCGAGGGCGTGAGCCGATATGCACAAGCACGCGTGTGTGCGCGTCTCTTCGGCGCGAACAATACGCGAGATAGCACAAGGCTCGCTAATTCCGGCCGATTGTGCTCTCTTCGTGGCTGTCGTTCAAGTAACGGCTAAAAAAAACAACCTGACCGTAGATCCGACCGTGGACAGCTGCCTCCTCTTCCCCTTCCCGCCCTTTTTTCCCTGCCTACCTACTTTGCTAGCGTTGAATTCTTCCTCATTGAGCTTGGCACTCATCGGCTGAGAATGAGGCGAAAATGAAATGTGTCTGAAGGAACGCCTTTTTTGTGTGTGACTGACGTAGAACCCACCTCCTGTATATCACTATCGGTATAGCTCACCCTCGTGAAAAGGCACCGATAGTATTCTCTCTTTCTTCCTCTCTTTCTCTCTCTCTCTTTCTCGTCGAGAGGGTTCTATTGGAACTAGATTCGCGTATGACGCAATACTTCTACCGTCAAGTTATGCTATCTAAATTCCACATTCTGATTAATGGCCATAATTCATTATTAAGCTTTAATAAATCTCGACAGACTTACGCTGCTTGGTAGATTTTATTATTTAATTTAATCGTTCGTATTTCTGTGATTCGATTATTTGCACATTTATGAGTATATGCTTTTTTTGGAAAAGATATATTCTAAATATTTTTTGTAGAGATTTATCTTTATGCAAGAAACTATACCTTCTTGTTATAATTATTACTTGTCATATCATCATCTTTACTATTATATAATACAGCTACGTAAAGGAAATTGTATTTCTTCACGTAGCAGTTATATTGCAGCGTATTCACTTTTAAATAACAGTAATATACTTCCGAAAAGTGCCATTTTTCTCAGCTTTTCGAACGAGAAACCGCCATTGTTGCTATAGATCGAGATTATTCGGAGAATTTCGCGCTTATCCGAGAAGCACAATACCAATAGATCTCACAAAGAATTCCACGGAGGGCGAGGTAGAGAAACACACCCATGAATTCGCCGGGATACCACGTGTACGCGAGAGCACCCATGCGCGAATAATCCGCGTGAGCGACACACACGCGAATCGCGCACATCAGCATATAAGCCCACACATCGACCGGAGCTTTCTCCGGTCAATATGGAGAACTGGGTATCCGGTATCTGTTGAATTCTCTCTTCTTCTGTCGCGAGTCTCGAGAAATTGAATCCGCGTATAATTTCGATGAATTTAATTTCTATGTAGCCCACATAATAGAAAAAGAAATTAAATCCTAGTTCATCCGATTTAATATACGCGAAATTTAGTTGCTAAAAATAAATTTGTCATGTATAGAAGAGAGGAGATTTTTTAATAGGAGATAAATTATCATTAATATTGATTAAAATTTTATAAAAATGTTGGCTGTAAAAATATAACACGTTTCGTTCAAAATTGCCTAGTCATTAAAATGACTGCTTTCATGATTTATGCAATGTTGAAGTAACAAATCAGATTATATTATTCAATCAGAAATCTAAAGCTCCATTCTTCTAATGGTAGAACGTTATCTGATTTGCATTTGCATCAAAATAAGATATCTTTTCATTTGGGCTTCGATATTTGGAGTACAATTTGAAAAAAGGCAGATCTCTATCTCGAATTAAATACATAGTGCGTTCACACACACATACATGTATGTGCACACATTCACATAAACTTGCATTCGAGTACGCGCATATATGATGTGTGAAGATTAGCTACTTAAAAACCATCTAGTACACCGAACCGAGTCACAGATCGAGCATACATCAGCGAAGAGATGTCTGGTTACACTCGCTGATCAATAAGAGAAAAAGACGACAAAGTGAAGGAGCGATGGATGACGAGAAAACGCATACATTTATGCCGCGCGAGTAGCCGCGGAGTCGCGTGCAAACACACGTGTACGTGCACGTGTCACCGCGCGCGTCTCTTATACTCCCGACTCTCTCCGTTCGACCTGCATCGTCTATTTCTCCCTCTCGCTCGCTCGCTCGCCCGTCTCTCTTTCCCTATCGCTCCTTCTCGCTCCTAGCTTTACTACGGTTTGAGCCCGAAGTGCTCGGTGTTCGAGACTGCCTCTCGCGACCCGCGGTAAGCAAAGCAAACGACCTTCCGTGGAATCTGGACAACCTGTCTGCCCGCCTGCAGCCGCTAAGACCAGGCCTGCACTTGTTCTGCACACGAGTCTGTGTCTCTCTCTCTCTCTCTTCTTCTCTTTCTCTTTCTCATTTCTCGTTTGTCCGTCTCGTTCCATCGCTTCGTCTCGTTCTTTCGAAGCGCTAACCGCATCGAGGGTGTTTTAACGCGACCCTTGGGCGATCATTAACCTTACAGAGACCGGGTTAAGATAATCATTTATGTGCGCCGAGTCGCGCCGCCGTTGCCCCCGCCGATGTTCGAGCGATATCTGAGATTCTATGAATGAAGCCGTACCTTTCTCCTACATCTCGCTTATCCATGTCTGTAAAATACGAAACTGTAAACCAGTTATCAACAGCACGGTTTTATTTTTTACCTTTTCTTCATATATCTTAAATCTTTCTATTTATTTATATCTTGGAAAAATGTAATCTGCAGACATTACATTTATAAAAGAATCAATTGAGAAGAGAAAGAAAAGATTGGAGATAAAGCTGTGGGAAAACTGATTGATATCACAATTATGATATATAATAAATGAATGAATTTTAATGAAGTTGTATTCCGCAAGATATTCGCGCTTATATCAGATATTTACAACCGCGACATATATTATATCTTTTTTTTCCTTTGTGCATCAATGTGTGACAGCTTCTTTTTAATTGTCATTATATTACATTTTATGGCACTCTTGTTGTGAATAAAATGAAATTTTTGCAGCGTAGAAGGCAACAGTAGGAAAAATTGAATTCACGTTTGCGTCAGACGTGGAATTTATCTTGAAAAAAATTTCACGAGCTGCGATTAACATGACTTGTCGAAATTTAATACTGAAATCTTTCAGACACAGCCACGACGGCGGCGGCAACCAACGCATCATCGTTTATTTTAGGGTCGCTGGTGAATCACCCGCGTTTCCGAATTCGAATGACAAATGTTTATTGCCAAGCAAAAACGATTTTTGGACTCGGTTTTTTCTTTCCTCACCTCACCTCTTTTATTTTGTCCATCACGCGTATCTGTTTTCGTCGTTTCCGTTCGCATACGCGCTCAAAATTTACATCGCGAATTGATGCATCGATTTATCTTTACGATTTATATGCATGTGTAGGAGATGTTTGATAGTTTTATAACAACTGCATTTTCATTACGAATAAATTTCACATCGCTAATAGCTTCGTGGTGTAATTCGCTGACATAAATTCACGATAATCTTTTATCGAATGGTGTAAGTATAAGTAAATAATCCCTCATTTAAATTCCTCAGACACGACGACGTCGCTCAATATTCGATTACCCGTCTACTTGATGTTTTTCTCATTTCCATTTCCGTCTTTAATCCCCATAACCGTAAGTCCTGGTCGAGCGGAATGCCGGTGCAAATTTTCCTTAATCGCCGGCTTTCCCCTTTATGAGAAATGCGACCAGTGTATTTGAATATTCGAGCGTACCGCTCTCGCTCGCAGATACAATTTTATTAATTACGATCGCCGGTTATGAAATACGCACGATCGCGTCAATTTCTCATTCATTCATTAACCGCCTTTATAATTGCGTCGGTAAGTGCTCGGCTGTAAAGTATTCCACGCCAGGACGGACGTCGATAATTATCGCGGCAGATATCGATCGCCAGGACGCCGATGAAATATCGCGGCGCGCGAAAACGGTTTACCGCGAAATTGTGGTAAATCGAGGGTAACGCGCCTGAGGTTCTCGTTAACAAACCGATCTCGAATGAGCCGATTATCGGCCAGCGGTCTCATTAACAGACTCCGGTTGGATGCAGTTTTCTCTTGTTGCCATCATCGTATTTTCCACGTCTTTTCGATTATCTCCAACTTGCGGAGGATCGGAATTCTCTCAGCTGATTGTGAGCGGTAATTCTGTCGATGGGATGGTAACGATCGTCACCGCTATACACATTGCGTATTCTGCTGAGATAGGTGTTATTACGCTTCATGGCAGCAAATCGATCGATGGATTATAACGTCCATTGATTTATATTAGTACGCTGCAATATTAATCAAGTCTGTCTCAAAGCTTCGAGTGCGTCTACGATTTGTAACTGGTGTCAGATTTTGACATGTATTACGCACATGATCGCCTTTCAGCGAAATGTACTTAAGATGTCAATGGAAGTAAATTATTGTGAGCTTCGAATCTATTAATCGTATGAACAGTCTCGTGTGATCAATAATTACATTACGTTGCACGCAAACTTGTCGCGACAATTGGACATTTTTTAGTCGGCGAGAACCGTCGCAATTTAATTGCGAATAATATTGTACGTAATCGAAGTAATAAATCGTAACCATAGCTGTTATTAATTCAACGTTATTAAGCATCTACTGGATGGTGAAAATGAAAAGAGCGAGCATGAGAAATTAGTAATACGATCTCTCGTTGCAGATATCCAGCGATCGAGAAAACTATATTAAATTTTTTCTTAAGCGTTCACAAACAAGTTAATGATTTTAGTTCTGATTTATTCTTATGAATTATTTTGTTAAATTTTTCATTTCAAATAATAATTATGCAATTCCAAAAAAACAGGTGCAAGCAGATTTCAAATATCTGTAAAATTGACAAAATACTTAATATTACTATAATGATGTTTATAAATAATTTACGTTTAAAATTTAAAAAAAATTTACAAGATTTAAAGATAAAATATATAATCGAATTAAAAAATCTCTTTACTTCCGAAAAACGGATCTTGAGATCTTTTCTAATAACAATAATTATGTATGCCTTTTATAAATATATGCCTAATTATACTATGTTTCTGTCAAGCACCATAAATTCACAATTCATTAAATTGTTCATATGAGTAACGCAGATTTAATAGTGAGCTTTTGCTTGCTATTAAAATAATATAAGAATATATGATTGATAATGATGGAAAGAGAAAAAACGAGGGGCATTTGTAATCGTAAAATCGAGCGAGACCACGATACAGCCGTTTGTATTGAAAACAAATTGCAATCAAGAGCACCACCTGTGTTACACTTCGCACTAACGAAACTGGAACAAAACGAGATACGAATCCACATAGATAGATATATAGATAGATGTAAAGAGGATATACGATTTTTCGTTCGAGGGCAAATTTGTTCCGCCGAGGGTTCGTTGCCGTGAAATCACTTATTGGACGTCCGGACTTAGGCGGAGACGCGTCTAGCATCCTTCGAGAGTCGTATGTTTGTTGGTTGGGGCCCGCCGGGACCAACCCGGACCCGACCGACGCGTTGCAACATTATTGCCAAGCGTATATACTGCGTTAAAGGGTGTTATTACGCGTATCCGATGGCCGGCTCGCGGACTCGGGTCGCCGCGAAGCTTGTATACGTTTTCCACGAGCTTTTCGCGAACAAAAAGGCGCGCGGCTCTTAATCGCGTTCCTACATAGATAGCGCGAGCAAACCGGCCGCAATTATCCCTTCCGCACCGCACCGCGCCGATCGTGAATCGCGAAATCGCACGAATTAATGCATGCCTCACGACAAACGATCTGTGACTCTCCCCTTCCGCCGTCTCTCCGATCTAATCTCAGTCGCGTCCCACCGCTGAACGTGTTGCGCTGTAATTAATATAATATAATCAGTTAAGGCGGACGCGGCTCAAACCCGGGAGCTGCTCCTGTAATCTGGTCGATTTGTAAAACATATACCGTTGGATAACGTATTGCTTTCGTTTTTATTGCGATGCGGAATATATCTGGTTATGCAATTATCGCATTTATATTTGCAAAGAGATATGTGGAGAAAGCAAAATAATAGACGATCGAAAGATTAATAACTCTTTTTTAGATGCGATATCAATAAATGTAATTTTAAACGTATCGAATAGCGCTGGCGAAATAAAAGAAATCTATTTGTCAGTTATTGCATCATGTGTCGATTATCTCAATATATTCTATTCAATTCGCATAAAAAAACCTAATCCTCACAACTGTAAAATATAAAATAATTCGCGATTATTTTCTTTGGTATTTCGTGTTCCAAAGTAATTACGCGCGTTCAAAGATTCGAGCACGTTTCCCTCGTCGTTTTTCATCGTCTCTCCCTACAACTATCAATTTTTCTCTCTCTTTTTTTCGTTTCTTTACCTCGTTGTGTCCAAGCGTAACACGGTTGTCTCTCGCTGTTAGACATTTCGCGAGATAACGCGAGCAATTACGCTCGATCGACCGACATGACCACCGACAATACTCTTTTAATGACTAATAATTTCAGGCGATGCCGATAATTATGAAACCGCGCTCTCGCTCGATTCGATTTCCTCCCTCTCTCCCCTTCCCTCCCCCTTTTCGCGATTACCTCCTCTCGCAATCGCGTTGTAGGCGCGCCCGAGCCGACGACGGGAGAGGCACGCAAAGCATCGAAATTCTCGCGGAACTCGCTAATTAACGACCGAGCGACGAGACGCGTTGCTCAGGCGCGCTAATTGCTTACTTTTCTCGGTTTGTTATCGTCACGAGATATCGTCGCGCTGCGACACAGGGCGTGACTGGATAAGAGAGAGAGTCGCGGCGATTTGATCGGGAAAGGATAGACCGCTTCGTTAAACCGTATCCGTTTTAACTTACGCCAATCGTTCGAGGAACATCGCCACGTGTTTTTTTTTTCACGCTTGTTTCTGCGGCATGTGAATAGTGTTAGGAACATAATTAGTGAGATGCTCGCACAAAATTATAACTTATCGATTAATATATTGCGATATGTACTAAAGTTACGATGTATATTAAAATCTTAATTGTATTTTTTATTCCAATCAATCTGATTTAACAAAAATCAACGCGATCACGTGCACGGCAACCAAACGTTTCTATTGCCATTGCTAGAAGGGGATACAGTCTCGCGAGCAGTAGAGTCAGACAGAGAGGCAGATGTCTGCCGGCAGGCAGCATCGTAATTCGATAAATGTACAGATCGGCGATTTTGCGCCGGTTTTCTGGATAACCGCTCGCATAAAAGCCTAACGCTCCTCGATCACGTGGCATAATGGCGATCGCCCGGAGGAGGGAGAGTTCATTGGAGAACGAACGAGCGGAATCGCTAGGTTGGCGAAACGAAGAGACGACGGGACGATGGAAATGGCGAGAGCGCGACAGAAGCGGAGCGAGAAGGAGAGAAAAAACGGTCGGGAGAAGCGCGAAGAGAGCGCGAGGAAGAACGAGAAGCAAAAGGGGAGAAAGGGAGAGGAGCGTCTGCCGTAAAGGGGGAACGACGGGGGGAGAGAAGCGAGAAAGGGCGACGAGAGAGAGAGAGAGAAAGAGGGCCGGAGGGGGTGGAGGACGAAAGGAGGTACCAAGTACAGACGAAGGACAGCGGTGGGAATTAAAAGGAGAGACGAACGACGATGTGGAGGTCCGGCGCTTTTCTTCGTAGAGGACTGGACCGCGTCGCTGTTGCTGCTGCTGCTGCTGCTGCTGCGGCGGCGGCAGCGGCCATCTTGCCCTTCGACGTCCTCTTTCCTGCCCTCCTCCCGTCATTCCTTCCTCTTCACCTCGTCTCTGTCTCGCGCATCCGTCCAGGTATGCGTGCAACGGCGTAGCGCTCGCTTCTCTCTCTCCTGGCGTCCCCTTATATCGGTCTACCTTATATCTTACTTCCTCACCTATACGCTCGTACCTTCCCCGAGCTCGTTTATCGCGAGCACAGCGACTACGAGTCCGCTCGTTGCGCCGGATGACGCGGCGACGCGCCACGCGGCGCGACCACGCACAATGCTCGATCGGATTATCCTGGGGGCCGGACTTCTCTTTTAAGATCGTTCTACAATAGGCACAGAACGCACGTCACTTCGCTCCAGAATGTGCAGAGTTGAACGTGCTGGATTCTCAGAAGTTTCTTACATTTCACGATCTGTAGCTTACGTTCTGCGCCTATTGTAGAATTTTGTAAAAAGCCTTCAGTACTAAATTACTAGCGTTTCTTGCAATGTGGACTGAGGCAGACGGGCAATACAATTGCCATTTAACGAAAAAATTGACGTTAAATTAAATTAGTAAAAGATGCATTCTACAATTGCGAGTATCTATTTTCAAAAATAAATACGATGCCTTTACTATGCATTTGTATGTGTATTTGGAATTTCTGTTTCCAGAAAAGAAGAATCAATCGCGTGATAAAATATTTTTTCACGAAATGTCAAAATTGCACAGGTGTATGATGGTTATATACCATACGATAATTTCTAGATTTTCGCTATCTTAGGAATATAATGCATATTAATTTGCGGAAGCTTGCGGTCGGCACTTTGAAATCTGAATTACATTTCATGATTGTACGAGGAAAAAGAGTTTTGCGGTCTATTACACGGATACGAGGAGAATTTCATATAAAGAGGTGATGATGTCATGCTATTTGCCAGAGAAAAATATGTTCACGAATTAATCATATTATAATCGTATTATAAGTTATATATAAAAATATATACCAATATTATATAAATTCATTGTAAATGATTAACAAAAACAAACTTATCTATTACTGTCATAATTTCTGACGTTACATGTTCCACAGTGTCAATTTAACGTACTGCATCAGAATTAAAGCACGCATACATTTTAGCATACAAAAGACTATTCAATCGGCAAATGCCAAACAGATCGTTTCATATTCTCTTTGTTGCGGGACGAGTTGAAAGCGATCGCACGGCGCGAAGAAATAATCGACAGCACCTAATTCCATTCATACCGGCTTGCGCTCACGTTCGTATTCAACTGGTCGCGATCCTTGAATGAAGTAGCGTCGTCAAACTAGTGGAAACAAGTCGCTATCACGCGGACGCGGACGCGTCTCTTTAGCGGCCTCGTCGCGATTCATCCGATTCCGCCGCGCGTTCTAACTGTGTTCGCCAGTTCATTCAACGTATGAAGCGCCCTGGTAATTTACGAGCACTCTGTATGGAAATGCACAGTTTATTGATACGGTACACATAACATGCCGATCCTGTGAATCACGAGTGATACGCTTGAATATGTGTATCATCAATGTTAGACTTGTTTAATTATTATCGTATCGTTTTAATTCCTTCCAGTTTTCGATAAATCGAAGAGAGTATTTTATTTGCATATTGACGGTATATCATCTGTGGGAAGAAAATTATCTTTAAATTTTCCAACATCAAGAAGAAAGCATTCATTCATTTTCAATTTTTTTTTAATATTACATATAAATTTTTGTATATATATATATAAAGTTTGAGACATTAACCGAAAGCGGGGTAGCTGTATATTATCGAAGTATCGCATGCATTCCTGACCGGCAGGCACGTATCGGACGGATTTTCTTGCGTGTATCTTATGCGCACTGCCGTTTCATGCGTGCGTGCACGCACGCGTCCTTATTTTGGCTTTTTGCCCCAGGGCATCGCGCAGGATACGATCGACGAGGGACGACTAATTGGATTTTTTTCGCGGGCTGAGGACGCGAATTTAAAGGACTCATAGAGTAGCAAAGGCTCTCTTTCTCTCTTTTTTGCCGGAAGTCCTTTTACGTGACTACGTCCCGATCTCTAGAGGAGAATTGGAAATTGTGGGAGCAAGTACGCGATTTGTTGCAATGAGAGCGCAACCTATTTTCGCATTCCAACGATTTGCGATCTGCATATCGATCATTGAACGATGCACTTGAAATAACAGACATTTGCCGGATGAAAGAGAAAGAGAAGCCACAGAAAGGAAAAGCGAAATAGTATTCTCGTTGCGCAGGCAGTTTTATCGAGCGGAAGCGCAAAGTAAAAATTTGCATCCGGAGCTGTAATGGTTCGCGACAAAGTCCTCGCTATATTCGCTGTCGAAATAAAAATCTGCGTGAATCTGGATTTTCGCGTTAATCGCGCGGTAATAAAAATTAAAATCCAGCGCGAGCGGCAATGAGCAAAGATAACCGCTTTGGTAATAACGATTCCCATTAAATCGGATATTAAGTCGATCGATTTTCTCGCGCACTGACAAAGGAGCGTCAGTCCGTTCAATAAACGTGCTCAATTTGCATTCATAAACGCGGGGCGTAATCGACGCGAAGGCCATCGTCGTCGGGACGAAAGCGGGGGGGAGGAAGCGTTTCTCTCGATCCCGATCCGATTCGCAGGAGCAAGATCCGAGAGATCGATCTGTCAGACGACCGGCTATCGACGATTGGTTTCACTTCTCGACCGCAGCCGTATGTAACGCTTACTAATGCGCGTACGTGCGTAAATGCAAATTCGCGTACCGCACGAAGATAGAGAGACGGAAAAGATAGGAGGGCGGATGAAAAAAAAGGAGATATCGTTCGCCGCGAGGAGATATGTTAACGCAGGGCGATACGCACGGCAGGCCTCGTGTTTATGCGCACGTGTACATACTCGATCTATACTATTGCGCCATATCATAATCACTCACGAACGCAAACGAACAAATTTGTCTTTACGTCAGCCGACGTCCATTTGTGTGAGTGATTACAGTGTGTGTACACATACATACGTACATTGGCACGCCTCCGCGATTGTATACGCGATACATATTGTTTTGTACTTTATATCGATGTGAATTAAGATCGGTGAGAAGAAAAATGAGCGCATTATAATGATATTAACGCGAAAATATTTAATCTCGGATTCGCGATTTCGCGAGATCGCCGAGAGATAGACTCAAATTAATTTTAGAATACTTGGCGTGCAAATCATTCTTGTTAGTGAATATATTAAATATTCTTTTTTTTTATCGATTGCAACGTATAATTACGCATAATTATATAGAATTGTACAAATGAAAATGCAAATTAGAGACGTTTAGTATGCTCTGAATAAATATTTATAATAAATTATTTTCTGATACTTCATTTCTTTCTCATGAAGGCAACAATTCATCAGATTGAATAGAATATTAATCGTTTTAATAGCGTAATACACATATCACACATAAATCACAAAGATATGATAACGCGATAACATTTTATGATAATAATTTTAAGTAAAAAATTTGGAAAATCACAGAAATATTCTACAATCGATCGCTGATGATATAATCGTCTGATATAATGACGGATATAATGCTTTATGCAACGACGGTACAAGATAAGATCGTCTCACAATATTAAATATATAAGTAAAAAAATCTTTCTTTTCGACATATCTATATAGAATAACGTAGAAGCCACTATAAAGTTGCTTCGTGGAATGGGATACGGGATGTACAAGAAATAAACGAGAGATATACGGAGGGACAGGCGGAAGGGACGAGGGACGACATGGCTTATGTTTCCACGAACGAAACGGTTTTTACATCGGTGCACCGTCATTACGGCAATTTGGCGCGCATACAAAACATTAGCCTCCGGTAATCCAAAAATTCGCAGGATACAGCGGCGCTTTCGCGATGAAGGAGGGGAGGGATGCGATTCCATTTCGAGTGTACACTTAAGAGATATAATTCGCGAGCGTGTTTAGCATACGAGATACATTTACATGCCCGTTTACATCGGTTGATCTTTAATCGCTGTCGATAATACATAAGCGATATATTTGAGAGCGATATTTTATATTTTACGCTTCGCACGCGTGTAATATCGTTACTTTATTATAACATATTATAAATGGCATTTATGCGTCAATTAAAATATAACAAACAACTTTATTACATTTATTAATGTTACGTTATGTGGTTTCTTTTCTCCCTGCGTGTGCAGTAACCGTATAATTTTCCAACATTATGCATAGAGAATCATATCAACGTTAATTGATAATCATTTGACGTAGACGTTCCGCGCTTAATGCGATTTACATAATGCAACGTCTTCGCGTTCGCGATGCCGTCAGCGAGAGTGAGCTCGCGCTTCTTGAGAAGCGTGAGGAAAGCGGAGCTGAAAAATTCCGTAGCCGTGGCACGCGGGCGTTCTCGAAACCGATCTCACCACTCGCCCGCAGGTATACATGGATATATCGTGCTTCCTCGCCGGCGTTAATAGGCCACCGGTAACTTACACCGCTATACGACGGTCGGACGCGCTGTATTTGGTGGGATACAAACCCGGAGAAAAGAGATAAAGAGGGAAAGAGAGACAGAGAGAGAGAGAACATCGGGGTTATAAACGTAGAAACGCCCCGTAGGGAGATCTGTCAAATAAATAATCCACGAAAAGCGCGGCGCGTATGCGTGTGCGGCGGTATGTATGACGTCACATCCTCGAAAACACTATTATTATACCTCCAACCACCTCCGCCGGCGTATTAACATAGATTACGCCGCCGCGGCCCTCGAGCGGTGCTCGGTCCTCGCCATTAGGCGATTGTGCGGCTATTGTGGTTACCGCGGCGCGGCGGCGTACTCGCACACGTGGGACAAGGATTATATTTGCGCGAGCGCGTCCCATTGACGAGGAAAACACGGTGATCAGCGACGTGTGAAGCCGTCGTTGCGCGAGCATTATAATTTCGTGGGGCGAAAAACCCCTCGTCGACGCCGATCGCGAGAGTCGGAATGCCTCGAGACACGACTATCGGCGCGCTTTCCGCAACGCGTGGGAGTGGACGTCGTAAATTTTCCGCGCAAATTACTGAATCGCAAAAAGTACAACGCTTATAGATATTTCGTATCGCGCGATGTTCCTCCGACGTTTTTAATATACGCAAACACGATGTGTGTGGGTCGCTGATAACATCGCGGCCAACGCGGTGATCGGAAGAAAGAGACGATGATCGATCGGCGCGATGGACCTGCGTGTCGTGCGTTATTTATAAAATGGCAGAGAAGCCGTCGTACGATTAATTCTTGGGCGAGCATATCTCGGAGCGTTTGGCTAAATGAAAAAAAATGACGTGCAATGTGTACAAGCATATTAAGAAGTAGATTCGATCCCAATATGTTGGGGATTAGGCCAAAGAAAGTGAGAAATAAATTATAAATTATATACGAAAAGCATGCGCGCGGGCATACAATTTTTCTTCTTTCTCATTACAGCATTTCTTTTTCTTTTTACACACACAAATAAATAAATTCGAATATAATTCTACGTCAATCCGGAACAATAAAAATATTTTTTTACGGTTAATTTTTTTATTAAAAATATTTTTTCTTGTTTATATTTTTATGACGCAACAATTTATATTTATAAATGTATAAATATTTTTATAATGCGCAATTTTTGAAATGTATCAAGTACCAAAGAGATGAACGCGTGGTTCGGGATCAAATTCACTCGACCGATTTGGAACTTGTCGTCGAAAGTGAGATCTGTTCTCCTCATGCTACTTTTAAGCTATTTATTCCACGGCTTAACTCGTTTGCGATTGCTCACCCGACGGCGAAATTCGAGACAGGTTTACAATTTAAGATGGATCAATTCGTATGCCCCGATGAATAATCTTCTCAGGGAAGAAACTTGAATTAAGAGGGCGAACCAGTGTCGAGGATAAGTAGATATATTCTTTTTATTTTGTGTATTGACAATTATGTAAAACGAATATATAGATTGCAATTATTGATTCACATGCTCATTCATGACGACATAATTGTTTCTCCTTTTTAAATATAGTTTTTTTTTGAAAATTAATATTAATATTTAATATTAATATTAATTTAATATTAATATTTTTTTTTATTTTGTATTTATACATATATTTCTTTTTATAATAAATCTAAAGCTAAAATAAAAATTATATATCTCTTTTACTTTACATATTTATAAATTCTATTTCATGAAAAAGTAGAGAGAGAGAGAGACATAGTGAAGAACTACAATCTTGTTCAAATTAAATACATAAAAGGAGAGTGGAATTCGCGAGAAACTCATTTTCTTGCTTCCTTCTTGAGACCATGGATGAATGGAAAGAGAGTGCTCTTGGTATTCCTTTTCTCTCTCTTCATTCCTACGGCTATGGACGACCCACGGAAAGAGAATGAGAGAACACGAAGGGGCTCTTTTTTGCGAGCGCGCTGCGTTCTGATCATGGAGGATTAGACAAAAGAGAATAGA
Organism: Camponotus floridanus; assembly: GCF_003227725.1. Classification (NCBI taxonomy): domain Eukaryota; kingdom Metazoa; phylum Arthropoda; class Insecta; order Hymenoptera; family Formicidae; genus Camponotus; species Camponotus floridanus. The sequence goes on from NW_020229248.1 coordinate 2,489,515, forward strand.
GGAGGAGAGGAACCTCTAAAGGTTCTTTTCTTTCCTCGATTCGATTGCGACGAACAAAAGAATTCTCGGAACATTTTCCTTGTTGCACAGAAAATTGTTTATTAATTATTTATTACGTTTGTGTTTGAGACAAATGAGATATTTTTACACTCTTGAGAATAATTTCATTAACTGAAAGATATAGCATGGATGATATATTTTGACGTTTCAAAAAGCAATAAAATAAATTTAACAGAAAAATTCTTCGTAAAATATTACCTCTCACATTAAATCATTTTGCATCTTCATTGATAACAATGAAAGAAAATCATATTCGACGTCGAAAACGCGAGTGTGTGAATCATGTGGTGAGATCTCTTCAAGGTCTCTTTTTTCTCTCTCTCTCTTTACTACGTCTCGATCGTCGTCGAAACGCACAGTGACGCGTTTGAAGGTGCGAAGTGAAAGGGAACTTGAATTTTCGAAGATCGCTAAGAAAAGACACCTCTTAGCAGTCGCCGCTTGTCGAGAATGAGTCGGCCGATTCTTTTTCAATCTGTGTGTACCAACCGTGTTTTGACGAAAAATGGAAAGGCGAAGAAAAAACACAGGAGTGGCCGCGCGAGAAAGAATCTCATTCGAGCGGAATTTGGCAGGAGAGCGTACATGATAACACGCTTCGTAATAACGGGGCGAGCGCGAAAAATAAGCGTTCGCGAGAAGTGGTGCGATTTTCTCCCCCCCCCCCTCTCTTTGTCTCTTTTTTTTTTGCCACACGTCCAAGGTCTCCGCGCATGCATATCTCACGTCGATTAATTGCGGCTGATTTTTATTTATTGCAAAATCGCGCGCAAAGTGGCGCGCGCCGCGGTGTGCGCAGTTAATGGTTATTGGCTCGCGATATTCCACGCATGCGGCGGATTGTCGGCGAACGGAACGCGCGGTAATTCGCGCGTATCGCACATAAGCGCGCATGAGATATATCGCATAGAGCCTCTCCCGCGTCATAATAATAAATTCTACATAGCAACGTGACTTATCCCACACCGTTCGCGGCCAAGTGCGCGCAATAATTGTTAATTGTCAGCGCTGATACACGCGCCAGATAATACTCCGCTCCTCTGGCGCTATATACGTATATACTATCGTTCCCTCGATTCTTTTTGCAAGCATCGACGCTACCGTCCGCGTAAATAACCGAGATCATTGCCTAATGAGGAGAACAAGATTTCAACAAAAGAGATATTATCCGTCGTATTATCGAGAATTTATCGATATTTCGTGATCTTCGATACGTGGACATCGCTATCTTGCTGAATCGTTTATAATTAATTAATGCTTCTGGGAGAAACTCGATCAGTGCGATCGTTGCCCAACATCGAATAGATGTTTATCCAATCTTGATTGATTTAATTTGATCATATAATTATTTTCGATTATAAATTGAACGAATATCTGTAAATATTCAATCTGCGAGGAATGTTTAGTTTCTTTAGAATAAATTTACGTCACTCGTAAAAATTCGGAATTATTATTTTCGATCGCAGTGTCATAAATACGCACGCTAACGAACCACTGAATCTCTAAATTCGTTTGAGGAGGACTTTAACAAGCTTCGGAGCTGACATTTAGCTTATCCCCCCCCCTCCCATTTTTTCCTTCTGACCTTTGCCGCGTCTCTTCTCGAAGAGAAGTCTTCTCATTTTAATATATTATCACTTTGAATGGGCAAGAAAAGTAATGTTTATGTCCGGTTTGCGATCATGTCTTCAAGTGTCTTTTAATATCAACGCGAACATAATTTAATTAATTATTTTTGCCTATATTCACAACGCATCTAGCGATACGATATTAAACATAGGGGCTGTAACATACAGTTTTAGTCTCGTCCACAAATGCACACGGCGAGCCATTGTATGTAGCAATATCTTTGACATACTTCATGCACATATGGAGATACGTGTTAATGAAAAACACTAACGTCTATGTTGCCATCGACTGCTTTTCGTGTCCGCGTTGCGGTCGCATCCGTTGTGCAGATAGACAAACCGCAAGACGCATTGTGAGTCAATAATCGGGGAGAGGATGAATTACAACCTGTCGCGCATCTCTCGAATATACCATCAGATGACTGTTATACAGTCAGGATGGTCTTAATTATATTTGAAATATGCCTACGTAGAATTTACGATATAAACATCTAATACATGCGAACGATGACGTTGCAATTATTAAATTTTTGAACCCTAATAAAGATACATACGCGATATAATACGAAAATGATTTTCTTTTCGCACTAAATATTGTCACATACATGCGATTCTACTTTTCATTAGGGAAGAAGAGCATTTCAATTTTGAATTATTCCTTAATTCAATTAATAGCTTGAGATAGATGTTAGCATCGTACGAATAAATGTCTAGTGATTTCACAGAATCTCCCTAGAAATATACTTTTCGATTTTCATAGAAGCAGCCATACCGAATAAAGATATGATTGCTTGAATTTACAAAAAAGGAATTATTTGTGCATGATAGAGATTGCAAATTGGCAAGTGGAAAGGAGGAAAAATTGAAGAAACTCACCCGACACGAAGTGAAGCTGTGGCAGCGGCGGCGGCGGCAGTGAGTGTCAGTTGTTGCGCGGCCGCAGCCGCACCGGCGACGGCCGGATCGGCGGCGACGAGCTCCGAAAGCACGAGCACCGTCGTCGTGGGGGTCGCGCCATTCGATACGGATGTGCTCACGGTGTGCCGTACCGTCGGCGGTAGACTGTCCTCGTGTTGCAGTTGCAGCTGCGGATAGTGCAATTGCAGAGCTGTCGCGGCAGCGGCTGTGGCCGAGACGGCGGATCTCGGGGTGACGCAGGCCGACGGCGGAGACGGCGACGGAGGCGATGGTCGCGGCGGCGGATACTTGACCACCTGTACCTCGTGCTCGTTCTCGTAAATGATTTCTTTGTCATGGGTGTACATGACCGTCTTCTGGCCGTCGTTGTAAATCAGACCGGCCGCTGTCTCGGTCACGGGAGTCACCCGGCCATCCGAGTCGTCCGTCGTCGCGTTCCGCTGCTGCACATCGTCCGAATCGTTACCCTGAATGTGCTGCTGCTGTTGCTGCTGATGATGGTGGTGGTGATGGTGGTAGTGACTATGATGGTGATGGTGATGGTACTTGGGGTGGAGAGTGTGCACAGCCGATGGTTCGTGTAGATCGAGCACATTCACTGGCTGCATGGTCGTCAGCAAGACCTGCTGCTCGCTCTCGTTTTGATTTGGGTTGCTCAGAGAGGAGGACGCCGGCGAGACTGGCGCCTCCTGCACCTGTAATATTAGGTAGTTAGGGTCATTGTCGCAGAGTACATTGCATGATTCTAAAATTATTATTATCGGACGGAGAATTTAACGAATTGATCATGAATGTTGATTAATGCAAATGATTTTTTCTAGTTTGATTTCGCTGTCATATTAGATATATTTATTAACGATATTTTTTATTATATTGAATTAATATGAAAGAAAAAATAATGCAATGCGATTGTGAAATCGCACTCTGTAACCGCATAAAAGTATAGTAGTCGCATTACATCGAGTAATAATGATAAGCCTTGATCTTTATGCAATACCAATCGTTCCTTTTTCCTCTTTCTCGCTTTGCGAGGGAGTTTGATTTTTCTCTTTTTTTTCTAAAAATTCTTTGCATTTGTTGTTGGTCGCCGATTGTGCATATAAGTAGGATTAAATCATTTACAATGATAACGGAGCTTAAACACACTACACACAGTCGGTGCTAATTTATTAATCGCATTAACAGTGCAGTTTACGACATTAGGATTTATATACCCGAGTGCTCTCTCGTCCCGGATAAAGCCGTTTCCATGTGTACATGCGTGAATGTGCATTGCAACAACCTATAACATTTTCGAATGCTAATAATATCGCGATAGAAATTATATTAATATCTTGACGCGGCGCGCACACAGTACGAGATCTCTGTTTCGTACCGTCAGCCATCCCCTCGTCATAATTAATCGCCCGTTGCTTGTAACACGCGCGCCGAGAAATTCTTGCAGTATATTCAAAGATGAAATGATTATAAGCACGATCTAGGTACGTTTCACTCGCTTGGGACTCTCCACGTGCTAAGCCACACTGCGCTTTCTTCGCCGCAAGATTCAGGAAGAGTCAACTTAATGCGCTTTATACCTTTCATTTCTGAAAAGCTGACGAGCCATACTTGCACGTCGTTATCTAATCGATGTCCAACACGTCACACATTGCCGCAATATATCGTTCCCCGAAAATCGATGCGCGCGTTTTATTGAACTGTTCACCGAATGATAGTCGCATGACACGCAACCGCGAGATTAAATGCACCGATGAATGAGAAGTTAAATAATGTCCTTGGATAATTTTTTTTTCCTCTTGAATAAAATTATTCTCACCACATGTTTTTAAATTTCATGAATATCAGATAAAACTCAAATTTTGTCGAAAGTTATTCTCTTATACGCGATCAACAACGAATAAAATTGCAAAAGTTATTCATGAATTTCAGAATCTTCGCTAAAAAAAGTTTAGTGGTTGAATAATAAAGAGAAGCCTCATTGGGATTTCGCTAAAATTTCTACTTCCACTTAGAGATTATACTGCTCATAAAACAGATATTCTAAATAAGTAGTATATAGTTAATGGTCAATTCTTTTTCTGTGACGACGGTCACTTTACTGATGCACCTAATTCCCGAAGTTAGCCTGCGCGAAAACCCCTTCGACCCGTATGAATAAGGACCTGTACGGTACAATAACGACGTCGTTTGGAATTTCCCACGTGTCGCCGGATTATCATGCTTTCTAGCCAGTAACATAAGTTACGGCGCTCGAAGAGTATTTCTCTCTTTCTCTCTCTCTTTTTTTCCTAAGGAAACCTCCGAGACCTCGAGAGCTGCCCGATGCCACACAGTCACCGCGGCATCATTCGTAACGTGACAGCGAGCGACGTGGCAGCGCTATTAAGGCTCGTGCATATTGCAGCAGTCTACAGCCGCAGCGATAGGTTCCGTCAATTAACATAATTAACTATATTATGAATCACCCTCTTAATGTCTAGACATCTTTCGCGCGCGCAAAGATACGCGTGAATTACGCGCGCCGTTAGCCTAAGCGCAAAATTCTTTTCTCTCTCTCTTCTTTTTCTTCGAAAAATATCTTTTCCTCCCTTTACTCATTTCCTTGCGGTAAGCGCGAGACTTAATCCCAAGTGTCACCGGTTCCTATATTTCCTCGCGTTGACCGTCGTAAATCCAGACGCCGATGAATAATCGCGACCCTACGATTAAACCGCGAGGATTAGCGCGATGAAATACGATCGGTAACTATGAGTAAAATCATTAATGGACGAATGCGAGCCTCTGAATAGACTACACGTGTCTCCATGAGTCAAGGTAACAATGTTTATCTCGCGATTATAGTTTTCTGATGTTCAGACCTGACAAACTTATTATTAACAACGTCGTAATTTCACACCTTTTGTCGAACAATTTTTTTGAGTGTAGAATCGCTATTATATTTTGAAGACTTTTCATTGCGTGCTTGTTATCCCTTTTTTACATGTGTGTACGTAATTTTAAATTAAACATGTCATGTTAACGTTAATTCTAATTACATATGATTACGTGTATTATATAATAGACATATATCTTGATTCAGCACAAAATCGATACGTGCGAATTATTCTAAACGTAAATAACTAATGAATAAATTAGGTATAGTTTTTCGTAATTTATTTTAATCACATTAATAATCTGAAATTTTATTTTTATCATGCGATATTTAATGTATATATTGCTACGAGTTTACTCTCGAGATTCCGATGTAACTTAGAATCGTGCAGAAATAGACGCACGCATTATAAGTAAATTTCATCATTATATTTTAGTGGCAATAAATTTTTTACAGGCCTTAAACGCGACGTTCATAGACACCAAGCATTGTATCTCGAGTGTCTAATGGACAAAACGGTCTTGGCATAACGGTAATGTCGCGCGGACAATAAAAATAGTCATGCCACCGCGAGCATTGCGGTTTTGCGAATTTAGACTCTTTCGACGCATTTCACCGTAATTCCCCGATGTACTTAAAGATCTCCGCAAATTTATTTTCTGAATGATAATCGTCCGAGGAGCTACCGGGAAGAGCTATTTTTGACATCGCGCCGCCATTCGTTGCGATATGCTCGATCGGCGGTGTCAGGGGTCTCAGATACTCCGGCTAAGGATATTAATCAACTCGAGTCGCGACCGTGACACAAACCTCCCGCGGTCGTTACACGACGTTAAGTACTCCGCGATGCGAATACTCGATCGTGTACCGACTTCATCCGGAATCTAATCCCATGTCAGTCGCGTTGAAATTTATCATACCGATATAAAGTCGCCGATATATCGATCGTTCTACGGTGATCCACTGCAATCGCGCGCGAATTTATTAGTTTTTATTGCATTTCGCGTACGGAAAAGACCGACAACAGGCAAAAATATATACATATAGCGGTAGGCATTGAACGTAGAAATATATTTTTTTATAATTTTGCTATTATTCCGTTCAGCTCTCTATTAGTGCCGCATTTATCTTGACGTTTATTCTATTATTAGAAGAGACTATTATTGGTTTCTTCTTTAGTTTCTTGTAATATGCAGATTAAAGCAACCTATCATGTAAAAACGGTTTATTTATTACCTTGATACTTGAGAAAATTAATCCCTCATTTATTGAATTTATTGAACTTGCTACAATAAAAGTAAAATTTATTTGCGTGACATTTCTCATGGGATACCTCTTTTAAGATAGCAAAAGTTTTTCGCCGAAATGTGAATGATATTTCATCTATCATCCAAATAATAGACAACCATCATCTAATCGCGGAAAAACTTGTCGAACGAACGTTCGCGATTTCGCGAGCTCGCGAAATGATTACCGCGAATCTTACGGCTCGCGGTGCTTGATTCAGAATGCTGCTCGCTCTGTTTACACGCAAGAAATGCTTCATAATAACAGTTAATTGGCCGGTCGGACTGCGTTCGTGAAAGCCCGCGACGGACGGTAGTCCAGACATGTCTGCCGGTCGAATGGCCCGTCCGTCCGCGGCTAAAACTCGACGGTTACTCGAACGACGGTCTCCCTCGTTTCTTACCCGTTCGCTGCCGTAAACCGCGAATCACGCGCAAACATCGCGGACGTTTGCAACGTGCAGTTATTGCCGATTGCATTGCACGCAGCTGCAACGTAGATACGTGGAATCGTTAGATACTTTTCTTTCGTGGTACGTTCCTGGCTCCGTACGTGTCTCGGGATACGATTCTCATTCATCCCGCAATGGTCGGAGCATTTTTGCGATTTACTTTTTTTGTAATCGTAAACATTATTGCTCGTTTTATCACCTCTGGTTGCTCTAGTGAAGAAAATATTAGCTTTGGCTCTCTAGAAATAACGTGTTTCGAAAAAAGCTGTTTAATTGCTTTCGAAGAAAATACAGTAGTTTAAGTTTTTATTTTGCAGAATATTTGCGGAAGAAATCATATACGTTATTGATAAAGCTTTAATCATAAAGTTTTGTATTATAAAATAAAAAATAAATGTATTTTTTTAAAATAATATTCTGCTGTATCCTTTTACCATATATGATATTTATAATATATTTTTTGTTTATATCAGCATAGTGTCAAAAATGATAAAATTTAATAAATTTAACTACTTTCTTTAAAAATAAAAATAAACATGAATCTCGGAATTTTATGAATTGCAATGTAGAGTACGTGTATAGAGAGAATGTTATTTTTACATTATCATACATCTAGAAAGAGCTCTTCATGAAACAACTCTTTTTTAATTATTTTACTGTTAATGTTTTCAGTTGTAACAGCATTAGTCTTAAATGTGTTGATTGTGACAAAAATGACGATCGCAATTATGATGAAATCTTTCTTGCGTTATTGTTCATTGAATGCAGGATATTTTAATCGTAATCATTAATAATATGATGATGCAGCACGAATAATATTACTCTACGTAACCTCATTTTCCAATGTTTAACATAATCAAATATTAAATATTTCATAAGTTACGAGGTACGCATACCATCGTTTATTTAATTAACGTCGTCGCTGATTATCGCTTATCATCGTTAGTCATCAAGCGCTCTCCTTTTTACCGCGACTTGTCTCGCAAGTAAAATATTTCGGCGTTCATTTCGTCGATGCGCGCGCGTTTATTTTCGATACACTTTTTTTTCATACGCTTTCAATCTCGTTTTTGCGATCGGTATGAGTCATTCGAATCGAGAAAAGACGCGCGTTCACGAATTACGGGGAGATTCTCTTTCTTTTTCTTTTTGCCGTTGCCGCCCAATAACGAATCGGTTAACGAAAAAGTTAATGAAGATACAAAATAACCAGTCGCTCGGAATTCTATTAAAGAGCCTTTATTTCTTATCTCCATAATGAACGGCGCGATCATCGTCGAAGGTTCCCTTCGTTTAACCGTCAGTTTATATGAGAAATCTGAAAAGTCATCGCCGCGGATCTCTTCCTTCGTCCTATCCAGTTTTGTCCGTAGTTATGTAGATAGATATACAAGACGAACGAATGACTAACATACCGTTCGTTTAATGCAAACGAAAGAATGCCGAGGTTTAATAAGGGGACATTGGCACATACGTGTCCACGACGACGGGAAAGCTTAGATCGTCCACGTTTCGACGAAGCGCGATGGGTAGGATATTCTCTTGCGATCTGGAAGCGCGATAATATTTACACGGCTACTTGAGCACCCGGTATGCTTGCATGCTTGCGATGCTTATCGTAAGTGTACGGATTTAACCACTTATTAAAGGCGCCAGATGCAGGTGTGAAATGTATCGTCCTTACTTTCGACTTTTCTCAAGATTTATATGCGCTCATTCACCGACGATAATTAGGAATAGCAAATTATTTTTTATTAGTCTTTACATATGCGTTTATCGATATCTTGGATCTTTATACGCTTGTTTCATTTTATCTCGTAAAAGAATTTCTTGTAAAAGAATTTCTTCAAATTTTTTTACGCTGCCATTTTCAGAATATCGAATGCACATAATAAATTAATGCGTAATTATTTTTTCCAACTATATAATTATGATTACGCATTATTGTCCGGGAAAAAAACAAGGGAATAGCTTGCTTAATGAATTTTTTAAGCTTACATGTTCCATCAACTATTTGATTCTAATGCATATATTTTTTTTATTACTAGATAAAACAGACAATCGAAAAATTTGAAAATTCTATAGCTTTAAAGTATTTAATTCATACGTACAGTCAAATTTACTGTAGAGTCAATAGACTGAAACTACAATGAGTTCACGGTTTTTAATCATAACTGTTCGAACTATATATTAAAATTTTATCGAACGGCTTATGTATCATTAATCGAGTTTCTCATCGTAGGATGCCGTAACGCGAACATAACGGGCCAAAGCGTTTCACTTTTGTATACGACGCGCGATTGGAAAACAATTCTTTAAAATAAAATAAAAAAATCTGAAATTATGTAACGATTTTACAAATTAAATTTTCACAAATGTAAAAATTATGACGAATGGTGTCATAAAAATGATTGTTCAATAAATCTGATCAAATTAAGTAATTAGAATTATGTAAAATTCCTTCATCACAAACGATAATTTTTTAATTATGAACGCGTGTTCGATTAAAGTTATCAAAAAATTGATTTTTTAAATTAATTTTTAAATTATAATTAAGATTCATAAAAAAATTTACTCAGAAAAGACATCAGAACGTAATTGTAAATTAATAAAATAATGAAAAAATTAATGAATAAAAAATCATAAATTAATAAAAAAAATTTTATATGATATATTATATAATTTTTCTGATATATTAGTTATGAGAAAAATAAATATAAAGACAAATAATTTCTTTGTGCAAATTTGCTATGCTCGTATTCCTAAAACCGTTTTGTAGGATCCTCTATACAATTTATTCTTTTCTTAGTATAATTTATTCTTTTCTAATTCTTTACGGTTTGTGGCGTGTATCACTTTCAGAATATTCAACTTGCTTTTCTAAAATTGTACTTTCAATGATCCTTTTTTTGTTATTTACCAAATAAATTATGATTAATCAATTAAAATCACATAGTTTGAGGGTTGAAAAGAAAAACTTTGAAAAACTTCCTAGTGAGTCGACTACAATAATTCTGCAGTTCATAAGTCTCGGTTTACCTTCGCAACGGGTGGTATTGTTGAGAGACATAACGAAAAGAGAAACTAAAAGAAAAAAAAACACGGTCAGAAAGAGGGAAGAAAGAAAGAGAAAATGCATAGAAGAATGCATTACACTCACGAAAATGCAGTCTGATAATAAAATATAGATAATTATGTCATGTATTATATTGAAGTACTATAAAAAGATCATATATAGAATTATAATACTCAAATATAGTTGAATTTTTAATTTTAGAAAAATTTCCAATTAGAATATTTTTTAATCTTAATGATCCGCGCATTGAATAAAATATCAGTTAATAATTAATATTTTACATTATTGAATAAAGCATCAGTTAATGATTAATATTTTACATAAATGTTATAATACCTGAAATTGTATTTATTAAATTATCGGAGATTTTTAGACTTTTGTTGATTAAATTTTTGTTGATTATTGTATATTATTGTATTACATAATTATGAGAAAGAGAGAGAAATGAGATTCTGATCTGATTCTCTAATTTGTTTTTTATATTGAGCCTATATTAGATGCAAGTATAGTTCTTACATCAGACAAATCTATTCAATAATAAATGCACGCTGCAAATACGCTTCGTTAAATCTTATTATTTGACATTATTTGAAACTGACCGGAGATAGAGCCTCCTGCATATGCAGGGGTGTGTCGCCCTCGTCGGTACACGTTGACATTCTCCGGCGTTGTCTTCCAGTTCTCTTCTTTTCGTTGTACCGTAATATTCGTTTAATACACCAGATCGTCTGTTTTTCCCTCCGACAGTTGCAGTCGTTTCTGTTTCAGCTTCTAGATGTAACGATTGAAAACCTTTCAGTCTGTTCTAGTCTTCGATTATGCGTCTATGTCTACGCGAATGTATAATTTTAGGCATCGGATTATCGTATCACAGGTTGCTGAGGCTTGTATGGCACGTGTATACTCGAAGAAAAAAAGCGGGCGGTAAAGACCTGCAAGAAGCAAACGAGAGAAAAGGTTTAAAGTACGGCACATCATGTACAGAGATATCGATATTATTTTATTAATGATTCGAATAAGTAAATTTTCGTCGTTCAACTATTTATCTCAAATAATAAAGTACGCGCGCGCATTTAATGCGCGAGTTCAATGCATGCGAAAGTAGTAACACGCGTAAAGAGGAGGGCAAGGTGATCGAGAGTGAAGACGGAAGAAGCGACTTGTTCCTCCCGCGCGCGTTAAGAACAAGCTCATCGGTGGGAACGAGACGAACCGGCTGTCGGTTTGGTAACGACTTCGGGACGAAATGGGCAGGTAGGAATAATCCTACGTTTTCCGTGTAGCAGGTAGGTGCCGATCCGGAATCGGAGAATCCACGTCGGACACTCTGCACGTGGCTCGCGAGAGGAAGAGAAGTTTCGCACGCGTGACACGCGTAATCTTGCGCGAACACGGGAAACCGGAACCCGAGCGCGTGTGCGCGAGCAGGTTCGGCGTTTATCGCCGGGCGAGGATTCGCGCGGATGTCGGTCAACCAGTCTGACACCGCGAATTCTACGTCTTCGCAATCCATGCGGTCTCTTTCATCCAGGTGGATATTAGTAAAACCAGTCTCTCTTCGGTTCGCTCTTCTCCTCGCCTGCCCATCTGCTTTTACTACGGTGGAGTACGCGCGGGCGCGTGGAGGAGGGCGCGCGCGTAAAACTGGAATTCAGCTCGCGGGCACTGTTCTGACGGATAGACAGGTATAATAATAGACGTAACGAGGAAGCCGGACCATCGAGAGTGAGCACACAGAACGATGCTGGTTCTCACTCTCTTTTTGTCCGTCTCTCTCTTTCACGTTTCATTTCTCGAGCCGCGCCGTCAATAACGGAGACGCGGTGATGCTCGCGAGGAAGTAACAAGACTGGTTGTTAGAAAGAAAGAGAGAGAGACAGAGGGGAGAGAACACAGAGAGATGCCGAAGAGGGTGGCGGCGGGAAGTAGATAGGTAGGTACCTACCTACTACGCGGAAGAAGGAGATTGGGGCGACCGGGGAGAAGGAGTAGGTACGCACACGAGGCCGGTATACAACCGCGAACCGGAGACGAGAAGCCAGAGGAGCAGGTTCGGCCGGTCTAACCTGATTCTCAAAGGGAACCCTGCATCAGATTGGACCCACCTCCGTGGGTCCGTTTGTATTTCAAGTACCTGTACGCCCTCGCCTCGCGTCAGTGAACGATGCCTCCGGAGACGGTGGACTCCGTCGAGTTCGTACAAAGAGGAAGCGAGGCGTCTCCTCGATTGACGGATCGCGCGACGGCGATGTGCCTTTGTCGGCGTTGAACGCCTCGGTCGTGCGTTGCACCTGCCGCTGATAGATTCAACAAACTGCCGTTTGTCGCGGCGGTGTGCATCGCGGTTGCAGTCTCAGATACAGCTGCGCAGACTGCCGTTAGTGCAACGAGAGTGAATTTCTAGAGATTTAGTGAGAGTTTCAGTTGATTCCCTTGGAGAACGCGCCGATCCGTAAATGGAATTTTAAAATTATGCGCGAAAACATTCTGTGTATCCGAGTACGGATTCTTCTCGTCTCCGGGGACGGCCTTTTTCGTGTCTGTCAACTTTTCTTTTATTTTTCCATTGGAAATTTTATTATCGATTTTGATGAATAACCGCTTGGGATTAGTTTTAAAAAGAAACTTTAAAGTTGCTGGCTGCTGAGTTTTAAGAAAATTTTATGGAATTTTCGAAATTCGAGATAATTTTTAATTAAGTAGAAACATTAACACGCATGCGTTTCTGGGGAATGAAAAAAACAGAATCGAAGATTTACGGGAATATTTGAGAATGTTTTTGAAACGTTCACCGATATTCCATATGCATTCAATATAATGGAAAATTAATATCTCATAAAAATATTAATTTTTCAATTTAACTATTGTATATATTTACGAGATGTTGAACATGCATGTAATTTGGCGAAAGAAGTAATTATACGTATTGTTTATATTCTAAAATTAATACATAACGCGGATTTATATTATCATAAAAAATATCTAATCCAATAACGATCTCTGTTTACAAACAGTCCAATATTGCATCATATTATAATAATTCTGTGAAAATATACGTACATATGTACGTGCATGTACATACATCGTCTTACATCTCCTCGCGTGAAAAGATTTACTCTATTATGCCACACAATTTTTACTATTTCTTTAATATAACGATAGTATACGTGTGTATCACGATACTAAAAAAAGCAACTATATACTAAAACCGATTGCAAAAGAATGAAAAAAGCAGATATAAGACGTCTTGCCAACTGAAAATCATGCATTGAACGGTCATGGTCCCGCGTCTCACTTGTTCACCGGTAGGTTACCTGCGCATCACCTGTACGTCATCGCGTAGGTAGCCTCCGGCTATTAATGAAAATGCGAGAAAAGAAGGAGCGCGATATAATAATACCGAGAGGATTAGACAAGAATATAAAGATAAATACTCACTCGTTGGTATCGCATTAGAAGAAGGGGAGGGGGGAAGAAGTGTTGCGCGATACAACAGCCGGTGCATTCGTAAGAAGCCGCTGGTCCGATGGTCGCTTTACCGGTGAAGTGGATTATCGCGCGCGCATGTGCGCGGGGGGAGGTGAGAGAGGGAGAGTAGGTGACAGAGGTCGCGAGGGGAACGATAGGGTAATAGAGGGGGGGGGAGGGATGGGGACCAACTACAAACTACTGAGCGTCCCTCCTGTGTGCTGGATTACATCTCAATGAATGATAGTCACCATCTTCGTCGTAAACCGAAACGTATGATCTCTCGGCGAATATCCGCTAATATCGAAGTCACTCTCCTCTCGAGGGCACCCTTCTTCGAAGGCCCGCGCTTCTTTCGTCGTCACTTCTTAGTTTTCGCTCTCGTTCCTCACCGGTGAAGAATTTATGGCACCGTGAGATCTTGGATTTTTCTATCTAACGCGTCGTCTATTCACTTCATATCACACTCGCGATTTACATATTGTTGACGTAGACATTTCACGAGTCTCGAACATTGCTATTGATCACTATGTTTCGTTTTATGCGTCCACTCGATTGTACTCGGTTGTATTCACTTGTTCCTGGGTCTTATTAAACTGGTTCCGAATATCTTGTTCCGAATCGTACAATCGCGCACCGGCTTCAGTCACACACTTGTTCACGGCGACGACAACGATGATTTACCGTCGCATACAATCACTAGAAGATTTTACCAATCGATCATTCAACGGGATCTTCAAGTTTAACGCGCTGAAAGAAATGTACTGTTTTGAAAATGTGCACTTTGTATCTGAGAAAAGAATGTAAAATACGGGAGTAAAATTTAAACCGCCGAAAGTTTCAGTCGCGCCGCTGCAAGCAACAAACGAAGCAGCCTCTCGAATCGTTCTCTCTTCTCTCGGGAGACGGCAACATGGCCGCCTACCTCCTCTGCCTCTCAGCATCCCGCTCTTGGCTCCAAGCCTCAGATTCCCCCCTCCGTTCCACTCGTGTTCCACACACGCTTGTGCACAGTATTTCCCTCCTCCTGCCTCTCTTTCTCTCTCCTTCTCCCTCCTACTTGTTCCCCTTCGCGTTTTTTTTCTCTCCGGTCCCTCACACAGTCAGCTTCCTTCACTTTTAAGCGGCTCTCTTAGGCTTCTCTTAGGTTTCTCTTTTCGTCTCGTTCTTCCTCCTTTACCTGCGTACCCTATAACGCCTCCCTTTCGACTCTTCCTTCGACGGCTCTTTTTATCTCTCTTTCTCTCGCAGTATAGCAATATAATCTAACATCATGGTCCACCATATCCCTCCTGGTATCCTCCTACTCTTAATCGAGAAGGAGAGAAAGATATCCCGATTTGTGATGTATCAGAGAGAGTGGTGAGGGCCCTTGGGCTTCTCCGAGTCGTCGTCTCTCTCTCTCTTTCTCTCTCTCTCTCTCTCTTCCTCCAGATGTTCTCTCGCTCATTTGCTCTCGAGCGGTACGATGAGATCGAAAGAGACGCACAGACATATCGCGGGCGGTGGTAGGAGACGACAGGAGGGAAGGGGAAGGCTGGTACGCAGGTAGCCAACGCGAAACAAGGACGGGCTTACGGATCTTGTGGACGAGCGGGACCAGAACAGACCCATCGTCTCCACAGCGAGCCGTACGGATACAAACAGAGCATCAAGTAATCGACGAGGCAGCGGCCGGCATCGTGGCCACCCGACATTATCGTATCTCTGCAGTTGTCTCTCTTCGACGCGCCGCTTCTTCATCTCTCTCGCTCGGTCTAGTCGTTTCTCGAGAAAGATATTCGATGAGAGTGCCACGAGAAGAACGAAGGCGATCGCGTTATACGCACGCGTGCATTATATCGCGGTCCTCCGTCCTCTTCACCGTCTCTGATTCCATCTTTCTTTCTTTCTCTTTCCCATTCTCTTTCTCTTTTTTGGTTCCACCTTCGAATCGCGTCCTACTCCACCTTGCTACCTTGAGAAGGATACACGTGATCGAAGAATATAAGCGAAACGAAGACGGCCGCGCAGACATACGTTATCGAGGGTATCCTTTTCTTACTCTGGATTTCATCCTCTCGTGACTCCGTCCCGCTCTAGTCTTCGCTACCTTGAGAAGGGTATCCGCGGGGAGAACCGCGAGAGGAACGAGAAGGAGGACACGCACACATATGGATTATCATATCTGAGTCTTGTGTATTTCTCCGCCTTTACCTTTTCTCCTCCAATCCCTCTCGCTTCAATTTTATAACGCTCGCTCTTTATCTTGCCACCTTGAGAAGGATATCCACATACCAAATCGTATATCCGAGAGATATCTAATAGAGGGACGTAAAGTCATCTCATTGAATACGCCGAAAGATGGCAGATACCTCATCGGGTAGAATGACATATCTAGATATGTCGACCTATTATAAATTTTTGTTTTGTTCTGCAATAATTTTTTTACCTGCTTTAATAAGGAGGCTTTCGTGTCTATTCGCCTCGGATAATCGAGGTATCTTCCCGAGTCATCGCGAGACAGACGCGCGCACGCAGACCCTCTCCTCATCTCTCTGGCCGAAGGAACGCGGTGAACGTAATGGAAGGGAAGAAAGAGAGAGAGAGAAAGAGAGAGAGAGAGAGAGAAAGAGAGAGCTTCTTGTTTATGTAGAAGCGAGGTCTATCGTCTCGTCTTCCTCCTTTCTTTTCATCGTCATTGTGAAAAGGATATCCGCGAGAGAGATTCGCTCACGATAGAATGAAAAAAAGGTGTACACACGTATATATATCGTATATGCACGTATATATATGTACATCCGATTGATTCCCTCTTATATACGTGGAGCACGCGAGAAGAGACGTTTACGCTGGACGCCGAAGAGAGCGAAGCTGCTGCCGGTGCTGCTGGCGGAGCCGCGTCGCTACGAACGAAGATGGACTCGGGATCGAAAGAGCGAGAGATTCGAGAGGGGGAGTCGGGGGATGGTAGCAAGGCGAAGAGGAGGGCGTGTGCGTGAGTTTACGACGAGAGAAAGAGAGAGTACGAGAGGAGTGGATGTGCGACGAGGAGGACGGGCGTTGGTACGCGTACGAAGGGAGATTAAAAGGAGAAAAAGAAGATGGAATTAAAAGAGGAAAAAAAGGGGAGTCGAGCAACAAGAGGCAAGGAGAGAAAGAGGAAGAGGGAAAAATGAGGGTATAGAAAGAGAAAGAGAGAGAGAGAGAGAGATCATGTGAAAAATGGGCACCCAGCGTGAGAGGACAGCCTCGGGCTACGTCGCGCGATGCGACCCTGTTCAGGGAGGGATTCGTTCTTCGTTTGTAAACTTCGAAACGCGTACGTAGATTCGGCCGAATCGACGTGAAATCCGTGAACCGAGAGTTTTCCTCGGATGAGAGTATTTTCGAAAAAAACGAGTCCAGGATCGATTTAGATTTTTATTCGAACACGTCGAACCTTTTTCTCGGAGATAACTGAACGCGCGATGTTCCCGCGAGTAAAGATAATTCGTATTCGCGTTTCTTTCCGTGGGAATCACACGCTTATACGCCGCGTGGGTGGTTATGCGCGCTTTTTGCGTGGGCGAATTGAAAGGCAGATGAGAAGAGGAGGAAACAACAGTTTTCGAGAGGAGTGAGATCTTACCCTGTCCCGCACGCATTTGAGATACTTTTTTTTCAGCCTTTTCCTAGATTTTTTAGCTCTATCGTTCCTTTTGTTTATGATGCATTGTATAACGAATTAAGTGCATGTGTATGATGTGTGATGGCAAATACGATGGAGCCCCGATTTATGAATCATCTAACATCTTTCGATTGAAGAATCGTGAACTCGATTGGCCCCGAACAAGCGCGCGTTACGCGCGGCTTTCTAATGTCTTCGTGAAAGCAGATCGAAGTCCGATTCTTGTCGAGAATTCTTCTCTACCCGTCGTATCTGTCGACGCGCTCTCGCATAGTCGTAATGTCGCCTTCCGCGCCCACCTTCCGGCCGTATGTCTCTCACGCCGACGGGATAAACGCGCATATCGGGTACTTATGCAGATCGTAGAGTGTGTCGGTAAGCGTGCGAAGAAGTGTCTATAATTCAACCGCATCGATAAAGTTCACTTTTAGAGCGACGGCATGCAGAGTGTTTCGACACTCTTAGATTACTACGCTTTGACCTATTACGTAACATGTTGCGTAAAATCTTTGTTCTTGCAAACAACACTTTTCTCGGAAAATATCGGAAAATTATTAATTTCATCAAGTCGTTTTAAAGTAAATTTTTAAGAAAATTCTGGAACATAAGAGAAGAGAAAGAGACAACGGTCATATATAATTGTGGTTTTAAAAAGATTGTAATCGATCATGTAATAAATATACAAGATTTTGTTTAAGAAAATTAATAATTATACTGGCAAATGTCATATGCATGATTTTTTTCGTAAAGAGACGAGATTTTTAGAAAATTTTGAATTGCATGTGAGATTATTTTCTTCATATAAGATTTTGTATATTAGAATAAAATTGCGATTTGGAATTCGAGAAGAGATTAAAATTGCGCACGTCTAGGAACGCATCATGTATTCGTTTCAGTAGAAACATCCACGAACGATTCTGTCGTAGGTCGTGTCGTCCGTAATGATGTGCATCTCTCTGATTATCTGCTGACAAGTTATTATCATTAAAATACCGCGTTCTCGTCAGTAAAACATTCATTCGTAATGGAAGGGATGGAAAAAACGAAATTCATGTTCGGTTCATCTTATCGTAACTATGCATTCTCATCCCCTCAACGAATGAAACAAGAACCCCGGATTCTTCGGTCACTTCGTCTTTGTATTTCTCAAGAGGCTTCCCAATAATCATTTCTCGTATAACAATGAAATGGAATAGCTTTAAGAACTAATTTATAAAGAGAAATATTTATATGCAGTTTAAATAAATTTTAAGATGTTTCTGCACTCTATGTCTTTTTTGCAATAATAAAAATGATTTCTGTTAATTATATTGTATTATACGTTAAAAAATGCAATATTGTTGAATTAATTAAAGTCATAAATTAGACTCTAACTATGTGGCATTTCCTCTTATTACGGATTGCATCCTGACTAGAATAGACTGGAGCGACTTTCAAGTAACCCGATTCAAAGTAATCGAAGTCTCCGGACAAAATTCGGTATAACGCGACGTCTTGCGCGGGCGTTGAAGTCTCTCGGCGGCACCCGTAAGCGCGCATAATGGTTCTCAACCGGTTCATCGGGGATTCATTCAGAGAAACGTCAATGTTGCATCTATTCACGCACATATACCTATACCTGTACTTGTATATATATGTACATGTGCGCGCCTATAGATCGTCACTACCTGTTCGCCGGCAAAGACCGGTCAGCTCTTATACCGGTTGCGTATGTCTCTCTAAAGCAAACACCGACGTGTTTACGTCTGGATATAAAGATGCGACGAGGCACGCATACACACACACATGAACGAAAGAAGCTAATGTTTCGAGATTGATTCCTGATCACAATTGATTAGGATGATTTAACGCGTTTTTATATTATTTTGTCTTTTTATATATCTTCATTGCAATATTTTAAACATAGCGAGCAGCCTCTCTCTCGCTATGCATTTATGAAGCATTTAGGAAATCTTGTATCACGTGTTGCGTATTGACTGTGCGTGAAATTTCTTAAATATATCATTTTTAATTCGAGGTTACACTAAAGAAAATAATATGCGAAAATATGAAATATCTTAGCTATGTTTTACAATCGAAGTAGAATTTTCATTCACATCGAAAAAACGATAATTTGAATATCAGTCTGGTCGATTGAAAAAGTGCGTCCGGCTATCTAATTAAAGATCGATATAAAAAATTGAATCTGATTTATCTTGTCGATAATTATATTCTAGCGACCGGCTCGCAAATCGACGCGAACGCATTTCCCTTGCGCGCTCATATCGCGACGTAAAAGAATTCGAGAGATTGGCGGCAGGAAGCGCAGCAATGGCGCTCGTGATAACGGTATCAAAAGTGTTACGCATACGAGCATGAATAGCCGGACTTATATATTTGCGAAGGTTATTTGTGATTAAATATGCGTCGCGCTTCATTGACGAGGATTAATTTAGATCAATTTTACACAAATCGCAGATTGATTATGCCATTCATGTGAAACAGTGAAACTAGACAGAATGCAAATTATACGAATACAATTTTTAAAGATTTAATTTTTAATTGAGCTAAAACTTTATAAAATATCTAAAATATATATCTGATGTGTCGTAGATTATTAGTAACAAAACTTTTGCCCATATTATCGCCATATCATCAAATTTTATTTATATTATATGTATTTATTTTTTATAAAAATTTCTTTTAATAAAAATTTAAGATTATTGATTTATAAAATTATTTTAATCTATTCTTTTCTTTTTTTACACAGTAATTAGCACGGTATTAAATAAGAATTCGTAATATTAACAATCTTCGAAAGTAATATCTTATTTCTCCAATTGTAGGTGTATGATATACGATCTGCATGAAAATGACTTTACACGCGCTACTAATTATTGAGTCGAACATAGAAATATGCGCGTGTTTAGAGCTCCTCTCTAATTTACCATAGCGCCACTAATCAGTCGCCGTGGAAAATTTATTCTCGCAAAATATCAGCGTTGCGCACGAACGTCTTCTCATGTAGAGAAGACTCGCCGCTCGCCACTGAAGTGGCGTTTATCGCACGGTACGTCGTTACGGGAGTCCTGTAACGATTACGTGCGAACCGATCCTGCATCGATCGGCGCGCCAGGATAATAATTGCCTAGCACGAACAATAAGTTGATCATTGGAACGGCCAAGCGCCCTTCGTGCTCGGCTACTGTTCTAAGAATGCATCGTTGGAACCTCGAATATACTTAGATAAAGAATTTATATATTTTGTTAAAACTGACAGAATTTATATCTGAATTCTTTAGTTAATTGTATTCGAGATTCCAACGATTTGTTTCTTCTTCCTAATAAAAAATAATGTTGAGAAAGATTTTCTCTATCAAGTTCTTTTAAAGATATGCATTTCGAAATATTTTTTTTATTAACGTTACTAAATATGTAAAATATAAAGTCGTTGAAATCTTAAAAAAATATATATTAAATTGATACTCAAACATACCAAAATTTTATCAACAATTTCGAAGTTTATTGTTGCTTCTTTTCGAATGGTTATTTCGCTGCACAATTGTTATTACATAATTTTATTACTTTCAAAGATGAAAATTTACTTTGATAAATGTCTGTCATATCACTACGCTTACGGATTATTAATAGAATTAATTTTTTCAGTTTATTAATTTTTAAAATTTTTCTAAGTAAATTTAAGTTTATTTCTCCTAACAATAATTACATTTTTCAAATTTTATAAAAAATATATTTTATATTTATATTTATATTTTATTTTTATATTTATATTTTATTTTTATTTTTCTCAATCATTTTATTTGTTTTCTTAATTTTATAACTGTCGTACTTATTAACCAGCGGGAATCCGCAATCGAGATTTGGAAATTGTATCCTAATCGCAATTTATGTATATCAGAATAGAAATTTTTACACAATTTTATATCAAAGTATTTCATTCTATAATACTCTATTTTTTAAATTAGTCAAATAAATAAACCAAATTAATGCATGCGATTATTTAACAAATAATAAATACTCACCGCAAAATTGAACTGCCACTCATTGCCTCTCTTAGTACTTCTCCTCCTCTCAAGTCCTCAGAGTCATCGGAATTCGTTGATTCACATGTTGCAATCGGCAAGTTTATATGGTTCGTACAATTCACTCAAAAAGTTCATATAGTTTATTACGCGCGACATTTTTTACGGAACTCCCGCACTTGAGCACGAGACATTTTGCACTCCCGAATACCGAAGTCATGAAACAATATGTCATTTCGCACTTTGAATCGATAAAATGACTTCGAACAAGGATTAAATCCGAAACGAAAGAAGACGAAATCGACGCGAAGGAGATCGATGCGAAGTGTCGAATGATAACAAGGTTGCGACATGTAAGCAGAGTAAGACTCTATGTCCCCCCCTCCATCAAGGCCGAATACTGTGTTATTGTTAATTCGTTACCGATATATTTTATGTATTATATTACGTATTATAATATTGCGTATTAAAATATATGTTCGTTAAATTATAGATTATTTATATTAAAATTGATTGAATTAAATTATTTATTAAATTATTAATGTCATTTTATAAGACTTAATTTTATATTATTCGATTCGGATATATTACTATTATTCATTATTTTAATGTATTTAATTTAATTATTTTAATCAATCTTGTTAATTTATATTTTATTACATAAGATTAATCGGAATAACAAATATATTTATTCATTTCAATTTCTATGTAAAATAGTAAATTAATAAATCGCGGGAAATACGCAAATCAATAAACATCTACTTTCACGATATACAATATTTATGTATAGTTGTATGTTAAAGATAATTAATTATATAATAATTACAACAAATTATTTCACAAATTTGTCACGATGCGTTCACAAAAGGAATTTACTAGAGTGTCTTGTAGCACTACCGTACTGCTCGAATATTGCCGCGTGAATAACAACACGACTATGGCACGCAAACTTTAACGTGCTATACTTCACTAAGGTCAAATACCGCTCCATATCTACATACAATTAATTTCTTCTCAAAATATTTTATATGCTGAATATATTTTGTACTATATATATTTTATATACTAAATATATGACATATAGTATATTTATATACATATAACATATACATACATGTATACTATATACTTTTCGATTTGTAACTGTATTGATTTGAATTGTATTGATTAAATCTGAATAGCAAATTAAATTTAGATTTGTCAAAAATTTAAAATGTCGAATTATATATATTCCAAGCATTTTGAAAGTGGAGAAATAATTATTATTTGTAAAAATAGCAACAAAATATTGATTTATAATTTTTATTTTTATCGTTTCAATTCGTACTTGAAATAATAAATAAATGAGAAACGTATTTCAATAAAAGCCTATCATCGCGATACAGTTACGCGTTGTTTAATATAAATTGATTAATCGTTAATTATAATTGATTAATCGTTAATGATTCTAGCAAATTAGCTCCCGATATTTGTCGCGATCGCGTTTCTAAAAAGAATTCAACAATATACCCATCTCACACTACTTCCTCGCTCAACAAGACAATGTGTTAATAATAATATATCAAAATATGTGATAGCCAAATATCATGTGACAATTAATTTGTTATCGCTCTTTGGAATATTCAACATTTTGTAATATATTTCGTATTTTGTAATATATTTCGTATTTTTCTAGAAGGAGACTTTTTGATACTTTTTTAAATTTTACGCTTTCAACCTTGAATCGCTCGATGCTCGAGCGAACTACCTCATTGAATGCACGATCAATGTCTTCGTTAATGGCACAGTGTTGTCGTCGAACGATTAAGCGACTATGTAATAGCACGAAGACGTGATGGAGATTTGATAAATTTCGTCAGCCATTTCGCAATTAAAACTGCGTCTAAGATAGATGGGTAATTAACATTAACGTTCTTGCTTATCTTAAAATATCCATCTACATATTTTTAATTCTCTTATAAGAAAAAAAATATCCGGAAATAGTAAAGTTTGTTATGCGAGGCCAGCTATATTTTATTAATAAATGTTGAATTATATATTAACCTATACATCGCGCATTTTATATAACACGCATTTTGGACACACAAAAAATTCTCTATCTAATGAAATATAATGTAAACTTGATTTAATGTAAATTAATTCTAAATATAAATACAATAAATATAGATTCAAATCTGATTTTACTTTTAATTTCAAGTTTGTTGTTAGAATGTAATATATTGTTACATTTCAAACAACGGATAACATACTTAATTATAATTACGTCGAGAACTGGTCTTGTAGAAATCGACGAGCCATCGCAGCGCGCAAACAAGACACTGACAAAACGAGTCTAAATCTGAATTACCGAATCGAGTCACGATTAATGGACGCAATTAGTCTCAGCGCGAAAACAACTCGTTGTGCCAACAAGTGGAAGGTGGATCGGCGAAATCAGGTTGTCGGGAGGATCTCGCCGAACCAGAAAAAGAACTTTCTTCGGCCGATGCCTTCGCACACATACCGACGTCAGCATTAATCGCATATCTTTCTTAAGATATATGGACGCAATACAAATTAACTGACGTAGCGGTTAAAAGCAGTTATTAATTTAATCACTCTCTTATATAATATTGAGAAGATCTGTTTAAGTTTTAAGCGACAAAACAAAATCCTTCGAAATTCCAAAAGAATATATGTTTTATATTGTATTAAAATTGTATCAAATTATGTAAAAATTTCCATTTGATTTCACGTCGATTTCGAAGAAAAGCAAATTCCTTGCGCTTTTAAAAAGTGTACCACGCTTAATGAATTTTTTATTTTAATTTAAATTCCTTCCCCTTGATTCTAGCTTAGTTTTATAGTTATAAACGCGATAATCTCGTGATTCGAATTGCATCGGAACCGCGTCGAGAAACCTGACGACGGAATTTCGCCGTCTGGCCGATAAATCGATCGCAAAGGAAATTAAGTCTCCCTCGCGTAACGGTACTTATAAAATCGCGCGGCTACCCGACGTGCGTTCTTACATCGTCGTCCGGCGCGCCGCTTCCATAAGTCGGTGAAATTGCAGCGTGCTCTTCTCGAACGGCCCGTTAACTTTTCGCAAGAACGGAAAACAGTTACCCCGTTCAGACATGTGTCCGATGCGTCTCGCGTTCTCCGAGGGCGAGACGGAAAGAATAAGGAAGGCGTGTTTCATTGACTGGACAGAGCGCGCGGTTTAATGATCGCGACGAAACGAGGCAATTGTAACCGTGCGCCGCAATTTACGAGGTTTTTCCCCGCAACATCGACAATGATACGGTAATCCGATTGATTTCACTAACTAGCTACTTCCGCAGTATAATTGATTGAATCGCCTTCTGAAGAAGGCGTGACGATATTTTAGAAAGATTCGCGCAAAAAGTGCGTTATTTCGATCGATGAAATTGGCCGAGCAAATCGTATGAGCTTTGAAATAAAGTTACGAAAATTATGAAAAATAATAATAGCAAGAAATTTTATGTGTCTTTAAATTGCCAGAAGTGCCTCTTAAATATTAATTTTAATAGATTTAAGAGATGTAACTATTTAAAAGAAAAAGAAGTTTTATTCATATGTTTTTTGAATGAAATTTTCATTTTATATATATTCATTGATTTTTTAAATTGTATAATATATAATAAATCAAATTTTTTAATATCATATTTATTATCAATAATTTCAGATTTCAATTTCAGTTTCTAAGACTTTAATTTGTAATCAATCCTCAATTTGAAAGAGATTTAATTAACTTGAATTTAAATAATTAATATATCGGAAAGATAATTGCTAATACATAATAATATTATTCAAATATTAAGATAATCTAAAGGATTGATGAAAAATCTGCGAAATGAACAGATGATAAAATGTCATTCCAAATATAAACTTAATTCGTTAACTCTAACTAATAATTAAATCTTTGTTTATTCATCCTTTATTGCAACGGGAATTATTCTGCATAATTTAAACGAGCCTTTTTTCCCAGCGACAAGGATGCACGTCGCTTATTAACTTTCCGTCGAATATGATGCCTATGTAACTTTCAGCATAATTACCGTTTCAAGTTAATGGATAAGCATAAAGCGCCGTCCAGACTTACATGCACGCCAATGTTTCCTGAGATTAGATTGACGATCGAAGAGAGGAGGGAGGAGAAATACGATTAAATAGCGGATTCGTAAACATCGTAAAGAGGAAGCGTGAAATTTTCTTTTCGCTAGAGCTATTTTGACACGCACAATCTGAGAGAAAAAGAGAAAAGTGTGTGTTGTGACATGATCATTCAACGCTTGCAATAAAATAACACAATTAAAGTATATAATGTTGTGAATATTTCTGTGCGTGTATATAGGTATGTTGAATACTACACATATGTACGCGGGCTGTATGATATGGATGTGGTAGATGTTATGTCGAGCTTATGTATATTCGCGTCGAACCCTTGACCAACAGCCATCACGGATTGGAGAATAGGCCATTGGAGGGCCCGCCATTAATAAAGCACAGTTTCAACGTTAAACGTTTATTGGATGTAATTTTTGGTGTTATATGTATGATGTTATCCGCCATCTTAGGTACATTTGAACTATTAGATTTTTTTATATAGAATATTTGTTCGTACATACGTATATGAACGAAATAGTATAAATTATAAAAATATAGAAAATAATCTTCCTTTTATTTCTCAAAATTTAATTTTATATGTTATTATTTCTTTAAGTATTTTGCTAACTAAACTTCAGGTTAATTTATTAAAGCAAGCATCATCAGCTGAAATTAATTGAAGAATAAGACTTTATCATTTAGTTTCTGATATTGTACTCGTCAAGATTCTCTTTGTTTTCTTTTTATTTCACGATATGAAGATGTTTCATATGCCACAGAAATATGATTCTTTCGACAATAGCAATTTATCTAGTTTTCAATTATTATGTAAGGAAAACGATACAAGTAAGCATGTATCAAAGTGTATTTAAGACTACTTAAGAAATCGACGTGTATTAATCACAGTCTTAGTTTATTTGCTTTATTCAACGGTCGCCATATACTTTTGCTTCTGTCTAAGAATGCTAAAAGTTCACCGCCGCTTTTATGCCCGGCTGCACATGCATTATTTATCTCGCCGCTCATTATAAAATCATGCGACTGAAGAAAAAAAAAACGAAGCTCGTGGTAGAGAGGCCGTCATTTATTTCTCGATCGTTGATAAGTTTCGCCCGAGGATTTTCGCACGATTAAAAGCTCGCCATGGAAGCGCGATGCGAAACGTAAGGTTCGTTCCATCATCGCTTGATACGTGGTCATTAGAGATCTGTTAAGGTGTCGTCGTTTAGCGATCTTTTATTATGCATAGCTCAATTACGATAGGAGGAAGAAGAAGGATGCAGCTGACTGGCGCGCGACTTGCAATCGCTTCTTCTATCAGCTTTACATATTGTCCAACGATGCGTGAATGAGCGTAAGAGATAATTTATCATTAGGCGTTACGCAATTATCGTTGATTGCGCATCTTTCGCAGGCCGTATGCGCGGAAAAACTTCAATCCTCGAGAAAGCGAGGGCTCGCATGTATTAATTACTTCATGATTACGCAATAATGCGACAATATGCTCCGTACGGGGCCGCGGTAATTAAGAACGAAATAAAAACGTCCTGGATACTCCTCTCTTGTACGCGCGTTAATTACACGCGGACACACGAGAAGCGCGCGTATATAAGTTGCGGCAACGTGAGCCGAAATGCATCACGCGCTTAAACATTCTCGCGCTACATTAAAGTCGAATGTACCTCGGCGCGATTGTATTACCTTTCCGTGATTTAACAGCGGAGAAAAAATTCGAATCTTAATCTTGCATCACGTATTGCGTGATATCTGATACCTCCTTACTTTGTATTCAATCTCCGATAACTGTTTCGATCTTAATTAGTTGTCTCAACTAATCGTGATAATATTCTGTGTATTCGTGGTTTGATCTCCGAAAAATGCGCGTGTAAAATTTGCTTATGTATATTATTAAACGATTTTATGATTATATATTATGCGTTTTTTATTGAGAGGATTTAATTTTTAATTTAATTTTACTAAAAGTAAAGATCAGGATCAGGCAAATATACATATTATACATTAAATATTGTTAAAAAGGAAAAGTAAAGATCAGGCAAATATACATAATATACATTAAATATTATAAATGTCAAAAAAAGAATGCTGTCTACATAATAGTAATAGTTACACACTATGAATAATATTCATATAAATGATATAATGTTGAAAATTATCACTTTTCTTCCTGCTTAAAAAAAGATGCATTTTCTTAATGACACAATACTTGGCATACATTTTGAATAGACGTTTTCTTTCCGAGATTCCTTTGCTATTTAAAAGATATCACACCTCATCTCATAAGAGATGTACTGCGGATTTTCCACGCAAACGTTTCTTTCTTTTCCCCTTTTTTTTGAACGAGGTATTATCGCCCTGCTAGAAGATCTTTTTTCCTTAGTCTCTTTCTTCCTTCACTCCAATGACCTCTTCGGTAGAGACCTACGTATATAAGCCTACCTGCTCGTAAGATATTTTGTACCTGAGATACACGGCCAGTATTTATTTCGGGAGCGTGATCTACATGTGTGTATGCTCACATACAAACACACGGACAAATCGTCGCACCTTCACATTTATGCTAGCTAAGTGTATCCCGATGTTGAATACCGATGGTCGAGATGGTGCGCTATAGAAAACGTTAAAAAAAGATGCACCTGTCAGGCCGGGAAACACCCCCATCCGAGGGCTTACCTGTTGAGGCGTAAAAAGCTAAAAAAATTTTTAGTCCTACCTCTCTCATTTTAGAGAGAATTTTTCCTCGTAACTATTTCGTTGCCGCAGGAGTGCCATATATGTCCAATGATGCATTCCGATCATGTAATCGTGAGAATAAACTCCTTTTCCCTTGCCTTAGTTAAATTTGAACATGACACTAATTATATTATCAATACAAAGTCAATTCAGTACAAATTCAAAAATTTATTCCACAGTACTCTATAACATGTAGCTAAATCATTTTAGTAAGTTTTACTTATAAAAATATCGCAATAATAATAATACAATACTTTGGTGAAAATAAATATAAATTCCGGTATGTCTCTTTGCTAATGAAATATATAGTAATTATTTGTTAATCTTCTTGATATATAGATGCGATATAGATACATAATACGAATATTTAAGTTATCACCAAGCAATATTGTATATCAATTTTGTGACAATTATAATTCGATTGACTTTATTGATAAATTATTTGTAACATGTATGGAATATTTTTAGCGCGAACGCAACATAGTAGAATTAAATATAATAGAATTGAAATTAGACGCGCTGCAATTTCGCGATAAGGAACAGTGAACCTGATTGCGCAAAGATGGAATTTGCATTCGCTGTCGCTGCGGTGCGGCACATTACGTAATGTTTCGTATTAGCGTACACAACGTGGGTTGCCCGTTGAAATATATATAGGAGTATATAATTATGCGTATCATAATTGTGACGAAAATGGGAAATGTCGACGTGTGATATCGCGTGCTGTATATAATCAGCGTGAATAGGATCGTATCATTAATCAACGTCATTGCTGAATATACTTTTAAGAACAACGAATAATATTATTTAATGTCATATCGTTAATATCGCTATATTTTCAGATACATGATATTGTAGATTATAAGCGCATGCTCCAGTAGTTAGAAAGTTATTTATCGCACTGTTTATTAATGCTTTAAATTAATTATATCTACAATTAAATGAATATTACATCCTGCTTTTATCGTGTTTTTACACATTTCGGCATGGATCTGCTGCATATCAAGCGAACAAAATCGATTGTCTATAAAAATCCGATTTCCTTCGATTAGTTCGATCAATTTTGTAAGCGACTCAATCGAACGACTTCATAAAAGCGACAGAGATTTAAGTTTGGATACTAACAGTTACCTAATACTCGTCGCCTAATTTTTTATCAAACATTATACAAATTAAATAATCATTTTTTAAAAAGGCGACACTTTCAACATTGCGTTTAATCTATTGATGCGACATGAATCAGCGCAGAGTTAAAAAGTAAAAATTTATATTAAGAAAATTTTTGTTAATGAATTAACAAGATTTTGCGTAAAAAATGAAGCATTAAATGCATAGAAATTATTAAAAAAAATTTATAACTCGGCAAAAAGGTATAGCAATATAGAGATATATATATTGGGATATGCGTTTTATTTTATTTGTATAATTATTTATCACCCAACAATAATGATTGTGTAATGATTGTGTAACGATTTTGAATATTTAGATTAAAAAGAAAAAATTCATCATAAATTTTGGAATAAATTTTAGGAATAATTATACAATAATACAAAAAAATAAGAGATAAATATTTGGTATTAGAAATAAAGAAAAAGAATCTCTCTCACTAGCGTAATCTAATTCTCTTTATGCTGTTGAAACATATAATTTCTATTATTTAAAAAAATAAAACTGACTGTGAACGAAAGATCCATCAAGACAGGAGTTTATTATACACGCGATCAAAACTTCTCTTTTATTATTATTCATTCGAGCTAGATTATCAATTTCTCATTTCACAAATGAATGATGCACCCTGTCGTCAATTGTTGCAAGCGATGCGTAAGCTATTTAATAACAAATGCAACTCCAGTTGCATATAACGCAACAGAACCGACGCGGCATTTGCAGCTTCGCGCCGCATTCCGATCTAAAACCGTATCATTAAGTTCAATTTCACGCGGCGATAGACTTTCCTGCCAACGCGACGTGTACAGCGCTCCGTTTCACTCGCGCCGCCCAGGTGACTCGCTCGTAAATCTGTTATACAGTTACAGGAAATATTATCCTGCATCTAGACAAGACCTGAATGCGTAACGCGAAGGACCAGGTAGCCGATCAAGCCAGCCGGCCGGCCGGTCGGTCGTCAACGTGGAGTAAGAGTAAAAGACGAGGTAAAGAGAGAGGAAAGAAGGCGCGTGAGGCGGGATTAAAGGATAAAAAAGAGTAATAACGCGTAGGAGACGTTGTACGTTACGCGGCAAAGTCAATTTGCGCGGAATCGCGAAAAAAAGAAAAAAAAACCGCAGCAAGATAGTCAACGAAACTCGGGGTGCATAGACATTTCTCTGTCCTTCTATTGGCGAATTGCAATTTTTCTCCCTACTGCGACGTGACAACTTTGGACACCTTTCGCATTATTAATTACGATCAGGCATGCGAGACGATTCTGCGTTCGCGACGTTGCTGCGTTGGTTCTCCGCGGAACCGATCATAATTATTCGACCAATCGTTCGAGCAGGAACGTGCTCTGTATGTTTTTCATGCTTCATGAGCGATGGAAACGTATCCCGATGTCAAACCGCGATTTATGGATTGTCGAATGCGAGCGCAGTGTAAACAAGTGTCCCGTTAGTTTACGTTTATTCAGGCGGAATGGAAAAAGAATCGTCAAAGTATCTCAAGCGTTACCGTGTCTGATACGATAATTTCGCTGATCACTTTTTCCTTCTTTTTTTTGTCAAATTGCAGTAATTATACAAATGTGATTGATATATATGCAAATTTCACGTTCACGCAACGTCTCTGTATTCGATAATCGAGAAACAAAGTTTTTTTACTCAACTGAAATTTTTTTTTGCGAGAAAAAGAAAATTAAAATTTTAAATATATTTATGTATTTCATTGAGAAAAAAATGAAATCAGATCAGACACGATATAATTGTAGAATATTTTTCTCTTAAAAATTTTTCTCTTAAAAATTGCAATCTTTCACGCATCATTAAGAATCTGTCAAAAATATTTAAGTAAACGATGTGTCATACTCGGGGAGATGCCAATATCAACGTTCTACAAATTTTCATTAGCGACATGACCGCAGGGCTATAGCCCTGAGCGCGAGCTTGATTTATAGAAGTGCGCTCTCTTGATTTCGCGGTATAATGTGCTTTATGAAGTCAACGTTATTTATGCATTTACAAACGGCGGAGACGCGCGCCCGCCCGATTCGCGTTTTCACGATGAGACTTCCGTGACGAACCGGTCGGAGATAAAGGGCTGATAAACGACGCGATGATCTTGGTATAAGCATCGCCAACGAACACGGTGAGCAGCAGATGATGGTTCGATGAAAAATCGCGGAATTTTTCCGCTCCGTCGGCGATTGCGCCACGCTAATTGCCGGCGAATATAGGAATTGATGAGAGAATAAAAAGGAGCGTTGAATTATAGCGATCTCTCGGGGCGGAGCGCCGTGGAGCTAATCTGAATATCAATGGCGGAAGGAGATCGTGCGGCGTGACGCGACGCGTTGGCTGCAGCGCGCGTCATCCATCGCACGTTTCACGTCTTTACTTTGCAATGCAAAGCGTTCTGACGGTGCGACGACTCGATATCGCGCACGTCATCCGAAAAATCACGCGCGTTCACCCGATTGTACGTAATGTGTAACTTCTTACCGTAGGGAACGTGTCTGAATGAAACGCGACGGCAAAAACGAGTGCGATGCAACGCCGATCTCATCGGACTAATTTAAACGTCACTTCGACGAATCCGTCATTCCGGAGAGGTACGCGTATAATACCGTGAAATATCGGATCATTCCGCTAAGATTATTTGTCAGATTAAACTTATAATAGGAGTGCGAAGAAAATAAAATAAGCGATAGGCATATTCGCGGGACAGACACGAGGCTCTCGATTTTGAAAAGTAATTATATCATTAGCATTTTCGAACGTAATCGTGTTGTCTGTGATAAAAATAAATAAAACAATAATAAAGGGACATGTATAAACGATCATTTCCCGTATTATCGAGGAATCAATATGCCAAAGTTATCAGGAAACGTCTTTAAAACGCATGACCGCAGGAAGTATTATCGAGTACTAGGCCTTATAATCCGCTCACGTAGATCCATTTAGCGCACGATAGTAATATAACTCGTCGCGACGCATGCCGGAGGCTAGGCAGCGTCGTCGTCGATCTACTGATTCTGTCCCGCGATTATTTTATTACGAGAGGAATTACACAGCAATGTCCGAGAGCAAAACGTCACGTATTGCAGAAAACGAATATTAGATGCACGACACGACACGGCGTATTAGCGGCCATTAATATTTATCATGCCATAGTCATGTGGCTCTGCACTAATCATATTTTGCAGTATATATGTTTTTGCATAGTGATATGGATCACTTGCATCACTGATATTTTTACTATAATTTATTCACATCAATTAATATAATGATAAATAGTCTATTCTGTATAAAAAATCAAGCCTTAATTTTAATAAATTAGCATTTGCTAATTAGATATTAATCCTTAAGATATCTAATTTATAATTTAGTTACAATGATATTTATATTATTCAAGATTAATATCACAGTCGCAATCATTAATCTGCTTCATTTCAATGAAAAATTCTATCGATTCTTTCAATCTATGTCTAATGACGAAAGAAATGATTCTCTAATAGTCTCCTAGAATAATTGTTTTTAAGTGATAAATTGCATGCAGGAAGACGTAGAGAGAAACGTTGGACCACCCTGCGATGAAGGATCATTAAGACGCAATTTGTTGATGGCATTGTCGGAGAACTAACATCCCGCCGTGACATCGAACTGCCGTTCGATGGGAGCAGAAGCTTTTCAAGCGCATGTTGCGTGTATTCGCGTGTTTTCCTTCATACGAGAATGCATCTCTGCCGCATTATTCGCCACAGCTTGCCACCATGCCACTACCGTTGTATCATATCGTCGTATCACTCTCTCGACGCGGACTTTTTGCATTGCAAAATTCGAACGAGAGTCGTATATATCTCGTCGCCTATCTCCTCGCCGTGCTATCGGTCACGGATGTGAGCATCGGAGATAGGATTTAACGGAACACGACCGATGTACGCGCGCATATATCGCGTAAATGTCATTCCATAGCCGGAGATGTTTCCGAGCTGCGCTCGCTATTCGCGAATAAGACGACCGCGAATATCGCGGCGCCATCGTTTCTAAAAATGAGAGTCTTTGCTGGCGCCACAGCACGATAACTATCCTGGTTGGTATTAGGTATTATCCTGCAAATAGCAGGCTTGCGATTTTTGCAAACAGTAGACATGTAATTTAAATTTCAAAGACGGTATTGTTAATAGTGTAATGAATATGAGATAAATTACTTTTTTCGCATTTCTAGAAGTGGATAAAAGTGGAATATTTGAGATAATTCCTTTTTTTTTTGTTTAAGTAACGTTACATTGATAGCTCCGATAGTTGACAAGCTGTAATAATTAATTTTAATTATAACAATTTGACGATAAAGAATCTTTGACAGATACAAATTACAATCTATGCAACTATAGAATTAATATAATCTTTATTATTGGTCATGCGATAGTTGTAACATTTTTTTACATACATAATTATGATTACTGTAGCAAAAATAAAGCTCTCGATCTTGTGTGAAATATCCGTCAATGCATACACATGGGAAAATAAAAATTCAGGAGTATATAATAACCGTAAAGTATGAATGATTTGTACGTTTACGAGAACACATCGCTTATCCGCATCGTAAAGAATATAATCAGCTGAGGCGGGCTGTAATTTCGCGACGCGTGTAAACGATACTAATGTGACCATGCGTTACGTGCTCATCCATAAGAAGGATCCATCCATCTAAGCTAATTAAAACGAATTAGAGAGAAAGAGACGGGAAGCAATCTTATCTAATTATAAAACAGAAGTTTCCGAGTTTTGCAAACACATCAACCTTACGTTCTATAAGAGCCGGTTCCGCCCCCATGCGTTGTTGCCTTCTTCTAGACAATCTTTGAACTTGGTTAGACAACTTACTGCAGTGTCATGCGGATGTTACTAGACGTAGACACACACGCGTACGGACGCATACAGGTACATGTACAAAACTCCAACTAATGCGCTCGAACATAAATCATAACGCATAACCGTTTCTACAGGCTCCACCTTACCGATACGCGCATATGTGTGCGCATTCTCGTGTGCACGCATCGCCGCCGTTACCATTATCGCCTTTACTCTGGTTTATACAGGTCGGCCTCTGCGTGTGCATATACTTAATATATTTCCCTCTCCCCGTGTGCTTTAATAACGTGCGCGCATATACCGTCCTCCCGGGCATCGCGGTCAGAGATCGATGAGTTATTATCGGATCGCGATGCGTCGCACTTGAGACAGCATCGTCGCAATTTCCGACCGGCATATGCTAGTACGCGAGATGTACGAGGATGATCCGTTTCCCGAGAGGGAAATTACGGCGCGGTCGCTTCCGCAATTCCGTGCAAGCGTATCGCTCCGGGCTCGATCGTACCGGAAGATCGCGCGATTCTTTATCTTCCGTGGATTACCGTGTATCGCGAAATGAGATCGAGCGCGCAAGAATAGCTTCTTCCACCATCTTGATACGAAGTATGATACAAAGTAATAATGCGACGAACTATATCCCAGCAGAGACAATTTATTTAAATCTCCGAAGAATTTAAATTTGTCTTTATATGTCTATATATTTTGTAATTTTATAATTACGTTCTTGCGCTCTAGAACATTTAATAAATGACATATTGTTCTCTCCTTTTCGATATCTCAAACGGTTACGCTTGCGCGATTAACGTGACCTAATTAAGCATTTTTCTTTAAGCGATATTTCAACTACGAAATATCAGTCGCACAAATCTCTTGTAATAATGAACTGTTGTAACTCGGTGCATTAATTCGGTATATTATATTCGCGATAGCGTGAAATTTACTCGGCCGCGCTACCATCGTGGCGAAAAATCATCGGCAATACGTCGCTGCGTGTGGAGCGGCGTTATATCAGGATCCGAAATAATTTACCGCTGATCCGACAAGAATTATTGCGCCCGATATAAGTAACATTTATCGGGTGTAAGAGCCGGAGATAATATTCTACGTGGTAATTTAGTGTACATTAACGCATCGGAATAGCGAATGGACAGGGTCTTGGGCGAATGGGCAGGGTCTTGTGCGGAATATTTAATTTAATAATCCGACGCCATCCACACACTTGTCTCCTAGCGACCATAAGAGTATGACTTTATCATCGTGATAAGATTAATTATAACTACCATTCAGGATTAAGAACGCCCGCAGATTCGCACGTTCGATTTGCATTCGATTCTTCGAGGACGCTGGCTATTTTCATAGTTCGATCTAAAAGATCAAAACGAGAATGGCAAGACGTAGGAACCAGGGGGAGAGAAGCGTGCACGCAACTAGCAATGATAAATCATACTTAAAGCTCGTTGGCGAACTCGCCAGTTTCATGCGTAACTCGCCGAAAGATACTGAAAAGCTCGAGACGCATCGTCGATTTATGATATCTGCGATACAGTCGTACTCGGTCGGAGGCTGTGCACGATCCACCGTCGAACATACGCGCACATACGTGGACCAGCGTGGAACATGCGTAAATTTTTTTTGCAAGTCTTCTCTTGCATCGGGGATCGCACTCTGTGGGTGTGCGAGCACGCGATACTTGTACACGCACGTCTTCAAGAAAGAGAGAGGGCAAACTGGGCGAGAAACAACGATAAAGCGAGAGCAAGGGGAAAGGCCAGAAACCGCTTGGAATCTCGAGGCGGGACACACGGACGGTGCATGTGGTATTTTTAGACATTAAAATCGCTCCATAAATTAAATCCGCAAAAGGACGAAGCGACCGGCCCGCCGGAATGAGACGGCACCGGTGAACCGTTTCGGGATCTTCTTGAGTTTCTCTACATCGCCTCATGGGAGATAAGGCCATAACATGACCTGACTTAACGCATCGTTCTGGAAGAAAGCTTGCGAAAAGGGGTCCTGACAAAATTTCAAATAATTTCGACGCACAACCCACTCGAGATATTGCGCAAAAACAATTTCTGCGCACGATTTTTTAAGCAAAGATGTTGCTTTAGGAATGTGCGTAAGAAACGTTAAAGCTTTATCGCAACGTACGAGAATAAATACTTAACATGCTCTTTAATACGTATATATACACACACATAACAATTGGATGGAATATTTTTATAAATTAAAGTAAATTAGCGCCAAGCGTGTCGTGCAGCGGAAGGTCATGTGGTCAATAAAATTAAAATTTTTATTGCAATCTCTTTCTGCGCTATTCTTGTCAACGACGTAGTCTCATGTATAGCTTATTGATATCTAGATATATATTTGAAAAAATCTTTGATATTAATAATAGTTACTCATATAAGATTAGATTATTCTAATCTTGTGAGCGCTATTATTAATATGAAAGATTTTTTACATACATGTTTAAAAAAAACTCTCTTTATAACTCTTTAGATAAAAGTCTCTCTCTTTTATTTAAAAAAAACTAAGATTCTTTTTATAATTCACTAAAAATTTATAAGATAACGTTTTATAAAATTCTTTATGAGTTTTTTTTATAAAAAGATTAAATTTATAAAAAGCTTGCATATAGATAAATCTATATAAATACTTTTCTGTTCGAATAATTTGCTACTTTAAATATTTAAGACCTTGTTTTGATCAATCTTGTCTGTCGATTCGAAAGCGCGAATAAATTTTCGACGATTTGCGCAACATAGTATTTATCGCGGTGATCATAGATTCATGATATTATTCGAAATCAATTATCACTAGTACGTGATTTATGATGGACATTTTTATTCATAACAACGATGATTGTAATAGTTTGCTAAATTCGCGATGAATGCAACATTTCACGAAAAGATTTTATGATTCGTAGAATGTTATTCGAAAAGTTTCTCAGCACAATCTCGACATTTTTTACGATCTTTATAACGCATACATGAGAATTGTGTTGCTTTATTTAAATATTCTTCCATAAACACACACATACACGCATGAATCATTTCTCAAAATAACAATCTGTAAATATATAAGCACGGCATTTATAAACTTACTTGCGGTTTTTTGTGCAACATTAAAGCAACGAGCAATCAAATTTTGATCTGTTGTAAAAAAGCGGTCATTATAAAAAAAACAGCCTCCGTTTTCTTACAAATAAGTCATTTCTTTTCGCTTAAGAATATTATTTATTATATTTATTATATTATTTATTATATTTATTATATTTCTAATTATTGAAACTAATTACTAGTATTATTGCAACTAATTACTGGAACATGATGCTCAATCATGTGTCTTGTAATTGATATAAATAATATCGCAGAATCGATTTGTAATGTTTCTTTATTATTGTTGCTCCTTTTCTTTTCAGTCATATTATAATGATTATTTATACAGATTTAGACTGAATTGTAACAGTAATTAATTTATTTTTTTGATAGTTGTATTTTTAAATTGATAGTCCTATTTAAAATATAAATAGAAAAAAATAAGATTAAAGTTTAATAAAATTTGTATTATTTTTGTTTTTAAATTTATATTTAAAATTTTAATAAGATTTTTCTTTTTTTCTTTTCACAAAAATTAATCTAAATTTATATAGTTAAGCTTTCATGAAATATATATAAGCTAGTTCTCATTGAATCAATAGAGTGGGTTATCTTTTGCGCACATGCATACAACAAACGGATTATGACGGTCAAACGAATCGAACGTATGTATACGTGTATGCAGGTAGGTGTGTATACAGGTGGGAGCTGTATTCTTAGCCCTTCGGAACCGTATATTGGTGTTCATTGCCGACCCAAAGGAGAATAAAGGATGAGAAGCGCGAAGAGGGAACGAGAGTAGTCCGGGCCCTCGTAAGACACGTGAAACTGACCAATAGATCCGGTTTAGCGAGTTTCCGGATTCCACGGGGTCATCGGGTGGGCCCCTCGGTCTGCGCAAAGAGCCTCTGTTATCGCCCCTCTTTCGGCTTCCCCGTTCACGCTCGGGGAAAAAGAGAGAGAGAAAATATGTGTACGGAAGGTCCGGTCGCAGGACCTGCAACCCCTTGCAACTGTTCGTCTTGTAGTGCGCGCACTGTCCATCCGCATACATTACCGCAAAATCCGGTTTTCGACAATACCCGATGTGCTGCCCTCGCGGTGCCCCCGATCATGGGTCATGTCTGGGGCCGAATAGCCGAAGTAAGAGGAGGGCCATCCAACCTGTCACGGATAGTGTGAGACCGCTGAACGAAGTGGAAACGAGAAAATTCACGTGATCTGCTTCGATTCCTTCTAGCAAAACTAAAATTTGGACATTTGTCAATTTTTTTTATTTTAGTCATTTAAAGTCTTAAGATCTTTTGAAACGATCTCTAATTGATGATGAAATTCAAGATAGAATATTACTTATCATTTTATATATTTTTTTTGAAAGATATATATGTATGTATTCTGATTCTTTAAATTAATTTTCATTACAGATAGAATTCTGTCAAAAATCATGAATCATTTAAAGCAAACTTACTGGGTTTTTATTATCGAGATACATGATTAAAAGAGATTTATTATTTACTTATAATTATTAATTATAAAAATAATAAAACAGCAGAAACCTAAATGTTAAAAAAGCTTATAATTCATTAAAACATGACGCTAATATACTATTTGCAGTCTCCTAAATATTTTAAATTTAAAATGAAATTAACGAGAGAAAAGTTTTTAAATTATCTTCTTACATAAATAAAATCCGATGTTTGTGAACATGAGATGCTCGCTGCTCATCGTTCGTCTATACAGAAGCAGTCTCTCCCCTTCCTCCATGACGCGCGATACGCAATGACCATTCGCATACATTATGTCCATCGAAATCCGGTTTTCGACAATACCTGGTGATACGCGAACCAGGGTTTCGTCGACGGGTCACCCTCCCTAAAGAGAAGGCAGAAGAGCCGCAGCTCGTGAGACCGCGATGCTAAAGGATATACAAACGTGGTGGGATATGTATGGGACAGTGACCACGGTCTCTGTCCGGCCGTGATGACGACGATGGTGCGCAGATTTCCTTTGGGGATGACCATCGATGACCGGGGGTTGCGCGCGAGCGACTTCTTTCTCGTTTCTTTTTTTTTTCTCTTCTTTATTTTCTCCGCTGTCGCCACCGGTCCGGTGGGAACGAAAACCTGATCGGGGGAGTCTTCGTCCACTCTCGGATCGTCCTGCACCACTTCGTCATCGCGAATGCAAAAGAGAGGAAGAGACGGAATACGAGGGATGGACAGAGAAGACAGGCGTGAACCGTTTGAACTTACCAACCTCGTATAGACATGTGCTGCGCGCAATGAGAGACTTTTAGCGGCCCGGTAAGATCCGTTGCCATTTTCGTACGTTGTACGCCGAGGGTCATGGGAAAACCGGGTAAACCGGACATTGGTCACGAACGGAACTGGGCTTCCTTTGATAAAGGCTCTTCTCGACGCGTGGAGAACATTACGACGCGTGAGCCTTCCTGTATGTAAGGGCTACTCATCTCCTCCCCGAAGCGATTCCGGCGAATTAACGTTCGTCGCGAGAAAGGGATGGAAAAGAAAAATTACGCGGCAGTTACATCCGAGACTTTGTTCGCGAGCCGTCTGTCCGATGACGGTTACCAATTTAGTTCTAACCGCCGCTCTAACGTCTCGCGACCGAGATTTGTTGGCTTAACTTTCGGTATCGTTAACGGTTGAGGCTTCAACGAATATACGGGATGACAGTTGATACGCAAAGGTCAACGAATTCTCTTTAAGATTCTACGTCGTTTGGAAACTTTCCTATTGTAGATACTAACTTGTTACACAATTAGAAAATTTATCATTTATTTGTAAGGCCATGAAATGACTCAGGAAATAATTGAGGAAATTAGAATCTGTTGAAAATACTATTGGAATAATTGCAACACGCTGTTACGCAAGTCCAATATGAAAAGGCATTCGCTTATTATCGATTTGCTGGAATATGTCAAACTGCCATTTTTTTTGCATCGGGGCATAGAGTTGCGGAGATGTGAAGTGGATTAATGGACGAAGCGTGTAAGTGCAAAATGCTTCGAGAATTGTTCGGGAGATTGATCTTTGAACGACTAGTATGGCAAAGAAATCGATCGAGGAAATTGACTTCTTTTTCTACGCTCCGATAGATATCCGTAATAAGCGCACAACCGCGATAGCCATATGGAATTTAACGTATTGCATAAAAGCGATATTACTGTCTGGACCGTTTTGCAAAAAGAAACAGCTCCCCGCGAGATATATCGCGCAATAATGTGAGCGTTAAACTCGTAAGACAACACACACAAGCTTCCTGACGTCTACATTATCAATCATTAATAATCGTAACGTCTCGTTTCCGACATGCCGCTATTACTCTGAACGGAACGAAACAACACTTAACAAAAGAATCTTATCGTTTTACGCGGGAACGATATATTCCGTTGAAATATTGACGTAGGCCAAATGTTTCTCGGTAGAGTTATATCATTACGATGCTGGCTTAACGTGCTAATCAACTCGGGTGGAGAATTGAAAGCCAGTCAGTTCCAAGATCGTTCGCATTATTGACAAGCGCTAAAAACGTCGTAGAAAATTACACTTTGATGCGAATAATCGCAATAAATTTATTATGCGGTACTAAACGTTCGCATTAGATTTGACGACAATTATGAGACAATAATTTCTTGCGCTACTGACGCATGCGAGAATAAACCGCCGACGATTATTGACAGAGACAACAGGGACAAAATTATTTTCCTTGAAATGTGCAACGGAAATTTGAAGATATTTGCCACGCGTATTATCGCAATTACATTTTTAATTAGCGACTAGTTGTGTAAGGTAGACTTGAATGTATAATGTACGGCATGATAAATCAGCGTTTTTCCTACGGGGGTCACCGACCAACGAGACTACTGACCATTGACCGTCAGGCTTGCGAGGCATTAATGACCGTGTGGTCCAGCCGTGATGCGAACGTTTAGAAGAAACATTATTCTATTCGCGGGATATATGAGGCTAGAACCGCTATTATGCACGTCATCGGGCGCTGCGCAAGAAATTCCCCGGGCGTCAATCGGCAATTATAAATTCCACGGGACTGTCGAACTATCACGGCAGCTCCGATATACCGTAACAACGCGATTACCGGTCATTTATGCATTCGTAATCCTTTCTCCACGTTGCGCGCAATCGTCCTCGAGTATTAATCGACACATATACATACATATATACCGACCGTTTTTAACCGAACGTCGAATCCGGTTTGCGCTGCTTTGTTCGCGTCGCCAATAAATGATCGTTCCCCTTAATACCTCAATTTACCGCCGATTTTCTGCCCTAACTGCCCGTACAGGCGCTTATCGTCGTCGCTGTACGTATCATTGGCTACTAACCGTCTTTCTTTGCCGTGTTTCTTGATGTCGATTAATAATAGGCAATACATGGCGTTCCAGCTTTCAGTTACGATAAAGTGTTCTCTTCCTCGTATGCTCCGCGCTCGCCTTAATTAGCGTGTCTCGCGGAAATTATCGAAAAATCGCAAGCGTTAAGGATAACGCTCGCTACAATCTCGATTTATTTACGAAACCTAATTGACCACGCTCAATATCGCAATTGAAATAATCTTAACTTTGCAAGAAAAAAAAGAATCTTTTGTTCGTTTTGGATTTATTGTACGGTAGTGATTAATATAGCCATTCTGCACGTTTCTCGAAGAAAGTGAATCTGCTAATTATTATATTCTATGTAATTTGTGTAATCAGAATCTATGATAATTCGAATTTCCAGCAATCCAAAGTATTTCACAGATATATACATAGCATTCGTATTTGACAGATACATGGAGATTCTATCGCGCATTCTCGGAATTTACCGTGAAATCTTCAGTTTTGTAAAACTAGCATGTATAATCCTTTCAAATTACAGTCGCAATCTTCTCCCATTCGCTACGCGATACGTAGATACAACTTTAGGGTTTCATTGCG
The DNA here is from genome assembly GCF_003227725.1 of Camponotus floridanus. Classification (NCBI taxonomy): domain Eukaryota; kingdom Metazoa; phylum Arthropoda; class Insecta; order Hymenoptera; family Formicidae; genus Camponotus; species Camponotus floridanus. The sequence continues at coordinate 2,531,897 of NW_020229248.1, forward strand.
TCGATTTGTCATTCAATAGCGATGCTATTACTAATCGAGGACTCTTCAATCATATCGTTCCGCCATACCCGAAGCGTCGCGATTACAGATAATTCTGGACCAGCTGAACGCGGTATCGCAGCAAGCCAGACGTTACGTTTGGAAGACGCTGGTAAATCCAAGCGAAGGTAACACTCCCGATGTCGATCGAGAGCCCAGCATCCGCGTCACGTGCGTTTACGTCTCTCGCCGTAGGCCGTAAGCCGATTTTCTATCGTGGCCGCGTTTCGCGCGGCGCGCATCGCAAGAAGAGAGGGACCATTAAAGAGAAATCGCGCGTCCATTCATAATCCATTCATAAATTAGCTCAGCCGGGAGGATAATGGCACGTAAGGATTCCCCCTTGACCTGCCGGAGCCGGTCGGCGAAGACGAGGATGGTCGCCAATGAGGAGAGGCGCGAGTAGAAGAGGCCGAGGAGAGGAGGATACTTGAACATCGGTTACGATCCACCGCGATCCTCCGCTCTCGGGAGGATCGTCGCGCCACGATGGAATTTATGCGTTTAGGCGTCGCCTGAAAACGCTGATGTATACGGCCTCGTATAATGTCGCTATCGCGGTCGACGGTATAATGGTTCTCGTCCAGCGAATGACGTCGTACGTTTGCGATGGCGCAGGGCTATCGGTAATTATTTATCGCCCGATCCCCGAATGGCCGTAGCGTGTAGGATCGTTTCGTGAATCGTCCTATCTCGACGGTATATCCGTGTGCGATCTTCTCCCTTTTCTTCCTTCCCACTCGTCACGCGCTTCCACATCAATTCCTTCTTAATCCGCTTTGACGCCGCTGACGAGAGAACCCTATATGGTGTTATCTGTCGTGGGGTTTTACGATGTCATATACAGACATAACGCGCGGATGATGCTGGAATATATTTACGCGCATTCCACACAATGTTAATAACGCGTCTTATCGAAAATATCGAACCTTCAAGTTCCTTGATATAATACGTAGATTTAGGCAGTTATTCAATATTCCATCGTATATTTATAAATAACGTAACGATAACTAATGGCATATAATGATAATTACTTCGAATAGGTTATATCTTTGTACCCATGCCGTCTAATTAGGATTTTATGGTAGATATTAAGTGTGTAGATAATGAATATACCTAAGATACACACGCAAAAGCGAAGTCACTTCGTCATTTTCTTCTGAGTAGATATTCTACAACATTTGAAATTGATTACATCTTAAAAGCGTTAGAAATATACCACACATCTCCCTGCATAGAAGATACATTATCCAATATATTATGACTACGTGTAATTACGGACTGATAGCGCAATGGCTAACAACGCCAATCGCAAAGACAAGATTATGAGTAATTAGTCAGTAATCGATTCTAAATCATTGTCGCTCGAAACGTCGACGATCGCGAGCTCTATCTTCTCTATCTCTCCCTAATTTTTTTATTCCCGCGCTTCTTAACGCGCCCCTTTAATCGAGGTGTAGCTTTATACGTCGCGCAATCAGGATCATAGGATTTTATGATGGTCTGCGTGTAAAGAGCAGTGCGTAAATATACACATCTACGTGACGTTAACGTCAACGTTGCGACATCACGGCGAAGGAAACTCGTGGCATGTAGCGTAAATTACCGTAAGTAGATCTTATACAATCTGTCAGTCGTAAGATCAGTCTTGTCACCGCTCGACCCTTACGATCCTTCGCGGCTTAGCCTCGTTCATTTTTATCATCGGTGTTTATCATGTATCTCCTCCACCCTTCTGTACCGCGTTCGTGCTTTCGACGGTGTAATCGATGACATCCGGCGATACTACGACTTACACTGTTGCGTGACCTAACGGTGGTCCGCCCTCTGTAATTTCGTTCGATTCTATCGCAGAATTTATATGCGGTGGAAATACATCGGTAAAAACCGATAAAGAGAACGGTCGCGCGTAATGCGATCACTTCCACGTTCGATGAGCCGTTAAATCGGCAGAAGAAACATATATACTCCCTTTTTATTTATTACATAGAAATAAATTGTTAGATGTTCCGTTATAAAAATCTAAAACTTTGAAAAATCTAAAGCTGAAAAACTTTGAAAAATCTAAAACTGATAAACTCCCCTTATTTTGCTTAGATGTGACAGCTGTAACTCAAACTTTGATGATTAAACGAAAAATAATTAATTTGATAAAATAGACGATATTTTAATCTTCTAAAAATCACTTGATAATATGTTCAAAATTTCTAATCCCTCCGGGGTCTTTTTTATAAATAAACTTGGATTATATAATAGCACGCATTTCTTACTTGCAATGTATCATTTCTTCGTACATTTTGTAACTTAACGAGTTTCGATCACATGAGAATGCACTTCTACAGTTCGCTCTTGCACGGATTGTACCGAATGTGAGTCACGTAAGTGCGACCGAACAAGAAGCGAAGAATCCATGATGATGCATCGGTATTCGGCATATCGAAATGACGCAGCACGGTTCTCGATGTATGCTATCGATACTTTGGATTCTTGATCGTATAGAAGTAGATAGATAAAATACGTTCAAGATCGATGTATAAAGAAATCTATTATTTTGAGACGCGTTCGATCCATCGAAAAAATATCAAACTCACGACTAACCAGGGCCAGATTTAGGGACGGGGGGGGGGGAGGGCAACAGGAGCTAAAGCCCAGGGGCCTCCACAATACAAATTTTTGGGTAAAATTTCCTATCGAATGGTATACAACACTTACAAGGTCTATGTATACTGCTTGTTATGTTACTGATCTTGTTATTTCACAATAAATTATTTAAACAACGTAAAAATTTCTATTTGATTTTGGTTTAAAAATGGTTAGGGATCTTCACCTCTTCGTTACCTCAGGGCCTCCACATCTTTAAATCCAGCTCTGTATATATGCAATGTAAATATTTAAAAAAATCAAGATTGATGTCGAACATTATACATTAATCTTGATTGTACAGCTTTGTCAAAATGATATATAATTTTTTGATCTTACAATATAAACTTTCAATTTTAATATTCTATAAGAAAAGCCTTATAGTATATTAAAATTAAGTATAATAAATTATAATATAATAAAGTTATAATAAATAGATAATCCTACTATAAAATATTATATCTAGCAATCCTAACAATCCTAATCATATCCTAAACAATTTTGGTGATCCTAACACTAGTGATCTTAACAATTCTAACGATCACAACAACCTTAATGATCTTACCTAACAATCCTATTAAGGGATCCTAACAACTTTAACGATCCTAATAGTTTCAATGAAACCTAACAGCCCTAATTGCTCTGCAAATTAAATCAACAGAAATATGCGATTTTTTCAGATTTGGGGAATATGCCCTAATTAGGATTTTATTACACGAACGCAGTGTTTCTTTATTTTTCGCGAATTTCTGAATTTATTTTTATATTATTTTATATTATTTTTATGTTATTATTTATTTTATGCGTACTCGTTTATTTTATCCGTTTAATTTACGCGTTTATTATGTGCCATTGCACGTTTTTAGATTACTTTTCGAATATCCAGGCATTTGGCTATTTTTAGCCAAGGATAAAGTAGCTTTGACCTGTATCAGGTCAATGAAGGAGAAAAACTCCTTCCGTTGCCGGCTACTTATTTTCACCGGTACATGAGCATAATTTTACGCTCATTTACAGTCATAATATTATGACCGTTTGTTATCGTTTTAATATAACTTTGCTTTAATTAATATCATGCTATATAGTGTCAAGTTAATCAAAATTAAATGATTGCAATTTTTACAATATATAATATTTATAATATTAATTATAAAAAATTTATAATAAAGATTTACAATAAAATAAATTAATTCCACATTATTTATACATTTTCTACTATATTTTCACTCTTTATATATATATTTATCATTTAATGGTCTTTTTATACATTACATATGGTTCAATAGATTGATAACTTACTTAGATTTATATCAATTAAAGCAAAGTTTTTTAATATGTTATACTACATAAAAATGATGGACTATAAAAAATTAAAATAGTCAGTATGCATTATAAAAGTAAATTATTATTATATAGTATTAAAAAATAAAATTACTAGTATGTTTTTTATGTTTTGTATTTATGTATATTATTTATTTTAAATAAAATAAATAATTGATTATAATGTAAAATTAATAAAAAAATGAAATTTTCCTTTAATTAATATTTCAATTTTGCATTTTTAAAGCTTTAATGTATATTGCAAAAAAAAACTTTAAAAAATTATATGATTTAATTTGTTCTAGCCCATCCATTTTAAGGTAACGGATCTATAATCTACAATCTACAATCTACATCTACAAACCCTACACAAATCCGTTACCTTAAAATTAAATAAAAGTTTTTCACTCACCGACACTGATGCGCAGCAGCGGAGTTGTCAATATTGAAGCTACGTTGTCTGTAACATACAAATATAAAATTCATATAATTAGCAGCTCTTAAAATAATTAATCTTTCATTATATTTAATTATTATTGTACGCACCGAATTTTATATCCGATATGTGCAATAATAAACAAATAAATAAATATGCAATAATTTTTTAAATTCTGAAACCCTATTTTTTTAAATAGAAAGTTTTATAGGATTATTTACATACAACCTTTTTTCTGTGAATCTTTCTTGTTTCATTCAAATAAATGACTCAAATTAGTACGTGTACGTGTACGTGATATAATAATTAATATAAATAAATAATATAAATAAATAATATAAATAAATAATATAAATAGTACTCACCATCAGGTTGTTCCGCTGATGCAGGATGCCTTTCCTAGGCCTGCACCTCCTCTCAGATCATCAGGGTTGTTAGGTTGATCTATAACAAATAGAAGATTTAAATTGTAATAACATTTAAATAATTAATATTTCAAAAGTTATTACATGTATTGAATTTTACATTCGATGCATATAATAATAGCAGATTAATAAAATAATTTTATACATTTTAGAAAAAAACATTACTAATAATTCTCTAATACTTTATAAAAGCTTATACAATAGCTAATTTTATAAGATTATAGATTTTATATAAAAATATTTTTCTTTAAAATTCTCTCTTATTTAAATTATATAAATAAAAAATCAAATTACGCGATTAATTGTTTAATTTAAATTATAATAAATATATTTAATATTTAATATACAATTACAAATAAATAAATTACTTACCAGAAGGTTGCTCTGCCGGAGCCCGATGCCTCTCCTAGGCCTCCTCCTCCTCTCAGTCTTGGACGCGCGATACTTTACGGCACTCCCGCACTCACGAGCGATATTTTTATCGCTATTTTCGCACTTTTACGCGCGATACTGAACGGCATTCCCGCACTATTTCGATGCGATTAAAAATTTTATATTTGTTCGCGCGATGTATATACTTAATATGTATATACTTTCGACGACACTCCCGGTACGAACGAAAATCCCATTTCATTTACAAGAATCTACTTTGAGCCAACAGGTCGGGAATGCAACGATACAACGAGCAAAGATTAGGCCCGAATCGGAAAGAAGACGAAACGATTGACGGAATAGAGGAAAATAAAGTTCACCAGCTCTTTTTCGCGCATAATTCCTATCTCGTATCGAACCTGGACCCGCTAAGCACGATTTCAGGTGCTTCGCCCGGAACACGAAGTTTCCCGCAATGCAGGATATGGCTACACCAGGCTGGTAGACGGCAAAAGAAGAGGATACCCACATTTTTTAAATGCTAACATTCAGCAATTTAAAAAATGGGGAGGCAACCCCTTTTACCGAGCGAAAATCATGCTTAGGGGAATCCACTCGACTCCTCGACAGTGTTAACACACGCAGTGCGTGTGGCTGTAAAGTAGACGAGCAAAGAGAAGGGACCCATTGACGACCATTCCGAGCAATCGATCGAGTTCTAACTAATTCGGGCCGAATCATTTGACGGAGCTCGAAGCACGAGTGTAGGTTGCATAGCGCAACGTGTGCAAACTCGAAATCCTAGTTAATTGGCATCGGAAGTAGAGACTCGTGACAATAATGAAATTGGGATTTTTATACGGAAAGTCCAACGCGGAAGCGCGAAAATGCGATGACGCGAGAAAGCTAAACGCGAAAACGCGGTAACGAGACGCCGCCGTCCGCGACACGTTGACGGCACCGACGACGGAAAGTCGATGACGCAATGCGTGCCACATATGAGCCATTGTGCGACTCGTGGCAATGCTGTGCTGGGTACTTAGCTTCCTCTTCAGGTTCCTTGAGATTTATCCTAAATAAAAAAATTTAAAATAAACCTCAAGGCACCATCCAAGTACTGAGCCACCCCACCGCGTCAAGGTGTACCCATGGGGGGTTGTATTATATAAATTTATAATATAATATAATTTATATATATGAAAGAAAAAGAAAGAAATTTATATTATATATAATTTTATATAATTTGTGTACGGGATTGATTATATAATTCAATAATGTAATCTGACTCATTATAGCTTCCAATTTTTACGCATTTGATTAAAATAACAATTTTTTTTCTCATTGTAATGTCTACTTATATGAATATTATTGAATGAAAGATTAGGTACACGACGATCATTTTTTTTAATAAAGGAAAATTGGAATTCACAGAGATGTTATAATAATAAATAACAATGAGAAAATTATATAATAATTATATTGTATATAATATTACATATATTGTATATATTATATATAATAATTATTATCACAATTGCTGCTCCTTAGATTTGCAACGTTCAAAGCGTTCATATTAATACATAACTGTTTAACTCTTTTTCGTATTATTTATTTCCGTTCCTATGCGAAATGTCGACCGAAAGATAAAAGCAATCTAGATAAGAAAGCTGTCTAATTATATATAAAACATACTATATAAAACATCTCACTATCTTAAACTAAATCAATGAAAATTTTAAAAATATTATAAAATATTGAACTATCTTGAAATATCAATTAATACGAAAAATATTTTATTATATTATTTGGAATATTTTAAAATAAAAACTGAAATATTTTTTATATGTGCGTTATATGTTAGAGTTAGATGATAATTAAGAATAAATTCGAAAAGATGGAAAAGGAACAGGCAATATGTTTAAAAGTAACATGGATGATAAATAATTTATAAATGACTTACACCGTATATTTCGTTGCTCCGTGTGTGTTGTCCGATGCTTTCTTCCTTTTCTCTCTTGTTTGTCCTTTGCTATTTCTTCGTAGCACTCACACTCACTCCCGAAAATACGATTAATAATGATTTTTTCTCATTGTAATGTCCACTCTCTCTTATATATTATTGAATAAAAGATTACACGACAATTATTTTTTTTGATAAAGGAAAATTGGAATTTAATTCATAGAGATGTTATAACAATGAAAAAAATATATAATAATTATATTGTATATAATATATTGTGTATTACATATAATAATTATTGCCACAATTGCTGCTATTCTTAGATTTGCACAACAACGGTCATATTAATTGTAACAAATTTATATTTGCACAACTGCTTAACTTTTTTTCTTATTATTTATTTCCGTTTATATATGTAAAATGTCAATCGAAAGATAAAAGCAATTTGGATAAAAAAGATGTCTATGATTATACATATAAAACATAAGATCTTAAACTGAATCAATGAAAATTTTATTGATTAAAAATGTAACACAACGTATCATTTAAGTAAGCATTGTGTCTTTTTATAACATTCTTTGAGAATTATTTATATAGAACAATAAATGTGTTTTTAAAATCTGCAAATAATTTTTTAGAAGATATAATTAAAATATTTTAAATAATTTTTTTTAAATGCGAATCGAAAACATCAATGAATTAATATTAATGTACGTTATTAATTACAACAATACTTTACAGCTGAAAATTAAAAGAATATATGTATATGTAAACATTTATACAGATGAAATTGATTGCCTTAATCGTAATATATGAATAATATATAAAGTGCGCCTTTAATAAGTCGAGTTTAAAGTCGAGTTTGAAAATGCTCAAACTATATCGTTATAGACGAATGTGTAAGTAACTGAAATATATGAAATAAATTTGTGTGAGTAACTAAATTGAAACATAAATCTTGTACGCGATAAGAAAGTGATGACAAGTGGACTCGTAAATCGGTACATTATTTTGGTATAGTTTTTATCGACTTACAATAGATAAAGCCGAGCCGATGCTCACTCGAGCTTGCCCTTTAAAAGCAATTAGAGAAAAGGATGCGAGCATGCGACAGGGATGTGAGAAGAAATAAGACGCGAGATACTTCACGAATGACGAAATCTAAGTTTTCTTATTCGATTTAAAGATCAAGAAATTATTGGCTATCGAGTCCGCACGGATTATTTAGAGTCAGGAAAAATTCAGGATGCTACCGATCAATTGAACATCTGACACGAATATTAATCATTACGCAAAGACCAAATTCAAATTAAGTATACATTCAATTTTAATATTTTTATAAATCTATTTTGTATGAAACTGAGTATCTAAATTTATTGATTGTAAAATTACGCGCAACCAATTTTTTTGCCTTCTAAACAGACATTTAATATTGCAAATTGTAATTATCAAAAATTATCAAAAATTATCTTGAATATAAATTTTAATAAATTCAATCTATTAAAAAATATCTAATTCATATATATAAAATATATAATAATTACACATTATTGTGAAATATTTTATAAAATATTGAACTATCTTAAAATATTAATTAATACGAAAAATATTTTATTATTTGGAATATTTTAAAAACTGAAATATTTTTTATATATGCGTAATATATTAGATGATAATTTAGAATAAATTACTTTCGAAAAGATGAAAAAGAAACAAGCAATAATGTCTGAAAGTATTATAATATGAATGATAAATAACTTATAAATGACTTACATTTTATATTTCGTTGCTCCGTATGTGTTATTCGATGCTTTTCTCTCTTTTTCATCCTTTGCTATTTCTTCGTAGCACTCACATTCACTTTCAAAAATATGAATAATAGTAATTAATTATATATGGAACGATCGCGAGACACTTTGCACGACACTCCCGATCGCGGAATAATTACATGAGAAACGCACTTTTTAACATATCGTAAGAAACAGAAGACACGAGAGAAGTACTATTTTCATTCGATATTTATATAAAGTTTCAAATTCATGTACTATTCACAAATGCTCCGTTTGATTAATATTATATTAACATGAATTATAAAATCGAAAGATTAATCTAATTGAAAATCATGATAATCGTCCAATTAATAATAAATTCGATAATATATGAAGAGTATCGTTTCACACTACTATCTTGCTCGAGTCTTGCCGTGTGAATGATATCAAGATCGCGGAATGTATACATTAGCGCGCTATTGTATACGCCGTCAAAGCCAAAAACTGTGTTATTGTCTGTTCGAAATATTTTACGTATTTTGACAAATATATACGCGAAATTATAAAATCGAAAGATTAATTTAATTCAAAATCATGATAATCGTTCAATTAATAATAAATTCGATAACATATAAAGAGTATCGTTTCGCACTACTATCTTGTTCGAGTGTCGCCGTGTGAATGAATCACCAAGACCGCGGAATGTAAACATTAGCGCGCTATTGTATACGCCGTCGAGGCCAAAAACTGTGTTATTATCTGTTCGAAATATTTTACGTATTTTGACAAGTATATACGCGAAATTATAAAATCGAAAGATTAATTCAAAATCATGATAATCGTTCAATTAATAATAAATTCGATAACATATAAAGAGTATCGTTTCGCACTACTATCTTGTTCGAGTGTCGCCGTGTGAATGAATCACCAAGACCGCGGAATGTAAACATTAGCGCGCTATTGTATACGCCGTCGAGGCCAAAAACTGTGTTATTATCTGTTCGAAATATTTTACGTATTTTGACAAGTATATACGCGAAATTATAAAATCGAAAGATTAATTCAAAATCATGATAATCGTTCAATTAATAATAAATTCGATAACATATAAAGAGTATCGTTTCGCACTACTATCTTGCTCGAGTGTCGCCGTGTGAATGAATCACCAAAACCGCGGAATGTAAACATTAGCGCGCTATTGTATACGCCGTCGAGGCCAAAAACTGTGTTATTATCTGTTCGAAATATTTTACGTATTTTGACAAGTATATACGCGAAATTATAAAATCGAAAGATTAATTCAAAATCATGATAATCGTTCAATTAATAATAAATTCGATAACATATAAAGAGTATCGTTTCGCACTACTATCTTGCTCGAGTGTCGCCGTGTGAATGAATCACCAAAACCGCGGAATGTAAACATTAGCGCGCTATTGTATACGCCGTCAAGACCAAACATTGGGTCATTATCTGTTCGAAATATTTTACGTATTTTGACAAATATATACGCGAAATATTTTAAAGTATAGAAATTTAGATTTTAAATGATATAGATTAATTATATGATTATTTATTGAAGGATCACTTTCATTATGTTAAATATAAATTTATATTTACGATTCGATCGTTTTACACAATCTCAATCTGAATTACATTTAAATAATCGATGAAGAGTCACGAATCATGTATATTTGACCAGAGCCAGATTTAAGGAGGGGCAACAGGGGCTGAAGCCCAGAGGCCTCCACAAGAGGGAGATCTCCACAACACAAAATTTTGGGTAAAATTTCCTATCGAATGGTATACAACACTTACAAGGTCTATGTATATTGCTTGTTATGTTACTGACCTTGTTATTTCACAATAAATTATTTAAATAACGTAAAAATTTTTATTTGATTTTGGTTTAAAAATGGTTAGGGATCTCCACCTCTTCGTTGCTTCAGGACCTCCACACCTTTAAATTCGGCTCTGCGACTAACAATGAAATGCTACAAAAGAATATTACAGACACTAGAATTACTATTACAAAGCTTTAATAATCCCGACAATATATTAATTGTAAAATTCACAATTAATGAGTTTAATTTATTTAATTTGATCTTTCTGTTATGTGTTAATTTTATAATTAACAATAAACAGAGTATATGAAGTTTAATTTTTTTATAATATATTTTACTTAGAATTGTGCCGAGAGAGAAATAAACGAAAATTTCGAAGCTGTGCATTGTCGATTATCAATTGATACGGTAAGTTGATATCGCTTAACGGTACTCAAGAGTCGAGGCTGAGTAAATATTCTTGTAGCGATATTCACGACAAGGATAAGCCATATCGTAACAGGAAGAAGCCGACTTCGGTTCAGTTGATTATGATAATTAATGGGTACCGAAAAGATGAAATTTGATAGAAAACCTTTAGTTAATTTTACACAACAATATTTCATTTGTTGCTAAAAGATATTTTTATCTGCGATAAACATTAATATTTTATTAATAAAATTACTATTTGTTAGTTCTGTGACAAACAGCTTTTTTTATACGTATAATCAAATGCACTCATTGTATAAGTAAGTATATCTTGGAACAAAAATTTTTGTTTGTTAATAAAGAAATCATGTTTGATATATAAACAAAATGTAAAATATTATTAAACGTAACTGGAATGAAAAAGAAAGATAAACCAGTAGGATCCACATTGCTGCAAAAAGCAGCGAACCATGTTCGCCAATCTTTTTGTATAGCGGAATGGATAAGGATTATGGTGGCAGGTTTATATCACGTGATAATGCGTTTCTGTATCTTGATGTATCATTATATCGTATTAATGCAGTTTCTCTACTCTTATCGGATATAAATTCGGGAAAGTTTCTTGTAGACAGCTTGGTTACTAAAAGTAAGATAATCATAAAAGTTACGTTATATGTAACTCAAAATGATTTTGATATAATGTAATTAATTTTTAATCCAGTTAGCACATATATATATGTGTATATATATATATATATATATATATATATATATACATATGTTGCTCCTTATAATTACTGTAAATATAAGACTTTCATTTAAAATTTGTACACTTTCAGTTTCCAATAATTAAATATTTTTAAGTAATATTTTTATTTTGCACTTTTCTCTCTCTCGCAAAACTTGAAAAATAAATTTTGTTTAGGTCATAATTAGATTAAGCTTATTAAATAAATAGATAGATAAATATTATCATATTCACTTTATAGTAAATTTTCTCTAATATATATAACACGCTGAAAGAAAATACAGGCATCGATGTTTCCTACAAACCGGAGGCATTGAAATCACGCATTGAATTTTCCAATAGCGAAAAAAAGCAAAAAGAAATTTCGAAATAAATTTAAATATACATATGATAAAACATTGTCAGTATTTAAATAAATTATAATTACTAATAAATTATAATTAATTGTTCTTAGGAATTTTTCTCTTTTTTAATTTTTTCAAAAAATTTTCGTAAAAAAAAAGAATTACAGCTTAAAGAAAACGTCAGCTAGTGGCTAACACAATGTTTACATCTTTCGGAATACAAGAAAAAAAGGAAAAAATCATTAGGGCGGCGTCCAGTCGAATATATCGGAGACGTCGAGAACACTAAGTGCATTTAATCCCAACCGCAGAGAGCGGCAAAAAAGGGCAAAAATCGGCTCATTGGCCGTACCGGCGGCGCACGCGGAGTCCCGAAGTATGAAGGGAGGAAGCGGCAGCCGCAGGAGAAGACGAGGAGGATGAAAAGAAGAAGAAGGAGAAGAAGAAGCAGGAAAGAAACGAGAAAAACGAAGAGAGAAACAGAGATAGAGAGGAGAGGGTCCTGGCGCATCGGTCCCCTTCGTGGTAACGTGGGTGCTGATTACGATCGGCGGGTTTGAATCGCGACGCGAGGCGACGCGACGCGACTTTATGCGCCTTGATAGCTAGCTGCACCGAGAGGCGGCACCGCTACACACAACGATGAGAGTCTACCTGCCTACCTACCGGACGAGAAGTCGTGGACCCATTGGCCACCGCAATGACCAATCATCATTTGACATTCTTTCACCTTGCTTCGTGTACGTGGTGTGCGCGCGTGTTACCATCACACTCTCGGCTGCGGAATCACGCGTGTACGTACGCACGTGTCGCACGCGACACATCGAGGCAACGGCGCGTTACCACTACCATTGTCACCGCTGTCTCACCGACCGCACACCACCGACCGACGCGACGGTCGAGGAGACATCGGGGGGATGCAGGCGATCCGGAGCATCCGACACTCTGCTGCGCGGGACGCACGAAGCTTGCTTCGTGCTTAGCGTGCGTCCCGCGCGGTAGCCAGCATGAGTACAGGTTTATTAGGAAAAATCGCGGAGTCACTTCCAATTTCAAGTCACGCCTGATAAATAGCGCATGCATCCCGTGTACGTACGTCGATGTACTCGGTTGATTTTAACACTGAGTCGCATCGAATGATGCTATTTATGGAACTGATTTGCAACGTAGATACATGAGACATCGGTCTTAAAAATGGTGTATACCTATCGGTAGCATGATGCTTTTCAGCGAGTGATATGTGTTCGGTGCTAGTGCTTGGCGACTATCAAATTAATCAGAGAGTAGATTAATCTTAACGTAATACGTTGAAAGAGAGTACAGGCGTTGATGTCTCCTGCAAGGCATAAACAGGGAAATCATCAGTATTGAATTTGCTGAGAAAAATCGAAAAAAATTTTGAAATAAAATTAAATAAGCATGATAAAATTTTAGTATTTCACTAAATTATAATTCTTAAATTATAATTAATTATTTTCTATTAAAATTTTATTAGAATTTTAATTTAGACACCGAAATATTTAGAATAAAAAGAGCTGTTGATTTCATTAATACAGGACGCGCGTGACATGAATCAGAATTTATAAATTATAAATTTATTTATATAAATAAATTATAAATTACAAAAACTGTCGACAGGCTAAGTGATATGTTACATATGTTGCATATGTAATAAATTAAATACTTGTTCTTAATGAATAGAATTTTTCTTACTGATTTTCTGTGTAAACAGATTTCTCGTAACGCGATGTGCTATGCATGGGTGTGTCTCTTTCCATTTCGTGAGAGCGCCTTTCGCCAATATGCTGCAATACGAATACAAGAATGTCGGGCCAATCTCTTTGCCAATTGCCAATTCGCGACACTTGATTTCAATTGCGGAATTTCATTGACTAACTGTCGGTTAAGAATCGCCTCGGCCTCCAAACCGAGTGAACTTCGATTCCGCTTTGAAAAGACTTAATTGGTTTATTGAAAGCGACTCTTGAATTATTTGGAACCATTCTTCGTCTGATTTATATGCTGGTGAAATGAAATGTACCAGTCATTGAACAAATATAAAGTGCAAAGTATTCGTTAAGAGAATAAAAGATAAAATATAGAAATTATTTATAGAAGTATTATAGTATTATTTATAGAAGTATTATTTATAGAAATTATTTATCATACATTAATACCCTTTCTTGTTTCTTGCAACGTCTACTACAATAAAATTTCCGAAACTTGTATTCCTCTAAAATTATTATTTATTATCTTTTTATCTACGTTGCACGTTATATTAAGAAATCTACTATATTCCTTGAAGTATTTATGATTTTAAAGAGTCGAATAAACGATTAAGACTTAAAATGAGAAACATCCAGGATCAATTAAAGAAAGAGTTGGCATTTGTACACGCGAATAAAGTCGTAGCTTGTTTACTTCCTCAAAGTGCCATTCCAGCAGTCAAGATAATATTTGTGGTCACGAAGTCTCGTGTGTATCGCGAGGTACATATACATCAACGCGTGAGCCTCGACAATTTGCCATGCCAGAATTGAAATCAAGATCGTTACCAAGGTCTCTTGCAAATACTTAAAAGCAGGATGTTTATCAAATATCGTTTCCAATCTTTATAAGATTATATACGCGCATGCAAAGTGATATCTTATCGGAATTCGAATTTCTACCTTCATTAGAGAGGTTTCTTTAATTAACAAATATATTTATGTATACGATGATCATTAGTTACGGTAATCATGGTTCGCTGCTATTTGTTCATCCTAGATACATGCGCATGTTACTGATGCACATGTCTTGTCACCGGAGACTTAGGGCATCAGGGACACGGGCCGAAGGTTGTTGACTCGACAACACTCTCGACGAGCGATGCTGAAAAACGCTGACTCTTAGGCATTCGCAGTGTATCAGCTATACATCCGATTCCGCGGTAGCACACGCCAGACCAGTTCAGCGAATTGAGCAGCTCCACTTGCCATATCCTGCCACATCCTGCAGACATTTCCCTGCCTATTACGGATCGCGACGGATCGCGGCCTCGGGCAAAGAACTGTTCAATGAAATTCTTCGTCGCGAAAACTCGCCTCTCGATCTCGCCCGTTCCGGGAAATAGACCGCGGAATTCGATTCAGTCGCCATTGCACAGCAGGAGAATCACGAGAATCGTTACCTTTTATTAATCAACGGTAGCCGATGAGAGTAGTTTCCAACCATAAGTTTGCGATAAGTTCCAGTTTTAACTTAAAGTGTTGCAAAAAGATATAAAGCTTACACTTGTACATTTGAAAAAATTAATACTTCTATAATAAATATATAATAAATATCACATTTTTAAATCATATTTATAGATTCTGTTTAATTATGATTTAATATTCACCTGTGTTACGTATGTAAAATAAAACAATTTAAATCTTTTCAAATTAAAGTTGAGAAATTGGTATGTTAATGTCTCTTACAAATGCATCTAGAGTTCGAAAAATAATACTATGTGCAATATAACTGGTATTCATATGTAGTGTAGAATGTAAATTAAGTTTTCTCATGTTTATCTGATGAAATTTGTTAAGCGATTTACAGAGCGTGGCGTAAAAAGAATTTTGACACATATACCAGCGGGACACATCGATTAGTTACACGCACGATAAAAATTATAATCTCGCATGGACGATGGCCGACACATGACTTTAATACACCTCTCCAATCGTAAGGAAGGTGGGACATATCTATGTATCGGAATGTATGTAAAATGTGTATCACAGAATGAAACTATAAACGCGCGTCGTAATACGCACGATACTTAGACGTAGTTAACTATGCGTCACGGTTCACCGCAGAAACAACAATTACGTGAAAAATGATTATTGCGCGGCGTGAAGGTCGTTGCGAAGTAACGACGAGGATCGCTATCCGAGCGATCGTATACCATGGAGAGGTATTTACCTGGCCTATCCCACTGGATTCTAATATTTTATAGCTTATGGAAGTTAATATGCCGATTAAATGCAAATTCGCTGCTGGCGATTACGCGCAAACTCCGCAGATGCAGCGTCGCGTAAAAAGACCGTATAAATGCTCTGATATACTGTCATCGATGCCGAAATGTCGCACGCATATCGGCATCATTAAAAAAATGATTGATCGATTGGTTTATTACTTCAGCAAAAAAAAGATTAATGTAAAACGCGACGATACTTTTTACTTATGATAAATAATCTGTATATAAATAGCGAAATAAATTCGATAAGAATAATAAGTCCGATTCCTCAGAATGATGAGGAATTAGGTGACATAATGATTTACTAACAAGTAGTTGTCACACAAAACAAGCGTAATATTCTAACGAGTCAGAACTTGTTACTCTTCTTATAGAAGGTAATAGTTATATCATAGGCATCGCATTAATAGCGATATAGCGTGCGCGCGAAATTTTTTAGCTCAAATATAAATAAATAATTCTTATACTATGGAAGAGAGAAAGGAGAAAAAGAGAGGAGAGTTACTTCGCTGTATATTCTGTTTTTCTAAAGACACTAATTTCTAGTCTTCATCGTCCGCTACTCATCTTGGAGCCGAAATCATGGACGCCCATCGCGCAGCATCAACAAACGTGAGGAGGCGCCGCATTGGCGTGGATTATCTTGCTTTTCTTCGCTGCTTGGTGCATCCTAACGATAGTTCTGTCGATTCCCTCTCTTCGTCTCGGGACCCGTTGTGGCCCACTGGCCGTACGATCGTCGCTAAGTGGCTGCGCGACCGGCGCATTAGTTACGGCCGGGTCAGTAATGACGTTTTCATTCTAATAAATGGTGCGTGTGTGGAGAGAGAGAGAAAGAGATGTGGAAGCGAGAGGTTGGTGAAGGAAGAAAGGAGGATAACGCCCGAGGCGGAAAAAAACAGAGGGAGATAGAGCGAGGAGTGAGTGGGTCGTTGTCCAGAAACGACGATGCACCCTCGCCCTTCCTTTCCCGCCCAATCCTCCCGATGCTTCCCCTTCCTCCCTTATCCTCTCTCTTTCTCTTATACACGCATGTCGGTGACGTCTCGATGGTTCTTTTGCGCTAAACCGTCTCCTTCTTCTCCTCATCTCGGGTGGAGGATTTTCTCACCGTATGGAGGACGCGTCAGCTTCTTCGAGAGAGGCGCCCTTGGCCCTCTCCGGACCTCGGGACTCTCGTATGTGTACGCGTATATGTGTGCGTGCACGAGCAGGCACACGCGTTCTCCACTTCCTTTCGCCGCGTCTCTCGTTCGTTCGTTCGTACGTACGTACGTTCGGTCGGTCGGTCCTGAAGAGTCGATGGAAGGCCAACAGCGGCAAGGGAAGAAGACAGGGCGTGGTCGCGATCTCCCGCATCGCGAAGCGCATTTATTTTTGGTCGAGAAATTTCTCCCGCGTTCCCTCTGCTGTCACTGTCACTGACATCGTCTTCCTCTCTTGGCAGATTAAAAAAAATATTTAAAAGCAGCAATTAAACCGTTTCCTCTCGTCTCTCTAAGATCTTGACATACATTCATAATAAACTTTCCTTGCTATCTCTTTCGATAATATTTTGAAAAGATATGTTAATATATATAAGTATTGTTATATTCTATATTAATTACTAACAAGTTTTTTTTTATATAATTAAAAAATATATACTTAACTTTTTTTTGTAAAACTCTAAAGACGTAATGTTTCATACGCCTGTATCTTTACCCAATTCTTCTCTATCCTTTCCTAACTCATCTTTCCTTTGCCCAATTTTCAGTTTAGATCTCTTGGCATACGCCCTTTCTCGTTTTCTTTCTACGGTTTCCAATTGGCGGCTAGCACACGCGTGCACGCATGCGCGTATCGAATCGCATCGGAAGACGCGTCACGCGTTTCGAGTCTCGATCGCTTCGTCGCGTGAAAGAGAGATGGAGAACATGGATAGCGCCATGGCATGAAGATGGCATGCAACGAAAATAGCGAGAGGGATAGAGAAAATGGAAGAGTGGAGGAGGAGAGCGGAATACCAGTGCGAAGAGAAATAAAAACAACCCTCTTCTGCCCCTTATCTTGTCCTCTCTCTTTTTCTCTTCGTTCCTTCCTTTGCATCTTGACAGAGCCACGTCCACTTTATGTCGAAAAAGAAGACACGAGATGGAGTGAGGACGAGATTCAAGAAATTTACGCCTGGATGATTATCGTTTGATCGAAGATCGATAAGCATCCGCTCGGCTAGATAACTCTGTAGCGGATGGATTTAATTACCAATGGAATATTTAATCGGCTTATCTCAACCATGGATGTTTTCTAGACTAAGAAAGAAATACTATGTTGTTATTTGTGAGGGATACTTGGAACTAATTTAAATAAATTCATACCGAATTCAAATATGAACGTTTCTTCTTTCCATCGTTTTTTTCAAAAGTTTGTCATTTGTATGTTATATTAAATTCAATAATTACTTCATGTAAAATAAATATCTTAACATAAATATCTTAAATTTTCGGACATGATATGAAATGAACCTCATTGCAACAAGATTAATCAAAAATTATTATTATTTTATGTATTTAAAATAGATATAATAGATTTTTTATTGTTTATGAAATTTTTATATTTGTCTAAATTTTTTCTTAGTTTGTTGTCAAAACGTTACATCGTTGCAATTATAATTTATAATTTTTCTATAACTCCTATCATTTAGCACACACACATTTACAAAAGAAAGACACGAAAAAATAAACGATTATTCCCACAGCACGCACGTAAATATGCACATTAATTTTTATTATCGAAGAAATTACCAGGGTATTGCATATTAATTGATTTGCACAAGCAATTCAAAAAATGACCTCGATTCTGAACAGTAAATCGCGTATGGAATCTCTTCAAGGCTTCACTAAATGAGACCCGGAATCGAACATCGTCATCGAACATCACATATATTTTATAAAACTCAAACGACAGTCTCGCGATTGTACGAGAGATCTTGTCTGATCTCCATCTCTCTCTCTCTCTCTCTCTCTCTCTCTCTCTCTCTCTCTCTCTCTCTCTCTCTCTCTCTCTCTCTCTCTCGTTATGTCTATCAAACTTCATAGTTGGAAAGATTCGTTCTTCAATCTTTACATTTCGAGATATTTTTGCTTTCTTTATTAATGACAATCATTTATAAACAGATTCCGTTAATTAAAACAGTTTACATTTATCCCGAATAATCGCACAGTCCATTAAGATTTCCGTCGAATTCAACAGGAAATTTATCCGTTATACCTGCCTTAAAAATATTTATGGCTTTATTCTTCAAGAATTTCTCTTTTTGATGCTACGCAATAATACGACACATTTCGTCATATTTCATATAAATGTGAAAATAACTTGTTGCAATAGTTAAGATAGTAATATAATGACCGTAATGAAGGGCCTTTATAATCGCATATATTTCTCGCAGAGAGAATATTCCCGCAACGCCAACACAATTTCAATATTGTAACTGCGAATTATTAGAAATACCTTATTTCGTGTCACATGGGATGAGATGAAGGGGAAGAGAAAAAAAAATCAAAAATCGCTAATGTACGGACAAGCTAAGGACCTCTTATTACAAATCCCATGCGGAGTATTTGATTACCGACGATGATAACAAATTTCAGTAATGCGCGTTGAGAACGAGGAGATAATTAATATCATCGAACGTATCTCGCGTATAAAATACTCTTCTCTAAAGAGGTGGACGTTTAAAGTAAGGCGGCGGAGGAGGAGAGAAAGAGGAAACCGTGCTCGACGTACGTGTAGATGTAATCCAATGTGACACTGAAGCGGAAAGTAACGTCCCGAGGCAACGTAACGTCGACAGTGTACGACATGATGAACGAGCGCTCGTCGTGAATCATTTTATGAGTTTTATAATATTGGCCAGGATTATATAGTCTGTTTCAAAAGTCACGCACTTTCACTGCGCCAATATAAAAAGCACGATGGTTGCTTCAATATAAGCCGATTTTAAAATTAAATAATGTGCAGATATAACATAAAAAATCTTATTTCTTAAATAAATTTAACTAAATTTAATTTTATTCATATAATAAAACGGCATACCTGTTAATTCCACCATTGGATTCGAAGACACACGTTCTTATAAGCGATACGATTATAAAATCGCTAAAAATTCCAGATACACGCGGAGAAGAAGATTCCAGATTTCACTGGTGGAGAACGGCCACGCTGAAAAGGGTTAAAGCGGGGAGGAAGGCGGAGAGAAGGCCGCGAAAACGATGTCAGCACGAAGAAACGCAATGCAAGACAAACGGGGGCTGGCGGGGGCCGAAAAAGAGTGTAAGCTGGTTCGCGCGCGCGGTTTTCTCCTTGGCCTCTGGATCGTGATCGTTTCCATCGGAGCAAGTCCAGCCGAGCAAGCAGCCGCATCGCGCCGGTAGCCTCAAGGGGCAGGGAAAAAAAACATGGACAAAGCCGACGCCACTCATGGCGAACGGATTTTTATATCGAGCACGTACGGAGCTGCGTGCGTAATGCGTGTGCACGATGACTCGCGCGATGCTACATCAATCGTGTTGCAATATAAAACAGATTATATGTATTTAGCCCCGCATAGATTAATATGCAAGAATTAAACGATAATAAGAATTCTTTTTTATGCAGATTTTTTCTTGGCAGAAATTCTATGAAAGATATTAAAATTGAAATTACCTAAATTTCTGCAGATTTGTTTTTTTATCAGAATCGAATAATGCTAAATTTAATAATGTAAAGTTCAATAACATTCTTTTACATTGATTTATTTGCAAATTAATACGAAAAAGAAGATCTGAATTTTTATATATGCCATAGCTAGATGCTCTTTTGAAATCGTTTGCGGACTGATCTTGATCGACATGTACCGGATTGCGCTCTCGTAAGGTGAAGAAAGCGGGTGCGCGTTTCAGTGATGAACTCCTTCCTCGAAGAGAGGGAGCGCAAAGGTATACTTTGTCCAGCAGTGTTGCACGTATCGCATCGGATTTCACGTGAGGTCTGTGGTTCCTTGGGAATGGATACTCGGTTATGGGTTACGATCGCGGCAGTTTGCACATATACTCAGTCACGGCTGGGATACTGCTGGGGTATACATAAGATAAATATATACGTGAAACCTTTCTCTCTCAATCCACCGATTAGTCCTTAAAAAACGTATGGATATAAAACAAGCTCTGAGAATCTTGCGAAAATTTAATGACTAAAGAGAAAGACACAAGATATAGATAAATAAAGATAAATAAAAAATGTATAAGAGTTTAATAATTATAATATCAATAACAAGTTATATAATAAAGAAGCATTAATTGAAAAATTGAGGAAAAATTTGTATTGATATTCTGTCATAATATTTAACCGCATAAGTATATTATTCTAAATCAATAGATATTCATATTAATAGATGCAGTTAGTCATCAGTTTATCCTGGAGACGAAATGGATATCTGTGAGTTTCAATTATAGATTGTTTCTATATATTTTTACACTGTTTATGTCTATGATTAAATAATGTATTAAGAAAAGCAAGATCTAGCAAAGTACTTCCAAACTGCAGCTGTTCCGATTGCGATTCGATAATCACTCACAAATTGACGATTTATTTAACAACAAAATTTATACTTATTGATGTTAACAGCGATGATTTTTAATAATTCCAGTCTATAAAATCTACAAATAACACATAAATTGTGTTTTCATATTGTTAAATAATAAATAATTAATTATGATATATACACATGAAATTATATAAATATAAAAAATACATATAAAATTAAATATCGAAATTTATTAAGAGAAACTGCATTTATAAATCTGCAGTAAAATTTCTAGCATCCATGCTGTTTTACTAACAGCTGTTAATAACGAAATTCAGAAATTCTTTGTAATATCTCGTATTGTATTGATAGTTTTAAATTCTAAGATCGGTCTATGAATTATATTATCTTTCAATGATATTATCTTTCAATAATAAATTTTCAAATATAAAAACTTGCTTATTTATTATTATTATATCAACAGTAAATAAATAAGTTTTCATCATACCATCTTATTCTTATGCCCTTTCAGAAACTCCATCTGTGAAAAGTTGAGCGAGTCACTTTATGGCACACAAATTCCAAATTATTAAAAAAATAAGCTCTAAATTTATTTTAGTTTAAAGTATATTTTGGTCATGGTGTAAAAAGGTTTTATGTTATTTATTTATTTTTTTCTTTTAAGAAATAATATATATTAATATATATTAAACTTATATTTTAAGAAATAATATATATTAATATATATTAAACTTATATATTAAACTTTCACTCTCTCTAATAATTAAGTTTTCATATATTACTGAATATTCCTCCTTGTCTTCTGTTTCATATACTTCTCAAGATTGTCATAAATCCTTCTTTTATATATATATATATATATATATAAGTAATCGATATATCTCTTATTTGATAATTATAAAAATCAATATAATAAATACAGATATTTATATTATAGTGTTTATATTAATATTTATGATGATGTTCTTGATACTTCACCAGTTCACTTTTCCCAAATAGTTCAGTCTGAAAAACAGATTCGTGTTGAGCATTTCATCGAGATGAACTCGCGTTCGATCGAGAACTTTCAAAATTAAAGACACTTACCTGTATATGTCGCATCGTACGAGTTTGCTGATTGTCTCGGAAAAAAAACGAAAAATCAGAATATGCAAAGGTCGGGAGAGATTCATGCACGATCGCAGCTGTGCTGATGATGGCTCTGGCATGCCCTTACCTCTCCACCCTATATGGATCTTAAGGGAGATTTCCTCGTGAAGAAAGAAGCAGGGGATCGAAGGTTGAGAAAATTGTGCGTTTATTAGTGAAGACGACGTTCGAGCAATCTCACCGCTTAATTTCATCGACGATGCCGACGCGAGGCCTCCGGAAGCCACGTTGAGATCCTAAATGAACAGCCCTGCTGGAGACAAGAGAAGAGAGAGCGAAGAGTCTGAGCATTCTCTTCGACATTCTGTATCACAAAATTTCTATATCACATACTTCTTGCGATTTGCTTACAAAAATCGCAGCAAGTAAATGCAATTAAATATCTCTGCCTATACAAAAGAGTTTATAATAATCAATTTAATGCAGAATCACGCAGTAGCAATAATAATTACGACGATAATAATAATGAAGACAATAATAATAAGGCATTCACAAGTCTTAAAGGGACATTTACACTTATTTATACATATATCGTTATCGCTCTATCCTCTCCTCCTCTTGATCTAGTTACGCAATTCTCGTTGCTTACGATCTTCATTATGTCACGTTCGTCTTCCGCTTCGGTGTCACGCGAATACGGCATTATCGTCGACGTCAGAATTAAGATATCGACTTGAGAGATATTTACTAATTACCGTCGTCTTTCGTTTTCGGTCGCGGCGGACAGGCTGTTCTCGCGTCGAACAAAGAATCGGAGATTAAAAAGAGAGAATCGCGCTTCATTCTCTCACATTCTCACTGTTATTCCCATACGTTCGCATTCTGCACCTATTTGGAACATAGCACATGTTTTTTTGTATATTTATATATATATTTCTTTTCTCTCTTTTCATATTTATATATATATATATTTATATAATTATATTTATATTTATAATCATTAATCCTCTTCGTTCATTATATACCTATCTATATATTATCTACAGGGCAGTAGCCAAACGCTGACTGACTGTGCGAGTGTTGTCGCTTGTGCTGTCCGCTCGCGACGATGCCGACGATTTGACTAGAGAGATGCGCGCTCATTTATCGTTCGCCCTCCCATCATTGCGATGATCCTTGGGAGAGCACGTGCGCCTTTTGTGTGTGTTATGTATACGCTTGACATATCGCGAGATGTGTATACCGATGTATATATCGCGAATGGAGATTGGGCGGGCGCGCCGCGATGCGCTCGAACTTTACCGCTCTTTTGGTCGCTTTATTGATGACGACGAATATCATATCCCCGCTGTCCGTCAATGCGATTCAGCATTTTGTTGCGGAAAAGGTAAAAGCAAATACGGAAGTAATCGTTCTTTTGAGCTTACGATATGCCTCGGCCAAGCATCGCTCTCTTCTCGATCGCGACGCCAAGATCGATCTCATGATGAGATACAACAGTAGTAGCAAGTTTACGTCTGACATTTTCATCTAACGAAATGTGGCTGACACAAGTATAAACGCCGAGGAGTTTCTCAGGGAGGGGAGACATTATATTAAGCTAGATTTATATTTAACATTAGTTCCATGAGTCTGACACTTTTCTACCAACGTGCGCTCTCATTATAATGCAATGTTCGATATAAATTCTCTCTCCATCGCGCTTAAATTACTTACCGTTGTCAAATACACAATGCCATGCGATAAATCTCAGACGTAGACCTACCACGAGGAGTGTAAGATTTCTGAAAATGGAAGGTAAACTTGAAGACGAAGGCAAAATTATGTCCATGTGACGAGCGATCTGTCGAAGCACATCGCGGCCGAGAAGAAATCCTGGCGGGTAGGCATCGTGGTGCGAATCGCAAGTGATCATCAGTGACGATTGAGTCGTCGTGATTCTTTTTTTATTTTTATTTTTTTAGATTCTATTCCGTACTTATATACGAATTAAGTATATGCTAAGAAGAATGCATTCGCGCCGCGACGACTCACCGCTTTTCGCCCTTTTACTTCTCTCTTTCTCTCTCTCTTTCTCTTTTTCTCATTACATTTTTTTCTTTCTTTTTGATCCGCATCAATCAATGATGATAGTTTAATTTCGACGCTTTGATTTCGCGCGAGTTCGAGGGACACTTGGTATTTTTCTCGTATTTAGGCCTTTTTCTTCCACAATCACGCGTATCTGGATCGCATTTTCGCGTGACGATGACTAGATTAGATTTTACACGAGCGTACGCGCATTGCGTCAGCGTGAGTACGTGTGTGCGTGTCTTCTGTACGTATATATTTTATATGTGCGTGTATTTGTGTGGTCGTATGCGCGTTTGTGTGTAACATGTTCATTGAATTGAGTCGTTCTTCTCTTTGGTGATCGTCAAATTGGTTGGCTTCGACGCACGTTCGATCTTTGGTGTGTTCTCGCTGGCAGTAGCTCGATATCCGCCATGGGGATGACGCACCAGAAGCGACGAAGATCATCGTCCAACGGCAATTCTTCTGAAAGCGCGATGGAAGCGAACGCCAAGGTATATTTAACGGAGAGCCGCAATCTCCTTCTTTCTCTCCCCCTTCCTCTCTCTTTCTCGACGCTCTTCTCGTTTTTCTGAATAAGTACGTATGATTTCGCGATCCCATTTTTCCTGAGGTGAGGAAGACTCGGACGCGAACTACTGGCGATATAGAAAAACGCACGATCATAAAAAATACATTATATTTACGATGCGTTACCCTGACATTACAGCGGGCTGTAAAACAACGTTGAGACTTGATTTTCTTCCAATCACGGAAGATAAATGTCGTAGAAACAAGAGAAAGAGAGCAACCGGCAAATTCGATCTTGAGCAGATTAAATCTATACTCTCGTCAAGCCCTTGCTATAATCTAAGTTCACGGGAGACATGATCGAGTTTCATTCAAGAGCATTTTGAGAGAGAATCAATATCAATTGTTTCGCGAAGCATTGATTTGTAAGCTTGTAGCACTTTCTTTCGTGGGGAAAATTAAATATTTTCTTGGAATTTTGAATGGATAATCATATGCAGCATATTACCATTATCGCTTCAATCAAATACCTCAAATAGTTGCAATTATGTGCTACATATTAGGAATATATCATTTTGCCGCATATATTAGATTTAAATCATGGCCAATCTCTTTAGTACGGCGAGTTCAATTGGAATCACATTTTTCCTATTTTACACATGCGCATTTGATTGAAAAATAGATAAAGAGTTTTTCTAATTTTTCTTTTTTTTTCTTCCAATACTCGCTAAGAAATGAAGAGATATTTTACCTATTTGTAATGAATCATGAGATATATATATGAGCTATGTGAGATATAAGCTATGTGATTCAAATCGAATTCGTTTTCAAGAGAAGAGCGAAAAAGAGGAAGAAGGACGTGAGCTCGAGTCGATCTCCTATGCGAACCTCTAAACTATAACGGCAACGAGGGAAGATTGTGTGACTCGAAGATCGACGGACTCGGGAGATTAATGGTATTCACGGCGGTGTCCGTCATCCCCGAACGATCGCGTGACCTTCCTTTCTCCGGCTACGATCCACCGCCCTGTGTGCATCCGCTTGCACCGAATCTTTGGAAGTGGAACGTCGCGATCTGTGATCTACACGATCGACCGCGATCGCGATTTACATTCAATCCATCATCATCATCAATATTATCATTATCATCATCATCGTCATCATCATCGGTGTTGTAATGGCTCATATGCAATGACGAGCGCGATTACGTGGCCCCGTTGCGCCTTCGCGTGGAAGAGCGATTCACTGAACAAGCTCCAGGCTCCCGTATGCGAGCGATTCGAGAAACGATCAGAAAGATCGTCGTTGTCCACCCTAGAGGAATGGTCCCTCTTGGGAGAGATTAGCTTCATCAGCCATGTCCGCTTGGGCAATGATTCCTCACCTCGACGGAGGCTCTCCGTCGAGGAGAGTGTTGCCGATCGCGAACTCGCCGCCGAACGATTCTCGGCTGACCGACGCATGGTCTGAAGATGCTTTTGGTTTTGGAGGTCTTGGTTCGCGCCCCCAATGTCCTTGGACCATCCGTCACGATTACGTTGCTCCCCGCTTGCCTTTTGTCTTTCCACTACCATGCTCCTGTCCGCTGCTTGGACTAGGTGGACTGCTGCTATTCAATCTGGCTACCCTCCGGTAAATCTCGCTGTTGACGAAACGCGGATACGAGTCCCGATGCATAAGGGTGTAGATTTGTAGCTGCGCATCGTCGAAAGTATGCGGCGTAGGTTCCACCATGTTGCGATTCACGATCTCCCGTACCCGCGAATCCAGACTCACCTGCAAAAGATAAAGAGAATGAGTTGAATAAAATTTTCTGACACACATATCATCAGTTCGTTTTTTTTTTATAAGAATATCCTACCAAATTGTAAACTATTCCATCGTTTGCAAGCCTTAATCTATAGCACACTGTTTGCGTGCAATTCATATCCTTTTTACATAAAAAATGAAGGCCTTATAATACTTTATGATAACTTACACGCGTTTTATAAAGAGGTTATAACAAAAATTATATAAATTATAAAATCTTAATTTTTAATTGAATGCATAATTATGATTTTTTAAAAATAAACATGTATCTGATAGTCTAGGATAAATAGATAATTTATAAATTGATTGATTTCTTTTGATTAATTTCAAATCGATTTTACCTTAGTAGAAATGGCAAAGATCCAACACGTTCAAAGTTATAAAAGATTTAAGATGAAAAGCTTTTCGAGAATTATGGGTTGTAATATATGCACGAGATGCCTTTAGCACGATCTTTTACGTTATCTCATAAAATTATCTACATGAATGCAATAATGCACGTATACTGTACAATTTGCCATAATGTTCGAATGGTAAAAGACGATTCGTGCATTTGCCCCGTTTGGACGATTGAACAGGTCGTTAAAGAGGTCACTAGGTCACTAGGTCAGTAGGTTAATATAGAAGAAATTATACACACACAGTCACGCGCACCTGCAGTTTTTCTCGCAAACGGAACATTATATTGTAAAAGTATATCGAGAAAGACGTTACATCCCTTCACATCAAACAGTATTCCATTTTACTACATTATTTTTATAATTCTGACGTGTTCTTAATATTCGACTTTTGCATCCGATAAAATGGCGCAATTAGATTATGCATCCTATGTAATGTTATCGATTCTATCAAAGCTAACGACTCTAGAAGGGTAAACAGGAATTATTTTATGAAATATAAGTGCTTATCCTTCAGCTAGTCAAAATAACAGGTATTGATCGCATGCCATTACGTATGTCATTATATTTTACTAGATAAACAATTAGAAAAATAGAAAATTAGAAATCATATATTTCTAGGTTGATGCTATCTCTTCGATCGAATGTATATTTAATAGTATATTTTTCCAAGGAAACAGAAAATGTGTTATATCAATATCGTGTTCAATAATAAGAAAACTTATTGAACAGATATTGAATAGATATTGTTAATGTATACGCGATTTATATCGTATTATTTGATATTAAATAATATGCCAATATTTTTTATTCAGAAATGATTGCTTTATTTTCGCGAGAAAAGTTTTATTAAAACGATGTAATGAGTGTAAGCATATGTGTGTATAATTTCAACAAATTAAATTGATTAATTTGAAACACTTCAAGTTTAAATATTATAAATAAAATTGATTTGAGAATAGTATATATTTTTGAGAATAAGAATTTCCCTAATAAATATAATTGTTTTAATTTATAATTTTTTCTAGTAAATATCATTTATTTATTCTAAAAGAAACTATTATTATTTGAATATACTAAACTTATTTGAAACTCATATCGTTATTGAAATACTATCATTTAATAATATAATAAACAAAAATTAATTCATTTTGATTTTTTCCAAGTCTTTTAACAATTATACTTAATAAATACATATAGATTCTATAAATTCTCGCGACAACGAGATTTCTTTTACTCACTTCCTTCGGCGAAAGTATGGATATGTATTCGTCGTAAATGTAGCGCGCCTTCTCCTCGATTGTCTCGGGATTGCTCTCTCGCTTGAGTTGCTCGCAGGCCAGCCAGAAGGCGATGTTCTCCTCGCTGTACTCGCTCACGAGGAACTCTTTAAAGAGCTTGCGTCCGGCGGCGTTCCTCATCAGTTTGTCGAAGGACGAGCCCCAGGCTCGGATCTCTTCCAAGTTGCAACAAGCTTCCAGGCCGCCGTCGAAGCCGTCGAGTCCGTCGAGACCGTTACCTGCACCTGCACCCGCGAGATCGGTGACGCCGATGCCGCCGCCATGCTCGCCGCCGACGCCGGCGTTGCCCTTCTTCTTGCCTTGATCACCCGCTCCACCGGTACCCGAATTACCGCCGACTGCCGCCAAACTGAAACCATCAGCGTACAATTAGGTCTCGTTGTCGTTCAGGACATAAAATTGTGAAAATTGTTAAATAAATAACGAACAATTGATTTTTTGCAACAATTCAAAATTATTATTTATTATTATTATTATGTGCACAAAGATCGTTAATAAAATAACTTGTTATTTCAAAATTTATATGCAATCTCTAATACTTTTCTTACTTTACTTTACTTCGATTCTTATATTTATTAGTCTATAGTTGAAGTAAAAGTTTAGAAAATAGTAGAATGTGTTGATTTTGATTATTTTGTATTTTTTGCTATAAATAATACAATCTACTTGATCTATTTTTTTGTTATAACAGATAATGCGGCGAAAATGGATTCGGTTCTAAAAGATCGGATTGAAATTTATCACGCGTTATCATGTCGATAACAATGACCGTAAATAATTGCATTAATTGTAACAATCATGCAATGATACCTGGTTATTCTTGTTTGACAAACACAAGCATGATAAAAGAATACAAACAATGAAAATAATAATATACAGCAGGGCAGGGAAAGAGAGGGATGTGTTGAAATGAATATTAAACTTGGTAGTTTCGGGAAATGAGATGAAATGAACGGCAGGGAGCAGGAGTATAATCTAGTAGATGAATACGAATGCAATGGGGAATGATAATAAATGATTGACATTAAGATAGTTAATTTAACCGAAATTCTGATATAACGCGAGTTACAAAGGGATATGAAAAGGTGGTATTGAACTGAGAGAAGATATTAGTTGTGTCGATAACAGAATAACATGGAAGAATCGGGTCATTGGAAAATTTTCTTGTGTTCGATGATGTGGCATTTATAAACCACAAATGCAGAAATAAACGGCGATTTTAAACGATTCACATGATTTAGCCGAATGACGAAAATGAATTTCTTTCTGTTTTCTGGTTTGAATTAATTAAATTCTACATTAATTTCTAAAATTTTTTCCGTGATGAGAAAATAATATCTCGAATTTTTATATTCCTATATTTCTACATTTATATTAATATATTTTCCATTTTGTTAATATTTAATGTAAAATATTAACAAGTTACAGTCTCTATTTTTTATTTGATTAATTCCATACGTGAATGTAATTGAATGTAATATTACGTTTGCTTATGATTTTTTTATTAAAAATGTTATCAATTTTAACGATAACAATTTAACGAGAATTTTAACGATAACAATTTCTTTCAAAAAATGTGTTTGTTTTAACTTTAGACTGATATATATATAATAAGCAATTACTAAAAATTATATATTCGGATATGTTATTATTTTTTAATAAAGTTTCAAAATTTTAGACTACCATTAAGAATCAATTTGATGCCTTTGAAAGCTAAGAAAAATGCATTTGTTGCATAATATGAAACAAGTGACAAATCCTGAATGACGCTAAATTAAAGAGACTATTATACTTCAAAGTGCATTTTTAAAGATTTCTTTACTCCAATATAATAGTCAAGTATACATAGTCATGAACATATTTCCGCGGCGGCAATTCAGGAAACGCTGTCAGCATTTCAGGCAAACTCTTTCGGGTCGATGTCAGTCCAGAATGAATAAGCTATTCGCGTATAATCTGCAAAGATGGGTCGCAGAGGAAGGACGTGTGGTATGTGCATAACCCCGTTTCTGTGAGTAATACGTGCATTATGATAGCATCGTCATCGACATAATAAACAAGTAACATTAACGCAGCAAGTAACATTAACAGTCCGTGGCCTGCTTACCATTTATTCCTACTTGTAGCATGAAACATAGAAAGATAATATGTAGATACGTCTGTGGCAATAAATGGATCATACACGCGAGTTTAAAGACAATGGACCGATATCGTTTCAATGACGAGAGGTTCAGTAGATGAAGTAAGCATGAAAATAGCCACGCGCACGATAACGATAATGGCGCGTTTTACTCGTTTTCATCTACCTTGCACTAGTGATTACAATGAAAGCTCTTTGTGCCGACTTGCTTTGTCAGTCATACTCGCGACAGCGAGTATGTAGTTACAAAATGGAGAATTGAAGTTATACTTGGCACGATTCGGAAATCTACTCTTCGTGAACGATTTGCCCATTGTCATCTATGTGTATGTGAATGAAGTACTATTAATTATAGTTTAGACGCTTTGTACATCAGTGTGTTCACTTTGCGACAAGTTAAATCGATATAATCATTATTAAATAAGAACGAATCGATATTTCGTATTTATACATATTTTTAAAGGGAAAATTTTTGCGTGAAATAAGCTTTTCGTATTATAAATAAACTCTATTATTAAAGATTACATATTAATATTGTGTAAAAAAGCGCTTAGGAAAAAAAATGTCATTGCTTGATTTTTTCAGGTCAGCAGTCTCTTTTAGAATCAATCGCATTGATGTACACAAAATGCAAGAGGGCAGGATCGATAATACCACGAGCAACTGCAACAACAGCACCAGCATAGGCAACAGTTGTCCTTCTTCGATCGGCCCATGAATCCGACTGCCTGGCGTTGTTGTTGCGACTGTTGTTGTGACGCAGGCGCCTGCTGCTGTTGTTGCTGTTGCGACTGCTGCTGCTGTTGAGACGACTGTTGCGGATTACTATGCTGCATCGTGGATCCCGAGGCTTGGCCTTGGTTCTGTGCACGGAGGCGACAACCACCAGCTACACCCTCGCCGCCTGTCCCGTGACTAACGCCGATTCCCATTGCAGTTGCACCGAGTCCACTCGACATCTGCAATCGACATTCGCCCTCTGAATCGACGTACCACGTGCGAACGAGCTTATTCCGATACTAAGAATAGGTGTACTAAATCAGCGGCTTCCGGAACACAATGGACTACTTGTCGGCTTCGTGATTTGATTTATTTATGTAAAGTGGTTGACATTATAAGTTTTTATAAAAATATACTTGGAATATAAATATTAATAATATGCAATTGTTCTTTAATAAAGAGGTAAAACTGATATTGCGTCCAATTGATGCGTATAAGCCAAATTAAATAATCCTTTATATATACAGTTATAATAGAATCATTAACCGATATTAATAGTCAGATATTTTATTCTTTTTATATCTTTACTTTTTATATCTTACGTATATCTTACGTTTTATATCTTACGTTGATGTAATTAAATTAATATAAAAATATGCACAAGTGCCATTTTAACTGTAAGTCGAAAATGACTACGAAAATCACGTAAGAAAGCGACGTGGAAGAATTTCGGAAAGAGAATGGATTTATTGGATTCATCGAAATATGAAGTTATATTCAACGTGAGAATCGTAATTATTAAATTCCGATTGAAGTAATCTATATAAATTTCATGAAAAACATGATCAATCGATTTATCTATGGCAACACGATAAAATCGTTTTAATCGAAATAAGCTGACTGTACGATAATTGACACATAAGCCTTCAAAAAGCAGCCAATTAGTTGGGATACGATTGTCGTACGCTCAGCTGCACGTATCGATTGGCTCGTATTTTCAGCGCGGCCCGGCGATATCGAAATGAGAGATGTAGCCAGAGATTTATTATTCTTTCGTCGTTCCGTTCGAGGTCTCCGATATTTAAAATTCATGATCGCCAGACGGCTGAGCTGATCGATATTGGATTCTCAGAGAAAGTTTAAGGAGATGAATTAATTCCTTAATGCCATTTTTAAGAACGGTCTCAATTTGAAATCAGTACACTCTCAATCCTTTCTCAAATAAATTTTGATATTTTAATCGCGCGAGTTCTAACTTCTGTTCTAATTTCCAACGCGAATCGATAATCTGTTTTCGTATTGACTTCCTCATTTTTTAATTTATACAATATTATAGCGATAATCAACAAGAAAATATTTATCTTAACCAGAATAAAATCAGAATATGAAGTATCCTAGAATCGAGCATAATTGAGAATTTATTTTTCATACTTGAAACACGAGATACTTCGCAAATAACGCGAAACTCGCGCATAATTTCATTTCAGCATAGAGATTTTATTTCAGCGAAGAGAAAACCTTGAAGAAATATTCAGTACAGCCTGTCCATTTCTCCCTGTAAACAAAAAAAAATTCGCGGAATAAACTTTGAATATGTTGTCTGTATGATGCATGTAACTACATGCGGCCCTTTATTTTTATGCCACGTTATATATTGATGACTCGTTCTCCATGCGACCTCACGCGATAACGACGTCGTACAGTCGCTTATATGGCATGTGGGCAGAGGTTGATAAACAGCGGGCAACGACGTAAAGTGTACACGTGTAGCCGCGAGTAAACGTGACGAAGCGTACGAATGAGCTGCGTAAGGACGAGAGAGAAATAGATGGAGGAGGAGGGAAAAGGTAGATATGTGGAGCAATCAGGATCATTGAGATTAAACAGAGAACCGTTCAATTGCTTATAACACTGTATAAATCGGCGCGGTGATTTGGGATGATCGGGAAATAGAGGCCAGAAATTGCGCGTAGAGACTATGTGTAAAAACCGTATTTAGAGAACCACGGCTCTCCCATAAAAATACGCGCTCGTTTATATACACGGAGCAAATTTCAGTTCGTATCTCCGAAAACGTGACTCCAGTTACGATAGCGTAACGATATAAATTTCAATAATCTCCGAGTGTGATTTATTTTGGCAGACGTCGTGGAAACAAACCGTTGCTTACACTACAGAACACCACGAAATTTAGGAAACACTTAGAGTTGAGCGATTGATGCGAACGATGAATTTACATAAGTTTTGAACATACATAACTTTTAATAGCGCGCGTATAATGCTTAGATATAATAATAATTTGCATTTGAGTTGCACGCGAATTTCTATATCTAGAAGTTAAACAAAACTAAAATATATAAAGTGAAATATATAAAAATATTAAAAAATAAAAATTAATTTTCTTAATCAAAATTCATATTTGTTCACTAAAGATTAATTTTGATAATTAAGTAGTTAAAATAATAAGCGCAAATATTATTACTGATTTACTTTGTTTTGAATCATTAATAAACAAGATGACTCTCGTACAGACTAATACATTTTGACACGGGGGATGATTGACATTTTCGGATAAAATTTTGGACATTAATTTCGCGATCGCAGCTCCAATTGCAAACGCTGCCAATGCATTTAAAGTGATTCTGAAACGACGATAGTGTTTACGCATAGCTGCGTGTCAACATGTCAATGGCCCAATGGCGTGTTGCCTTCGTGCAGCACGCAATCGCGGAGCACGTGCAACTACAACCCTCGCTTCCCTCTCCTACAACCGCTTCGTCCGATAATCTTGTAAATTTACTTCGATCGGGGAAAGTGTACGTGCGCACATCTATATAAATTTGTTATGCTCTGCATGAGCAGTAAGCTGCAAACGTTTCGATCAAGATTTTAATAAGTGATAATAAAGCTATTACGCGTTCTCGCCTTTTCCATGCGTGTTATTATTTCAAGATTTCAGAATGCGGACAAACGTCCATAAACCTGTTGTCCAAAATTTTCCTAACTCGGATTTTTTTTTGGCTTCAAATAATATTTATATAGATTATGCATACGATAAGAGTACAAATTTCCGAATTGCTGTTTAATTTTTATCCTTATAAAAAATACTTATTGTCGGCCATTTTCTCTGGGAAAACTCGGCCCATCTGAAAACTTATTCGTAATCTACATGTTATAAATTTTATTTTAAATGAAAAATAAAGTCCAATCTGGAGTTGGGAAAATTTTGAGCAACAGCTCTGTTCGCACTTTTTACAAATTCAATTTTATGATTGTGTAAGATAATTTAAATACGATTGAATGCAATTTTGATTTTCAATATTTGATTCAATTTTGTTGTTTATATGCATATTCCTAAATTAGAAAATTATTTGTAAATTTAATTTATTATTATTATATAATACATCTTTTTAATTGGAATTTTTTTTATTAAAACAATATATTTAAAAAATTAATAATGTTCGCATGCACATCTATACGAAGAATACTATAGCGTTCCAGTTCGCTCTATTATAAAGTGAATAAGACTGCAATTAAAAAGCAAAGTGAAGGCTCAGATATAAACAATATAAGTGGAAAACGAACAGGTCGTTATGAGGCAAGCACAGTAAACAGTGCACGCAAATGTTTAAAATATTTAAATTATTTAATGAACGTTTCGGTCCTAATTTGGACCATCTTCAGCATCTATTAACAAAAATTAATTGGAAAGAAAATATATTTAAAAAATTGCATAACATTACAATGCGAAAAATTAATAAAACGATGGTAAACTTCCCTTCGGTTCTAACCGTAAAGGATTATCTCAGATGTTATGAGATAATCCATTCTTTACGATTGGAACCGGAGAGAAGTTTACCATCGTTTTATTAATTTTTCGCATCGTAATGTTATTCAATTTTTTAAATATATTTTCATTCCAATTAATTAATTTTAAATTAATTTTTATTAATAGATGCTGAAGATGGTCCAAATTAGGACCGAAGCATTCATTAAATAATTTAAATATTTTAAACATTTGCGTGCACTGTTTACTGCGCTTGGTTCATAACGGTCTATTCCTCTTCCACTTAGACTGCAATTAAATCCTTTACGGATCAACGCGATTACATGGTTCCGTACCGATCTTCAACATCCTTTCTGCGGCAAAATAACAAAATGATAATACAAGTATACAATAATTCCTCCTCACCTCTATCATGTTCCATGCGTCTGAAAGCGAGTCCAGCTCGCTTCCCGCGTCCTTAGGATCAGCCTGATCGGCGCGTGGCCGGCGCGGCGCCGAGATAGGGGGGTGCGGGTGCGGGCACGGCCGCGGCACCCCGTGCCCGCGTTCGCGAGTGTCCCTCCCGATATGCGATCGTTCCTTTAGCCCGGTCCACCCGCGGGGCCGCCTCGCCGGGCCTCGCCCGAAGCCCGCATGCTCCCAGCGCGCACCTCAGCCGAATAGCGTAACAGCCCTGGATCACGTCGTCACGAAGTCTTCACGGACTCGCGGACGGACACATAGGTACGTGCACCACGAGCCGATCGGTCGCCGAACGGATTCCTCGCCTCGGGCGAGGCGCTACTACGCCGACGATGATGGCGACGTCGCACGACGACACTCAACTGCGACGGACTCCGACGTGCGGAGGGTTACGTTGTCGATGTTGCGCATGATACCTTGCCCATTTCCCGCCTTCTTCCGCTTCTTGATGCTGCCGATCGTTCCCTCGTCGATCCGTTTCGTCGATACCACCCGTGTTACGATATCACTTTACCGTCGTCACCCTCTCTCGCGGCGCCCTCCACCCTCCTCTCTCGACGGGGTAGCCGCGCGCGCGGATCGACTGGTCGGTGTCGCGATAGGAGAGAAAGGGAGAGAAAAAGAGAGAGGCGAGAGTGCGTCGATACGAGATTCGTCACGGAGAGAAATAGGAAGCGGAGAATCCTTCTCGCTGTCGATGGCACCTGCTCTCAAGGATGAGCGAATGCGAGAAAATTCGTCGCACTCTCTGGAGATTCGCAAGTCCCGCGGTGGGATTCGGGAAATTCGTCAGTTCGGTCAACAAACTACGACCGAATCCTTGAACTTTAGGACGACGAGAATGTCGCACGCGATCGACCTATTACGTCTTTCGGCTATGCGATTTAAAGGCGCGGTCGCGCCGCGCCGCGTCACGCTCGCGGTCTTCGATCAACGCCGATCTCACACTCGGCGCTCGTTTTCCTCGCAGCTGGCGTAGGTGGTCGTACGCGGTATGACGTTCGATTTCGTCCTCCGTTACGTTTGACGAAATTATAAATAGATACTCGCGCGCCTGTTGGTACGCGAGGCGCTGGCGTGACTAGCTTGAGTGCCGCTGCTACTGCTGCTGCTGCTGCTGCCGTTGGCTTAGACCGCTGATGATGCTGTCGTTACGTCTACTTCTATTGCTGATGTTGCTGATTGCGTTGACAGACGCTCGCGGAATTCAGTTGTGCGTATTTCGCAAGCACGGAAGAAGATGAGAGAAAAGAATAAAAAAATACAAAGAAGAAGACAGGAAAAGGAAGAAAGATGATGAAAATGTTAAAGTGTTTATAATTTGACAAGAAAAGAGGAAACAGGAGAGAGTAGAAAATGAGAGAAAGGGAGGAAAGAGAGATGAAAGAGAGGAAGCAAGAGAGAGAGAGAGAGAGAGAGAGAGAGAGAGAGAGAGAGAGAGAGAGAGAGAGAGAGAGAGAGAGAGAGAAGGAAGGAGAGCGGAGCGTAAGCGAGTCGATGCGCTGGTTATTGATTGGCACAAGTCGAGAGGGAGAGACGAACTCGCGGCGCTGTCACACCGGCTAGGCAGACTGTCAAAGACTATCTTTGTGTTAACTTCCCGTCGATTGATCGCTTGATATCCTCTCGGAAGACTTTTGGACCGAGCGTCGATCTTATCTCCGCGAGATTGTTTAGGATTGGAAAAGAGATTTTTAGGAAGATCTGCTTCAGGAAGATTTAGATTAGCGATGATAATTACAGAAATATCGGCTGATTCTCTCTTACAAATATTGAAATGACGAGAGGTAGCTCTGTCATTTCGGAGTATGGACGATGTTTCTTTCTAGATCTTCGTCGAGAGGAACGTAGTACGACGGAAGCGATGCAAAATCTGACGCAAGTGTTTGTTCTGACGAAAAAAAAATATGCAGAGAACACAACCCGACAGAGAGTATCTAATCTCCAGAGTAAGAAGATCGATATATTGGTATTCGTCGCGATTGATCGCTGCGATTGTGTCTCACGATTTTATCGCACGGTTGTATTGCTGGAACACGTATCACACTGTTACATGTACGCGTGTTATATCTTATCCTTATTTTTCTCCCTCTTTCTTCCTCTAACTCTCTCTTTCTCTATTTCTCTCTCCCTCCCTCCTTATCCCACTATCCGATGCGGCGTCCAAAGGCGTATCTGGAATTATCGCGTGTCCTCTCCTAGCCACCCTTTCTCCTGCGCGGCAACCGCTCGCCCTTGCTCCACTTTACGCGTGTCCCTCGTTATCACGGCCGGACCGACCCGGACGACGATCGGGAAAGCTTCGAAAGCTCGAAAGCTCCGCGACCCGCGATGATCTGTCGTCGGCCTCTCGTCCAGAGTTGGGCCAATATGGCGGTTACACGCGCTTACACGATGCCTTGGCCACCACTGCTTGCCCGTCTCGCGGACGATTCCAGCGACGCCGACGCGAGACGCCGCGATGCGAAGCTATCCGACGCGGATGCGTCTCCGCAGATCGCCAACGCCGCCGACGCCGACGCCGACGCCGCCACCGTCGTAGAACGCCGACGCCGACGCCGACGCCGACGCCGACGCCGACGCCGACGCCGACGTTGACGCCGACGCGGTGGTCGAGCCATCGTATGAGCGTCGCGACGGCGGAGCTCGTGTTCATGATCCTGCGTGCGAATGACCCGCCAATGTTGTCGCGATCCTTTGCTATAATCACAGCGGCGTCATTATGACGCGTTATGGTCGAACAGTTGTATGAATGATTACGATGATAGAAACTCGCAACCGCGTCATTCCACTATTAGCTCCACTGAGGAAACATTATAAAAATACTATGATTTTATGACGCAATGATTTCTTAATGACAATTCCAATAGTTATAATGGAATCATTTAAAATTAAAGATAAAATGTTAATTGATTACGCTATGATTGAGGTAGACTTTCCCAAGCGCAGACAAATAAAATCATAATGAAATTTAAAAAAATATGAAGGTATCATTCAAAGAAACTGAGCAAATTTATCTGTAGTAATTATTATTTATCTATAGTAATAGTAGACAAGAATGGAGAGATGGATAAATTTGTTTTAAAATATCAAGAAGAATAATTTTAAAAAATATCAAGAAGACTTATATTAACGATCAATTAAACTATTTTTGAAATAAAATTGTGATCGAATTCTGAAAGAACATTGAATATTTCGATACGATATAGAATAATAAGCAAATCAGCTTTTAAATTATAGCGTTATTATAAATCTCAGAAAGGATTATATTATTTAATCTTTTTAAAAATGCTTAATATATTTAACTCAATTTTGTACTGAAAAGAATTTATCTCAAATTTTTTTATTTAACATTTTTATTTAAAAAGAAAAGAGGATAACGATCCATGAAATAACAATCAGAATTTTTATTTAATATTTTTCAAGCTTAATACATCAAGTCTCAATGTTCTTACTTACGTAAGAATTCTTGAATTTACAATATATTAATATGATTGTGAAACGTGTAATTGTTAAATATTGTATTTACGCGCAATTTTTAATTTTGTTTTATACATGTGTAAGTTAAGATTGGTATTAAATAAAATTTTGTTTTGTGTCTTTATTTAAGATCATATCAAGTACTTAGACTTGAAGTTATTAATATATTTTCTCGATAAACTTTGAATATTATATATGGCGCGGCTAATAATAGATTAATAAACAAAGCTAATAATAAAAGTGATATAAACACTAGAAGAAAGCGAAAGTAACACGCATTCGTAACAATAATGATGCGAGGATTTTCGCAAAATATGAATAATAAGATTTTTTCATAATTATAAAAATCGTTACATTTTCTAAAGAGGGGCAAGCTTTATCATAAAATTGTGCTTAACATTTTTATGGAAATCTCGTCTCGTATTTTAGGAATATTATGTTTTCTCGTAGCAAATTTCATTTTTCCTCTTCTCTTTTTCCTTCTCCCTCCTCCTGCTCCTACCCTTGTTACATCGTCGTTTTAGCGGCTTTTAAGTTAAGTAGTCCCGCATTCGTGGTGCGAGAGCGGAAATTTTTCCCGCGCGAAAGAGGACGTACCATCTCCTTCTTCCGGCGTTCGATCGATCATGCGACTGCGGCCAATACTAGATACCATCATCCATCCCTCCGTCAGTTTTTTCCACCTCGCGTTTACGTAAGGAAGAGATGCGGACGCGCGCCAGCGTAAGGGAATGTCTGAACGAGGCGGGGATCAATACGTCGCCGCCGGCAGCGATCAGATGCATTCCTAAATTGTGATTCGAAGACGCGGCGGAGATGCAGGTGCCGCGTCTTTCGCCCTCTTTGAATGACTTTTGCGCTCACGCGCGCAGGGCGGCCTCCGGTTCGACGATAACGAAGCAACGGGACGAAACGCTGAAAATTAATTTCAGACCCGTGTCACGGAACGTTACACATGGTAACACCGGGTGGAATGTAAATGAAGGTTTGCCGGTTACAATACCTCGGGCTCAGTAGGGAACCAACCAAGAATGCCGACCAAGATACAGCCTGGTTCTCTGGAAACGGTCGGTTTGGTCGATTGCTTGCTTATCGGTCGTAGTATGCTTCTGATAGCAGTGCTCTTGCCTTGGATAGACTGATTCTGCGTCTATGTACATTAGTAGCGCCTTCCAAAATCGTAAAATTATATGCTACATCAGAGATGTAGACGTGTCGTTTTCGCTTGACATGTTAGTTCTAATCTGTATATGAGAATACGAGGTAAAACATCGAAGCGATTCACTCTTATTTATATTCGCTATGCCAAAATGATGACAGAATCGATCAGCAATGTAGTCTATAAGTTCAGGCCTAACGATCGATTTGTTAATGTCTGTATTAAAAACAAGCATTTCTTCTAACAATAAACTGATTTCGGAGAAAATTTATGAGATAAATATAAAAGAAGAAAGCATGGAAAATAAATCTGAATTATCCACTGTTTTCTTGTTTCCTATTTTATCTCTTTAAAGATTTTTTGCTAACTATTTCTTAGTATGTGCGCTCGCATTCTCTTTTTAAAACGTTGTACAGTTTGAGAAATAAAAGAAGAACGAGAAAAAACGTTACAGCAATATTTTCTAAGACTTATAGCAGGCTAAAATTTCTAAACCTTTCTAAAGGTTCCCCGAAAAGGGATCTGGAAGGTCTTCCCGGATCTCCCACCGTCTCTTTCAACTCTCTCTCTCTCTCTCTTACTGCCTAATTCGCCCCTGGAGTGCTCGACTGCGTAGTGAACACGTGTAGAGAGATAGACGTGCAGGGAGGCTCGACAGGGAATACGTGTGTGCGTGTGGTGGGTGTATACGTGCGAGACAGAGTCTATACGCACACGTCTATACATATGGGTCTATCGTCGCCAGCTGTTAGTGTGTAGTGAGCTGTTGGATGTATAGTGGGAGGGAAGGCAGTTGGGAACAGGCTCGACTGCTCCCCCTAATACCAGAGGATTGAATGGGCGAGGAGGGTGGTATTGGGTTCCCTCACCCCACTCCCACCACCCACACGCCGCTGCTCCCAACCCGCTCAAGCCACCCACTTCTATCCGCCTGCCACCCCGCCTGCCCACCCACTCGCCACCCGACTGCCGTCGAGGAAACAACCTGCAACCGAACCAGCATAACGTTTTCTCGAACAACGATTTCCATCCATTTCGTCTTCACCACCGGAAAGAGAACGTAAGTAAATCATAAGATCCACCAATTTCCTGTGCTCAAGACGTATATCCGTGAATCTCCGAGTGTTTCGTGTGCCCCTGTGTCGGTCGCCGTTCGTCGTGTATTCGGGTGTTCATCATCAGTATCAGTGCAGCATCAGCCACAGCACGGTGTCTTCTCTTCGCCGAGGATACGTTCCTCTCGAGATGCGTGTTGCTCCACTTCTTCCACTGTGTTGCGCGTCGAGAACGAACGATCGGGAGAAAGTGTAAAGTAGGACGGTGAGAAGGGATATGGAGAAGTAGAGCGAGCGGATAGAGCGAGGAACCGAATGCGAGAGAACGATTCTGAATGATGCCGGGCCGCTCGCAAACGAGAGCGAGAGGAGAGGCCGCCGCGGCCGCCGTATTGTGTGTATCGCGAATAGGCCGCACGCGAATACCTATCGAGAAGTGCGCGCGGCGCGGCTGTATCTGCGACGTCCGTGTGTTCGTCGCTGTTCGACGCGCACCCGTGCGACGGATAGAAAGAAAAAGAGAGAGAGAGAGAGAGAAAGAGAGAGGAGACGGCGTGTATTCCGCACTGGGAGAACATC
Organism: Camponotus floridanus; assembly: GCF_003227725.1. NCBI lineage: Eukaryota > Metazoa > Arthropoda > Insecta > Hymenoptera > Formicidae > Camponotus > Camponotus floridanus. Next base: position 2,574,318 of record NW_020229248.1, read on the forward strand.
TCTCAGCGCGGGGAACGCGCGTGTGCGCGAGGACGGCCTGTGTTCGCGCGCTTCTCCGCAATATCGTATGCGCGAATGATTATGATGCGAGTGGCTGATGGCTTTTTTTTTCACCATGTGCGTGCGCGCATACACGACAACGACGGGACCAAGACGGCTGTTGCGATGATGGCTGGCGACGACGGTTTAGCCGCGCGCCGCTTCCGTAGAAGCGGAGAGGAGAGAACGAAGCGGAAAGGAAGGGATCTTTCTCGGCCGGATGGATGGCCATGTGCGCGCGCGTGTGCGATCGCGCATGTATTTATGCGAGTACACACGCGCGAGCGCGGAGAAGATCTGCCTGGCGTCCTTGGTTAGCCGGCAATAATTTCCGGATGAATTTGAATGGCGGATTGCACGCGTGTCTTCTCTCTCTTTTTCTCCTTCGCTTCCCGATCATTCTCATTCGCCCGCTCTCTTTTTCTTTCTCCGTCCATCTACTCATCCATCTGTCTCGTACTCTCTCTCTCTCTCTCTCTCTCTCTCTCTCTCTCTCTCTCTCTCTCTCTCTCTCTCTCTCTCTCTCTCTCTCTCTCTCTCTTTCTCATCAGGACTGCGTCTCTGCCTTTATGCCGAACGATCGTGTTCTCGCCGTCGTGTCATCTCTCCCTCTCCTCCTTCTCCTTCTCTTCTCCTCACCGAACTTTCCTACTCTTTTCCTCTATACTATGACGCAGGGGTTCTCAACCGGCGCAGAAACATAAAGTTCCATCGGTATGGTTTAGGTACCCTCTACGCGCCACCATCTGTCGTTTCTAGGGGACGTGCTCTCGACCGACGGTAGAGGGGAATATTGATTTATTCTTTACAGTAACCCCTTCCATGCATTCAACCTTCTTGCTTTCCCCTCCATATCTATGTACACCGACTTGGTTTATGTGCACGCACACATGTTGCGGGGTTGCCAGTAGAGGGTTGTTCGTTTCCCCTCCCAGCTACTCGAGCGGCAATCGTGACGATCAATACATGCTCGTTCCTTCCTCATTCCGGATGCTGTCACCACCCCTGCAGAACGCGGTGCCAAATTCTTGTGCATGCATCATTCGATCGAAATCAATCGGAATTCAAAAGCAAGGCAGACGATATATAGAATAGGTAAAAATCAATAGACAGATGTTTATAATAAATCTAAAAGAAAACACATGAGAAAACAAAACTCTCTGCAGAAGGCAGTTTTCAAGAATAAAACTTGGAACACAAAGAATATGCATTGAAGAATTTCCTTTTAACAATTCTTTTGTATGGAAAAATTTCTTTTTAAACAATTCTTATTGTGATTAAATTAAATTTTAACAAAATAACAAGAATAATGTTAAAAATAAAAGGAAAAGTAAAAACATAATTTCCGAGGGATAATCATATAATGAGAAATTATTTTCAAAATTTAAAAAACTTAATAATTTAATTAAAAATCCATTTTCACTATCTCCGTGAAAAGTTACAAATTAATTTTGCTTGTATATTTATATATAGCTTAAATGTGTCGCATGACTTTAAATAAGTAGAAAAATATAGCACAGGAGAAGAGAAAGTCCTTTAAACAAAATATCTTTTACTCTGAAAAAATTATATATATAATGTTTGAAGTAAGCCTTCACCCGGGAAAAAAATGTTCCCATAACACCTCGATAATAAATGATATTTTACTTCAAACATTTTTTCTTACAGAGTAAGTCACTTAAAATCGCCGAATAACTCCTACAATTTTAATGATAAGAAAAAATGTTTGAAGTAAAAGTTATTTGTTATCGAGGGGGACGTCATGTTATCGGAAACATTTTTTCCCGAGTGAAGGCTTACTTTAAACATTTTTTCCTATCATTAAAATTGTAGGAGTTATTCGGGTGGCTGGTCTTAAGTGACTTACCTGTATATATATTATTTCCACAATATGAAATTGATTAAGATATAAAGACATATGAAAATACATAAATTAAAGATATTTAAAATATGCAATTGCACATTTTAAAAGTGTATTATTGTGCATATAGGAAAATAATAATTTGCGCGCGTGACAGGAAATTAGAAATCATTCAACTTACAATATTTTTCTTTTTTTCGTTGGAGAGAGACTGTCCATTTAGATAACATGACTCACCCTCACATTGTCTAAATCTCCCTCCATTCCTCCCTCCTTTTCTTTGTCTCTGTCTCTGTCTGTCTGTTTGTCTCTCTCTCTCTCTCTCTCTCTCTCTCTCCCTCTCTCTCTCTCTTTCTCTCTCTCTCTCTCGCTCTATTTCAAATCTAATCTCATAGTGTCCCAGAAAAGTCGTTAGCGTGTCTGTTATGAACTTTTGCACACTATTCTCATTCTCCGCTATGTTTATCCCATACGTTTACATTTTACGAAATACACCTCTGAGAATTTGAACGCATTTATTCTCTATTTGTTGTGGTATAAGCACGCACAAGGGAATACACTCACACAGTTATATCGTCGATAGAGCAAAACTTTTACATTATCGTATTTTCATTTAGTCGATTGATTAAACGCGTATAACGCTGATCGTAAATAAGAATAAAAAAATAATTATAAATATAAAATTATAATATATTTTATTGACGATTGCATTTATTAATTAGTAAGATCTGTTAACTCTGTAATCTTAAAATTTCATAATACTATGTATATGATATAATACATGGTATTAATATTATTAATAATTTTTGTTGCTTTTATTTTGAAATAAGCATTCATGCAAATACATGATGTTTCTGGGATCACAAACTTATAAGGAACTTTTAACATATATAAACTCTTAACTCAATATATATATAACTATGTCGAAAATAGAACAGAAAACTTTTCTTTCAAGTTTAGGTCTTAGACGGCTCAACACGCAGGTAGACGAATTGCTTGGGGACACAACATAAAAGGAAAAGATTTATTATTTCTGTGTAAGTGACCATTAAGGGCCTGCAAAATGGAGGGGAGTGGCACCGGAATTGGCAGGCTTGATTCTTATGAAGATATGTTTAAGGAAATCACTAGGAAACTTTACGGGGAAGATCCTGATCATAGAAGTAAGTTAAAGTTTCTTAAAAAATTTAAGAATAAATTAAAGATAAAAATTATTGCGTTTTACATTACGCTGGATATTTATTTCAAAATTATCAATTGCTAATTATATTTATTAATAAAATTATCTCAATAATATTATAATTTATAATAGCAATTATATTATATTATTATTATGTAATTATAAATTATTACAACAAATATCTTTTCCTACGTGACACACATACATCATTGGAATGCAGTTACAATTATACGCGTGTAAAATCTCAATGCAATTTATCGTTTAAAACTATCATTTAAAATTAAATTTTGATATTATTATTTGATTGATTGTTCAACATTAATTATATGAATCACAGGCAATCAAGATAATTTCATTTATATAACAATTTGTTTAAATGTTTAAAATTGCATTCACATTCTCAATGTTGAAAATTAAATTAATATCTCGATCGATATTATATAATATAACAGTTTAACGAGCGCTTTGTTGTATAAAAGAGTGATGTACTTTTATATTTTTTACCTTTTTTGAATGCAAAGAGCTCAATGCTATTTATCACAATTTCGTTTATATAGCTTCGAGCGTGCAAAACGAATTCGAAGCGTCAGTTTCATACAAAAACGATGAAGATACGGGAAATGGTACAGACGGTAGTGACGATGGAAACTGGACGTACGACGAGGAACCTCTAAAAGGCACTGATGGTAGTCGAATCGCTGCTTATCATGCTGGAAAAGTTATATGGCGATGTGACGAATGCGGTAAATATCATAGATGTATAATATATAGACCGCGCTTTCCTACTCTTTGTTTCAGCAACATGAAATTTTAGAGAGAACTTTTTTTTATGGTAATTTCTTCTTTGCCTAACGACGCGTGGTGGGGGAAAGAAATCGATCAAGACATATGTCAAATGCAATGGCCATATTAAATTTTTGCCCCACTCTTGTTATTGATAGACAGAGAAACTAACACCATAAACGCATGTTGTTTCTTTCTAAAATTTGTTTAACTTTCTAGCCAAACGTGAAGTCTATGTATTATACGTCTATGGCAAATATACATGATATGCACCATAAAGTAAGAGTCTTACTTTATGATATGCACTTAATGTGTACTTTTGCAACAATATTCAGCGAATGCATCTGAATATATTGTTATGTCTAAAATAACGTTCTATAAACCTTTCTAAAAAATTTTTTTTTGCAAAGCTAACTTGTTTACAATCTCCATAAGCTTAAAGGTCTTGATCGATGGGGCACTCAGAGTACAGTCGAGTAATTTTCTATCCAACGATGTAAAAAGTTTAACTGATACAAGATAAAAATAAGTTGATTAGTAAGGGTAGATAGCGAGAAAAATCCCCTTGCTAATTACCGATCGTAGCGTTTTGAACAATGATGTTATACGGCTATATATCATAGTTCTCGTATTTTTCCAGGAAACCATTTGTAATTGTCCATATTATTAAGCAATATGAATACATATTTTAATTAGAAATTTTTATAATATTCCGAATCCAACAACTACAATCTCTTTGTTACGATTGTATAACAAGGCTCAGTTCATTACGCACGCGGAAAAATATAAAATAAAATGCTTATACACAATGTTTCAGAAATCGCGTCAGTGATTCGCACTATAAATCTTGAAAATTTTTAAGTCAATTTAAATACAAAATTATATATTTTGTCACATGCTACGTAATCGATTAATATATTCTTTAAAATTTATACGGGATAAATATTTAAAGTATATAATCATCTTTTCCTTTATAACTTTATTATGTCAAATATTCCAATAATTTGTACATCAGCAATTTGATATATAATCTGGAATGACCTATATATGAGTCACGATATTTCACACTTCGGAATAAGCACAGACATATAAATAGACGCGCGCATATTTTTTCGATTTTTCAGGTAGATAGATTAGATATAATTTCTGGTAGATAGATTAGATATAATTAGATATAATTTCTTATTTTTCTCTTTTCTATGTTATTTTTTAAAATTTTAGTATTCTTCTTCTTTTTTACCATTTTTTCCTCTTTTTTTCACTTAATGCTTTACAAAAAACGATTTTTGGCGTGACTGAAATATCAATCAAAGTATATCAAATCCTATCAGAACACTTTCGCGCGTTTGGTAGTTTATGGTAGAGGCTAACTGTTTTGCTATCCAGTTAGTTGATACTATGCTATACCAAGTAATGAAGCAGGATACATGTTATATACCAGAATAAGTTCCGCCTCTACCAATAACAATCCTTTGGTACATGTATCAAACTACCGCCTAAAAATGAAGTTATTTTAATATTTTTCGAGAATGGTAATATTGTTCTTTTTTTTACTTAAATAGATGCCTTTCTCTTTTTTCTCCTCACAATACTTTCTCTTTGAATAGATCCCATTCTTCGTCTTTGTAAAGTGTTATTTATTACGCTTTGCTTTGTTTTTGTTCGGATATAAGATTCTTTACTGAATAATTGTTAGAATTTTACAACTTTGCCAGGTAGTTTGTCACAAAGATACATTTCGGAATTTAACGTTATTGATTTATTTATATTCATAGGCGATGTTATGGGAGGTAGTCCGCGTGAGCTTGCTGAACATTTTATGGAACTTCATTCTTCAAGAATCCTACCTGATAACAGTAGAAACAGGCACCATTCGCCACGCAAGGATTATCTGCAAACAGAGCTTAAAATCGAAGACGTGGTTATGTATTTAGAGAGACTCCGTGAACGCGCCGAACGGGCAGCACCTCCCTCTAGAAGGACCCAAGAAACACAAACCGTACCTGCGGCTTTACTGCCAGTTACTTCGAGCTTTCTCCTGCAAGAACTGCCATCCGTTCCCGCGCCGCAGCATCTGCAACAGGTACTCGAAATAAATATATTTCAAACTCTCTCTCTCTCTCTCTCTCTCTCTCTCTCTCTCTCTCTCTCTCTCTCTCTCTTTTATAGATATATAAAATTAAATTTATTTTTGAGAATTAAAACGTTTACAATAGTTTTATTTAAACTTATAATAATTGTTTGATATAATTTAAAAAATAATGCCATTGATTTGATATATACAATAATAATAGAATAAAAATTATATTACGAATTTATATAAATATTTAAAAAAATTGAAGAGACGATAATGATTGTTCACACGTAGATATGTGTTTTTAATTTATTATTTTTAATTTACGTTCATTGTTAAGTTTAAAATAAAACAGCGTATATTATCATCACAGAATACAGCTACGATGACTACTTCGGCCGCAGCCTCCGTGAGTGGTAAACGATATACCTGTCCATACTGTCCTTACGGCACTGACAGACGCGATCTCTACACGCGACACGAGAACATCCATCGCGAGGAGAAGCCGTTTCACTGCTACATGTGCTTCAAGCCCTTCAATCGCGCCGACCATGTAAAGAAGCATTTCATGAGAATGCATCGCGATCAAACCTACGACGTCTCGAAAATACGAAGACCGGTGGGAACAAGCGCATCGAAGCCGTTGCAACAGGACACAGCGACAACGCCAACGGCGGCCAATGCGAGCACCCAACCGCAACCGCAGCAGCAACACATGAACTGCCAAGCTACTTTCGCTAGCAACAAGGGTTATCAGTTACAGCCGAATGTTGCTACATCGGGCACTGGCACTATTGGTATTTATCAAACAACGACCATGCCCGCCCCGGGAGGAATCATGCAACCCGACGTGAATAATTGCAATACAGGCAGACGCGTACAAAATGGTGGATGCAATAGCAAAAGTCACCTTAAAGGTGGTTCCAAAAGCGCGCAGGAACGAAGGTGCTCTTCTCAATTTGTTTTTGTCACATCTTGATTGTGACTTTCCATATATATATTTCTTCTTTTGATTAAAATCAAATTTTCCTCTAGTGTATAAAGCCAATTTCTGTGATAATTTCTGTTAGCTATTATCAAGTTATTAGTTATCAAGTTAATTAATAATATGCTATGATTAATATATTAGTACGCGTTGTTATGACACTTTTATAAATCGTAATTCGTAATTTTTAAGGTACTCCTGCTTGTACTGTCCATGGAGCGGTGTTGATAATTGGTGTTTGAAACGACATTTGAACACCCACACGAAGCCCTTTGCATGTAGTTTGTGTGAGTACAAAGCAGCACGCGCCGAACGGCTTTCGACGCACGTGCTCAAGGTACATAATAGGAGGCAATGCTCGAGATGCTCGTTTCTTGGCGAAGACGCGGCGCAATTGCAGATACATCAGCTGCATGTTCATCGCGTTAGCAGTGCGAGTGCACCGTCGACATCGACGGCTCAAACAGCACCGCCGCCGAGCAATCGTCATCCGCAACCTCTACAGTAAGATTACAGTAACGTTATCTAGTAAAGTCTGATAAATCCCGCCGCAATTTTAATCGAAAAAATAAATATTAATCTTATTAATTTTAATATGGGATTTTATCATACATTCTAGAAATTATACATTCTAAATTAAAATAGAAAAAAATAAAAGTCTTGAAATAATTTTTAGCTAGAAAATATATTAGTTATTGAAATCGATAAAACTATAGATATATTAGATTGGGAGAATTTTACGATGACAAAGACTAATGCGGGTTTAAGAGCATATTAGTTTCAAACTAATTTTAAATTATTGATAATAGATAACATTCATAATATTCGATCTACATGCATTGTTATTAAAAAAAATAATATTGCGTGCAAAAATGAAATGTTTGATTGTTACTGACTAATTTAACAACATATAATTACATATTTTACAAAAAGCATTGTATAATTAGTAAAACCTAGTTTTTTTCATTCAGTTAAAGTTTAAAAGCATCATTAACAAGTTTAATCAGTGCTAAATAATGGCTATTCACGTTATATGATAAATTCAAGGTATCAAAATATTGATTCAGATCGTGGTTAATTATTTACGTCTAAAGAGCGAATTTTAATTAAAATCGTAAAATATAAAACTGTCGATAAAACTCACCAGTTTGAATTTAAGATGTAATTAACTAACATAATATATGTAAAGTAAAATGTTATGCCTTAAATCGTATCGCTTTATGTCTTTGCTTTATTATATTCTAAAACAAATTCATAGAGTAAAATAAAAAAAAATTAGATTTAAATATCTAGATATTTTAATTTTAAAGAGATTTAAATATATAGATATTTTTCTTTTTCCGTTTTATCCCTATAAAACAGGAAATATTAAATCTTTTGAATACGAATAAACACATTTCATATAACTTTGTGCGATAAAACTGTTCACGAACTTCTAAACTCAATCTTTTCGCAGAAGTTCGGAGGATCTTCGTTCTCTCGCTCTCGCTGACAAATAATTTACGCGATCATTTATTGCTCATTATTGAATTTATAGTCCCGTGGGAGGAGGACGACCACCACCTGGGCCACCAGTTTTTCCAGCACCAGCTCCAGCAATCGCACCTGCTACCACTGTAATACCACCGAGCACCATACTCGGGTAAGCTTCATGACATTTACCACTGTTGCACGTGATACTCGGCTTACGTTTGTTTATTCAATTAATTGCCGCATTCTGTTGCGTTTCTCCTTTCTTTGGTTACCATTAATTGTACAATGAATGCCGTATGACGTTAAGCGGCAAACTGTTTTGTATTTTATGTTCGTTCATCCGGCTAATGTTGGCGCGCTCGACGACGGGTTACAGATCTGTTATTAACTTTTCGCATCCGATCGTTGGCTTCGATCATCAATTCGCTATTATACGGACGATTCATGAAGAGTTTGATGATAATCTTTTTTCGTCGCGAAATCAACATATCGATCGTAATCCGTCGATGCATCTGACGATTCGTCATCTCGCCTGTCACTACCCACTCCTCCTCCTGTTTTATGTTACGTTCTCGCGTCATTTTTTGAATTATTTTTTGTTGAAAACGAGACCTCTCGACTTCTGTCACCATATATGCACGCTTCGTTTGCTTTCGGTGTCGTAGGCTGCGCGGACGACGTTTACCCCGTCGTTGTTACTAGATGTGTATCTTTGTCTGGTTACACAATTTTATTTCTCTTACGTCGTGCTACGACAAACGCTCGTACGTTGGTAGAAAAAATGACGCGAACGTAACTTATGGAACAGTGCCGCGGTGGTTGCAGCCACGAGATGGTAAAGTCCCCTGCAACCGCAGCAACCATGGCATATCCCACGGAGGAGGAGAACCGGTCGCACCGTCGCATAGCCGGCATCAATGGCGACGACGACGACGGCAACAACGATGACGACGACGATGACGACGTCGTCCGAGGCAACGGTAACCGTGAGGCACGCAATCGTGACCTCGACGCGCGTCGCGTCTGCGGTTTCAAGAATGATAAGAACGATTTTGTATCGTGTCTGAGCGATCAAAGTAACGGGAGTAGTAAATATGATATTATCGACACGTCTAACAGTGATTTTATATATAGTTACCAGATAATGGCGAGCGCAAATCAGTTACCAGATAGTGCCGAGGTCCGACTTTCGGAACCGTGCCATTCACGAGATCCCGTGTGTAGACAGGACGAGAAGGAAAATCAGCAAAGGCCGAGCGAGAGGCGATCTAGGAAGCAGAGTCAACCGAGACAGGTAAAATGGCATTGGGATTCTCGGTGCAATCTAATACCTGCGTTAGGTTTACAAGATCTGACAAACGTCGAGCCGAACAAGAGACAAGATATTAATGGTAAGATTCAAATGATCTCTAGATCTCGTCAACAAAAATCAATAAGACAAAGAATGTTCAAGTGTCATTTATGCCGAAAATATGCGCCGACCCAAGGAATGAGTCGCCGCTCGTATCACAACAAAGCTTCGTTAATACTTCACATGTTATGGCGACATAAACGACGATCTTGCTATGACAAGAATCGCACATCAACAATCAATTTATCATCGACTGTCTCCTCGATCACACTCAAGGCCACGTTTTTCACCAACCCGAATTATAGATATCATAGATAACAGCAATGGAGGCTGGGAGTGGCTAAGAACGTAAATTGTTATTATTAGAATCAAATTTTTCGAAGGAATTGTAATCTTTTTTAAAGAAACTCTAGTCGAGGAACTTTTAATATATGTACAATTTGAGTTTTGATATATCTCTGTTGTACTTTTGTACTTTACTGATTCTTTCCTCGTTGAATTTCATGATTAAATTAGCTTCTTTTTCGTTGTAAAAAGTACCTTGATTTATTGCGAAAATAAACTTCGTACTCACACAAGATATCTATGTCAGTAATATAATATGTTTGTATGTTTGTAAAAGAGAAAATTATAAGATATATTTGATCTCTCGATTTTCTCATAGCACATTATGCCGGAAATAAGCGCCCGTTCGAGGAGTGAACTTCGCATCAACGATTAGTTTGTCATCGACCACACTTGAGGCTATGTTTTTCCTCAAACTGAATTACAGAGTAGGTAACAGCAAAGAAGTCTGGGTGAGCTAAGTATGTAAATTGTTATTATTATAGAGTCAAATTTTTTTAATTGTTCTTTTTCAAAGAACTCTAGTCTAGATGAGCTGTTAATTTTGATATAGCTTTTCTAAACTATTTATAAGTATTTTATTTTCTTAATATAATAATGTTTTATTTTCTTCTCGTTGATTTCATCATTAAATCAACGTTTTCCTCATTACAAAAATATCTTAATTTATCACAGAAATAAACTTCGCATACTCACACAAGCTATCTATGTAACGTAATAGTTGTGTGTGTCTATAAAAGAAAAAATTATAAATATGTATAGTATTTTCGTTTTAGTATTTCTGTAAGAAAAATTCTTTTCTATTATAAATTTTTTAAAATATTTGAATATTTTATTAGTTATCTTCTTTCATTGAACGATCAGAATATAATTTTCTGAAATATGTAAATTTTATACGTTATTGTCGGGGATGTTTCCCGAAATATGAAGTGATTGCTCTACAAAGAAATTGTTTGCTATATTCTAGAAGCGCGAAAGAGAGCGAAAAAGGGACGTGATATAAATAAAATTAATGTGATTCGAATCTGTATAATTGAAAGTATTTTAACGTAACATATGTAAGAGATATGTAAATACATTTTTCGCCATGATAATCTCGATCGCTTTATGTAAGATATTCGAATTGAATGTGGATGTTATATAAATGACATGTCTTTGTCATACGAGAGCCCGATCACTCAAACGAGAGATGATTTTTAGATAACATTAAATAAATAATATAAAATGTAGGTTTTGAGATGATTGATTTGATAATCGATGTTCTATAAATTTATCTTTGACTATCTGTACTATGCGTACACTTTTTTCTGTCTTAGACTAATGATGAAGCATCATCATTTGAAATGCAATTCTGTATTACGATTAAGCAACATACTACTTCCGTATTTGGCTACATAGCCATAATTTTTATAAAATTACAATTTAATATAAAGCGTTTATATACAAAAGCATTATCTTGTTTACGTTATTACAATGAAATATGTCTATTATATATGAAGTGAATAAAGAAAAAAATTTGCTGAGATGGAATTCATGAATCTTTTAATTTCTTGTTTCCATATCTTTCTCCGCAATATAACCAATTTTTTAACTATTTCTCGTATATACATTACATTTCTTTTCTTGATTTATGAAATGAACTAAACTAATTGTATATTTTTATTCTTAATTAGTACAATAAAGATGCGGTAAAATAATAACATGGAAAACAATTTTTATTTCTTATGAAATTTCTATGAAAAATAATTTTATAAAAGAGAATTTAAATTATTAGTTGTAGGTATTGAAAAAATATTCTTTCATCGAGGGAAATTATATATCGAATGTCGGTACTCTCTAGTACGCATATGTGAACACGTAATTTAAGATGGAACCAGTGGTTGTCGCCACAGTTTCTAATCGATTGTTGCTATTGATACGATATATAATAGCTTATAATTGGATATCTGCTTATATAATTTAATTATATGTTAATTGATATATGTTTAAATATATATATATTTAATGTATGTAATAATATTTTACCATAATGAACAAATAAAAATGTTCATAAAACACAATATATAAAACACAAATTTTTCATATTAAACATCTCATGTGAAATAAATTTATAATTTTTATCATGTAAAATATTTATTATCTAAATTATTTAATTTAAATGTTTATAAGCCATTTTTTCATTTTAATATATATATATATATATATATATATATATATATATAATATATGTGTATATATATGTATGATATTATTTATCGTTCTCATTTTATTGTAATTTTCACCGTACTAACCAACGTAAAAACAATGCAACAAGAGCTGCAAAGCAAACATTGCAGAATTATTGCAATGAAATATGATATTAATGAATATTGTAATAACTTCAATAATAAAGACATAGAATATTATTTAATGAATAGTAAATTTTGAAAAAATATATTATATCAAGCGTTTTATGCATGAGAACATTATTATATGGAAACTAGGCTATTTTTTATTTTGTTTGTTTATATCATTATCTATTGGGAAATTTATTTAATCCCTTTTTACATCACATAATAAGCAATTATTTTTTATAACAAAAATTTTGCTGATTGAATATTTCTTCGTTATTCAATAACGTAAATCTTTGAGGACAGTCTGATGTCAATAATCAATATTTGAAATCTAAGATCGTTCGATGTAGTATATTCCTTGTTCTTCGCTACGAGAAATATTACTCTGAAATTATCAACAAACTTTGACAAACCAATTTCAATTCATCAGTCAACATAGTACAACAACTATGATGCGCTGTGCATACATGACAACTTGCATTGCGAATAAACTGTGAGAGGTCTTGGAAATATAACCATCAATTATCTGGAAATATAACCATCATAGATTTAGTTATTGATAAAAATTATTAGCCTGCGACAAATGCGATTAATGACATATGGAATCTGATTTTTTGAGATTTTTTAAAGATTTCTAAAAATTTTTCAACTATGTATTTTAGAAATGTATGTATTTTTAAAGCTTGCATTTTGATGAGTTATATATGATTAAAAATAATTGTATATTTTACACATTCTCTATACTGTTTACTTCTATTTTTTATTTTGCTCTTGCATTTTAAATTCTTTTGAAATTTTATATATAATAAAGAAGTTTTAATTATAAAATATATACGTATGTTTTCAAACTTTACGTATTAATGATGTTGCATTGTTACATTCTCAAAATTTTATATATATATATATATATATATATATATATATATATATATATATAAAATGAAGTTTGTGTCAATCTGTGACGTTAATTAGTAATGAAAGCAACCAAAAGCAACTGATCAACTTTCATCCTCAAGATGCATTCGGTATCTGAAGACTCAATAAAGATCGATAACCAAGATGAAGTTATGACGAAGGATCAACCGCGGGACGAGAAAAAACCAGCTTTGACGAGCAAAACTTCATGTCGACATGGTGGAAATCGTGTTCTGCCAACCTGGGCACGAAGCGAGTTAATCGCTACAGAAAATCAGGTTAGAAAAGTCACGTAAGCTCCCGTTTTGCTTCGGATAACACACACAAATATTCATAATCATTCGTTTTACATGAGAGCTTTGAACGATTCGCGAAAATACACGATCGATAGATGTGTTATTTAGTAACTTTACTTTCGCACGAGTTTTGGTGTATATATTAATTAACTCTTGTAAACTTAAAAGGATAATCACACAAATATATTTACATATTCGTAATTTTTCAGACATATATTCCATAAGAAAATACAGTTTTATCATATAACTAATCATGCTGGTGAATCATTTATATTGATTATTTATATTGATGCTGGTGAATCATTTATATTGATTATTTATATTGATTAAATTATATTTTTAAGAAGTACATATTTATAATTTATACCTATGATAATTATTATCTCGAATATATTTTTATAAACTCTGATTTATATTTATACTTATAATTCGTTATAATTTCCATATTCAAGTTATATGATTAGTTTATTTATTTAATGTTAGGTTATCAATATATATAATATCACATAGATCGGTGGATATTATATAATGACAATATGATTAATTGTTTTGTTACTGGATCGACTCATTTGATAAAACCTGAGTGCAATAATACATTAAATTTTACTACGCATTTATATATCACGACTTAGATAGCTATATACTTTAAAGCGTATACATCTATGTGCTTTATAGTACTCATTCAATTGGATTACAAGGCGGATAGATACGGCGTTAAGATACTGCTTTGTTTTATCGCACGACACTAGACGTAGAATAAAATAAACAAATAAATAAGCGTTTTATCATTCGCGGGAAAAGATTGTAGCATACATGTGTGCTTGCGAGAAAAGCGAGACATTTATGTATGATGTGCTACAACGTGGAAAATAAAAAAATGCGTATGCGTAAGTTAAATGTCACAATTTATGTCACGTTCCGCTGTACATGTCGATAAGCGAACATTCATCCATTCAACAAAAACAACAATAAAATAAAATATTTGTACATTCATAATCTACTATCTAATATGGGTCATTGCACATTATTTTCCCGGTTAACTTTTATCAATATTTACAATTAGAATTTGCAACTGTAAGCGCATTATTCAATTCGTTAAATCACAATTTACCAGTTCTTTACAAATGACCGAAGCATGAACATGAAATAGAAAATTAATTAAATTATTATATTTTAGTGATTAGAGAGGAGGAGGGGAAGCGAGGGGAAGAGCATGTTATTTAATAATAACAAATAATTATTAAACTGTAATATTACTGTGTTTCTCTTTATGTATATTGTCTGAGGGAATATTATTTCAATTGTATATTGCATTTAATTTGTAAAATTTAGTTTTATGAGAAAATGCATATAATAAAACTATTATATTTCCTCTCAATACTTTTTTTCTCAATAATTACATTTTTTTAATAATTCATCATCGATTCATCATAACACTTCATTATTTCTGCTTTGCAGGCATACCAGTATTTCATTTTTTCAATATTATATTTGTATAATTATTGGTAAATGTATATAATATATATATATATATATATATATATATATACATATATATATATATATATATATATATATAATATATTATTTCGATACTATAACGAGTCAAAATGTTCAAACGATAAAATGTTGGCAATTTACATCATTTTGATTCTTATTTGCTCGCAATATGCATTTGTGCATAACGAATAACGCATTGGCAAATCTTTCCACGTCTCTCCAATTGTATATACAGAGATAAAAAATAACGCCCTTCAAATCGTGCAGTGTAATGCACTTTAATAGCGCGCGTTTAACCGATCGTTAAAACTTACGTCCTCGAACTTACCGTCTCACACTTACGGTCGTTGTTCAGCGTTTTCAACGTCGTGTTCAACATCGCTAAAACTGACCCGCTTCAACTTTAAAGCGGACTTGGGTCACCAAGTACAACGGAGTCGCGCACCTTGGAGCACATAATTAATCGCTTCCCGCCCAGAGCGAATGAAAGGCAGCTGGGTCACGAGACGCAGTCATTTTGGTCTTCTCTTTCTCTCTCTCTCTCTCTCTCTCTCTTTCTCTTCCTCTCTATGCTCTCTACGTCGCAATGTTGGCGCGATATAACGGAGATTTTCCCGCGTGATATTTCGCGGTACCGCCAGCGGCCGTCGATTGTAGTGGTGATAAATAATTACTTCGGTAATCGCTCGATCGGTTTGAAACACGCGCACACGCCAACACAATTCTCGAGCATGTTCGTGATTTTCTCGAAGATTCCACGTGTTTTAGCGTGTGCGAACGGAAGATTAATCATGTACTTGTCACTGAAATTTTTCACTATTCCCACTTTATTTTTGCAAATTTTACACGTGCTTTTGTTCTATCGAGGATCTCGTTATTTCTCGCTCTGAAAAATCGTTACGTGATCACAATTCTAACGATTTCGCTTTTAGAAGAAAATTACATGATTGATTCACGAGCGCTCGCCCTTTTTCGAAATCAAGTTCTGATAGCACGTCCGTCGTATAAAAGCAAGCTTTTCGTATAGAGCGAGATAGTAAGTCGCAAGAAACGTATTTCCGGGGGTTCGTATATATATTATACATGTGCACGCTCGTCAATTATTTCGTGAAAATTATGCACACGCGTTACGGTATACCGCGATAACCTGGTTATGCGCACCTTGCTATTTTACGCGAGAAGAAATTTGATCGTGCATGCGAGTGAACGCGTGTAAAGTTAACTTTATGAGCTCGATAACTGGGCAAACTGGGGATTCGCGACCGCCGCGAAAATCGATTTCGATTCCGGTTTCGAAGAAGCCGCCCGTATAATCGGATGATTAGATTCACGTATTAGCGCTAATTTCATATTAATCTCGTAACACGCGTAGCGCGCTGCCGCATTTACGTTGCGTGTGAATTCGGTCGTTGAATTACGTCCGCTATTTGAATCGGTTGCGCATACCTCGTTAACTTTCACAAGCGGGTCTGGCTAGGCTCGCGGTCGAAGTTAATTCATTGTTAACGCACCTTCTCGTTATTCTGCCGATGTACTACGTAAAATACGGGAGTACGTTATCATCGTTAAAAAAGTTTCGTTAAAACCTATTACACGATTCATGTTGGTTTATTTACTAAAAAAATTTTTTAAAGCTGATTGCTCTCGTAGAAATTATCAGTGAATAAAGGATGGTGTCTCGAAAAAAATTTTATATTTCTTTCTCTCTCTCTCTCATCATATAAAGTATAATTGTAGATTCTCTCTTATAAAAAAGAGGAAAAAAATTACAGAACTAGAAACTAGAATGTTATGTCTTGTAGCTATCAAACTACGTTTCACGTCACATCTGAAACTAATTCGACATGCCGCAGGCTTTCGTCGAATATATATATTATTACAAACTCGTTAACCGCATCGTCGAAGTTAGCATTAAAGATCGTTGAGTTGCGATAGCGTCCTCCTGGAAATAGAGTCTCTTATCTTTTTAGCACCGATTCCAATTTTACAGATGCGGATGTGTGGGGTTGGCGTTTATTCGACACAAAGGTGGCGATATAAGCCGCAACCCTACATAGTGGAAAAGCTCCGTTGTTCGTTTTCTCTCCTCTGTTCTAATCAATTAAGGTTTCCACTCGCTCCTTCTTGCCTATCTCCCTCTCGTAAATAGAGTGGGAGATTATCAAATCAATTTTCACTAATATTTCAATCTGTATTTGCCGTTAATCTGCGAATCGAAATGATCAGATTTTATGTTAGATGATACACGCATTTTATGATACAGCATATATAATTTCTTGCCATTTCATTATTACAGAATTATTTTGTACAGCGAATGAGGAATGCGCTGCTTCATTAACTCGGTTGCCAAAATCACACACGAAATCGGCTTCGAATTGGAGATTATGCGGGGTTCCCCGCATTGTCGGACTGACTAAGCGCAGGTTTCATTTTACGATAAGCCGTTGCAACAGGATCGAGGGAGTTGATCATCCCATTTTTCATTTCCATGAGCCTGCAGACCGCATTCCCAAATTGTAAATTAATTAATATATAATCGGTATCGTAATCCACTTGGAAAATTGTCATGTACTCAATTGTTGAGCATTGGATTACTAACAGGATCGAGGTTTCGCGCATTCGTGCGCCGCTTAACTTTTTGAAGGATCGGGCAAAGAGAATTCTTCAAGTCGCGTAACATCGCAATTAATTCACGTAATTAAGGATGGAAGAGATTTTATCTCTAGTCAAAGAAGTAGGGTCCCAGAGCGAGCTTTATGATAGAATCGTGCGCTGAATACTCGGATTACATAGCGCCACGTTTTCGCTTGATGAAGAACAATTTGCGAATTGACTGAAAATGTTTGTAATATTTTATGGAAGAAGTTTACTCAATTATACATTACAAAAAGAAATAAGCCAATTGCATTGTAAAAATATTCTTATATGCTGTATGTGAATTTTTATTTAATTAAATTCATTTTTATTAATTTAAATTAGCTTGCTTTAGTTTTGTGATATTTTCCATTATATGTTCCATTATATGTGAAATACAACATATGTTGTAAAATGGAATTCGGCGCGATATTTATATAAGTATCTTTATCAGTTCGAATTAATAATAATTTGCACATTAGCCAACTATTCGGTATACCATTAATATTTTAGTTTGTCGTCTATTTTCACGTGACAGGCTTCTAACTGATTCAAGTGAATTATAGATAATTATCTCGGGTCATACGCTAATTCCGATAGTGTTACAGCGATTGCTTTAAATTATTGTGCGCGATTTCCAATCAGATACAACTAATATTGTTCTAGTTACAAAGCACACAGTGTTTTTATGGTGATGGCGAGGGAGAATAAAACATCATGCATATAGTGGCCGCCAGACAGCCAGGAAGGTGTAACAGAAACAACAATTATCGGCGTGCCGGCGCAGGTCGCCTCTGGCATCCGTTCCGGAAATGACGGTAACCGTGTCTCGTTTCCTTCCTTCCTTCCTACCTGCCTTCGTATGCCTCTCCAACTATTCGCGCGCCTCCCTGCGTGCAAAATCGATCGACGATTAATGCCGGTCGACCGCGCAAAAGAATTACAGTGTGTAATTATTTTATTTATCACGCAGGGTATTTTTATTGTTCGCGCAACAGCAGGAAGCGAATGAAACGCCGTCGGTAGAAAAATAGATGTTTAGAGGACGAGGGAGAAGGAAAGGGAGAGGGAAAGGGCACGGAGCGTAGAAAGAAAAAAATATCGAGAATAATAGAGGGTAATCTGCGCACAAGAGGGAATCAGGCGAATGAGTGTTAATTATCCGCGTCTCCCGTGCGAATAAAATTGTTCACGTTTTCATCGACCAAACAGAGCGTGAAAATATCATTTCAAGAGAATTAGTTTACTTAAGAGTTAAAACGCTTTGGCAGTTTTATGAATTTAAACATGGGAGTTACGCGTTCGCGCTGTTCAGGGACGGGCAGGAGGAAGCAGAAGGGTGCGAGAGAGAATTGATAGTGAACGAGATAATAAAGAATGGCGATTCGCTTCAGAGATGTAATAACAGTAATTATGATCCCGCAGCGCTATTATCCCCTACATCCGTTTTCGGAGGGACGTTTACGGCCGCGCGTGACTTTACTTCCTCTCCTTTTATTACGAATCGATTCATATAAATTCCCTTAAATCAGCGTACGTGTCGGGATAAGTCTCCCTGCATATCGGGTACACTGATAAAACGTGATGTCGAGATCAAAAAGAGTCTTTACTCAAAAGAATTAGATATCTTTCGAATCAGTGCGACAGAAAGAAATAATGTCTGTGATATCTTTATACACAGAAATTCAATCTTATATATATAATGCATTTATATAATAATGTATTTTTAAGGATATTTAACAGATTAATAAAACATGATTAAAATTAAATTAAATTACACTCACGTTATTGGTTTTATGTTATAATAATCAAAGCGTTCTTCGATCAAAGGAAAAATTATAATAAGTTCCAATCTAAATCATCGAATTACGTTTGAAATTAGCTGCACTCTCGACTACTTCCTTCATCACACAGTATTTTTGCCATTACCGACGTTTATAGATCGTCTGGCGCGTTTGCCAAAACAAAAAAGCGGATTTCCGAGTGCCATCAGTTGCTTCTCTACATGTGATGAATACGAAGTTGATCGTCAATTAGCGCATTACTCTATCTGTATTTAGTTAACCAGCATGATAATCTTTTTAATTTGTTAATTAAAAAGATTATCAGGCTGGATAACTAAATACAGATAGAGTAATGCGAGAAACCGAGGACACGTCATTCGAACGTTCGTCCAGCCAGAAAATTACGGAATCGTCGTATTCGTCGTCGTGGTCGTTCGCTCGTTCGTTCGTTCGTTCATTCCTTTAGTTCAGCCGTTCGCTCATCCGCAACCTGGATTTATTCCGTGCAATTACCGCGATAAGGGTCCACCTTAATAATCGTTCGTTAATCGTCGTCCGCTTGTTTCCTAGCTCGCCTGTTCCGTCATTCTACCTCACAGCCGCATATACCGCGGCAGGAAATCGCCGAAAATAGGACATCCTGTCTGAGCATACATCATCAACCGTTTAGGAAATGTGTTAAGGATGTTACGCTCACTTAAGGCTATTTAAATTTGCAACATGCAACACGATTTCCAAGCAGCCGCAATTGCTTGTTTGAGATTAATATCCGTTATACTGAGTTTTGCTCGGAATAAATAACTATAATAAAGTTAAACATAGCATGTTCAAACTAAAAGTAGGAAATTTACTCTGTTAAATGTGCATATATGTTTTATTGCGATTTTTCTAATCTAACTACAAGAGAAAGAGAGAGAGAGAAACAGAGAGAAAGAGGAGAATTTAAAAATTCAATGCAATAAGCAGCGTAGCCTACTTTTTTAAGAATTTGCAGAAGTTAATACAAACTTGAGTTTTTCACAACTGTAAAATTACTTTCTTCAAAGCTTCAAGAAAATTATTCAAGCATTGTTGTACCGAATTTTTTGATTGGAAATGTTTGATATCTATCTCCAACACAGATTAATTTGAATATAACGTAATCCGAATAGCAAAACCTTTACATGTATTAGTATATGTAAATATGAGTATTTAGATTTAATTTCACGCTGCTATGTCAGTAACACTATTTGCGCAAAAGTATGAAAACCTTCAAGGAAATGCCGGTCAAAGAAGTGATAATTAACACTGCTGTATGTAGCACCTAAACTGCCTGTGTGGTTTGATATTTCGAAAAAGCCCTTTTAGTATATGTTGAAACAGTCATCATCAAAATTAAAGTAATCAAAGAACTCGAGTAACTTACAGTTCCCACTATAACATTTCGAGCTTTAATTGCTTTTAAATAATTGCCTTTGTTAGCAACGGCCTTTTATAAATTCTCTTTGCTCGATGCTTCATGCATAATATACTGACGAAGTCGAAATGCAGATAAGCGAATAAAGAAACTCATTATTGCAAACGGTAACTGTCTAGGCATATTATTTTCAAAATAATCTTTTATTCTATTTTATTTTACATATAATTATTTGGAGTTTTATATACATGGTGTCCTAGTTATGTTCCGTCATCTTTCAAAGACAGATTCCTGGGATCATCTGAAGACGATTTTTCCTCAACGAAAATGTCGAGGCACTAATAATTTTTCGAATTATAAGTGATTGGAAATAGAGGATTTTTCATAAACTAAGCTTTGTAGAAATAAATTATTAACAAAACCACATTCTTCGATTAATTTTAAATAGAGTTTACTTTAGTTGAGTTTTAATTTAAGACTTAATTGCAAAGATATATGATGACAAAAATCGGGAACATGCAAAAAATGATGGCCTTCATTGACATTTTCGCTGAGGAAAAATCGTCTTCAAATGATCCCAGAAATCTGTCTTTAAAAGAGACGGAAGATAACTGAGACACCCTGTATAACTATTTTCTTATATATACATATATATATGCATATAAAATTCGACGTTATTAATATTCAAATATTTAAATTTAATTAAATTTTTCGAATTTGTTTAAACTCGGATAGTCATCTAAAATATTTATTTCATTCTAAAATATATATCAAATTATAATAATTTAAGAAGTCAATGGAAATGAGTGTAAATCGATACTATTGATCGAGAAAACGTTTAATTATTATATTTCGACTTAATTACAATATCCTTCCGAAGAGAATGTCTGAGCTGAAACTTATAACTTTTTTATCTTTCCTGTTACTAACCTTAATAATATCATTTTAATATATGTATATAAATAAATAAATATATGTATATTGCCATGATAATTCTGATTTTGCAGTAAATTTCATAATTGTTATTTCATGGCATATCATAATTAGCATTTAATGAAGTCAGAAATGCTCATGGGAATTTTTATAATACAAACAAACACAAAGACATATATCATGTACTGATTACAGAATTATTAAAGTTCAAATTTCGATCTTTATCTAGTAAAGTTATTTGAGAATTGGACTATGATAAAAACGACTTTCCAGTTTGAACACAATAAATCTAATTTGCAATATTTTACAACATGGCAAATAATATAATGAGTAAGAGCGTGTATTTATACCATCACGCGCACAATAATGAAATATTCAATCTTTCCGTAAAATATTGAAAAACACGTGTAACGAATGTGTGGTAAAAACCCGTCCTCAATATTAAACAAACTTCTCCCCGTAACAATTGGGCCATAGTTTCCTGTTCGATGTAAAAAAAATATCAAGACGACCGAATACACATTAACAAAATGGTTATGCCGTTGTTGTAAACGTGCTCGCGTGGCGATGCATGAAAACGTGCGCGCGTGCCGTAACAGGTGAAGCGTAAACTTTGTACTTTGCAACTGGTAAATATTTGACGAAGTTGGCGTGTGCGCCGAACGCGGCGGGGATTCGGTTGATACATGTACGGTATTCGCCAATCTCTCCCTCAAGTTCAGAGGAGGCAGACGCAATTTCGTATCTGTTTCTCTCGCGTGCACGCAGACAAACTAATCCATTTCCGGCCGCGAAATCGGAATCAATGTCAAATATCCATAAGCGCGGCACAGGAGCTTAGCGCGTTATCCGCGAGACAATCAGAGGGAGAGAGATGAAGAGAGAGACAGATAGAGAGGACAGGAAGGAAGGAGGGTGAATTATCCTACCGAATCACCAGCGCCAATCCCAGGTGATATCCCAGGAACGAAATCGATATCCGAAACATAGCCTGCAGCCGCTCGAGCCGAAAAGCCTCGCCGATAATTGGACGCGCCGCTACTCTCTGCGCACGGAGCTCCCTATGAATCGATATTATCTGTCTTATATATCCGGCAAAATATGGAGAATTACTCTCCACGCGGTCCATCGGAGGACTCGCTTTACGATCACTCGACCTACATTTTTCTCATGATTTTAAAAACCGGTCGAGGAAAGAAAAGGCGAGCGTAAAAGCTACACCCACGCGGCGCATTAGTTGTTTTTATATCCGTATTATTGCATCGTAACCGCCCGTTGGATTTCAGACGTAAGCCGAGAAACGCAATCTTTACGATCTACTTGTTCCTCGACCTACAACTTAAAGAAGTGCAATAGAGAAAAAGGGAGAGAGAAAAAGAGAGAGGAAGCTAATAAGAACTCGCGTTTTTCTTCACGTCTCTAAGCGTCTTTTTTTCCAACACTTTTCTTTCATCAAATCTCGCTCAAACGCGTCTCGCCGGATAGTCTCTTTCAGTCGTGTATTTGTATCTCTACGACCAATTCTCGACGTCCCACTCTGTTTTACTGCCTAACTAAGACTAGCCGTGACTATTCTTCGGATTGGCCGATTTAATTTTGGAACACCTAATTCGCGTACTGACTGGCTGCAGCTTCGTCCGCTTCGTTCGAACAATGGGTGATTCAGTGGAGAAGAAAGGGCTTTAACTAAATGAACCTATAAAGCTCCGTTGATCGGAGGGGCAAGTTGCTCCGGAAACGCGGAGATTGTAAGTTCAAGACAGAGAGAGAAGACGCGCTTGCGTTTTGAATCATACAAACTTACAGACGTCCTTAATTATTTTCGCGACTTTTCTGAAATGAGATGCTCATTTCAGACTCGGATCATCCGAGTCCGTTATCGAGCTTCATGTCTCTCGAACTATGATTCCGAGCTCGTCGAGAGATGGAAATATAAAATTGTCTCGACGACTAAGACAGAAATAATGAGATAAAAAAAGTACAAACATTGTCGCTTTGTATTTTGCCGGTTGAAAGCGCATGCATAAATGTTAGTAATAAAATGCTTATTTATAAATGAAAATACACAGCAATGATCAGATGTTTTGTGTTCGAGCACATCTCTTTTTATTATCTAATTAAAATATAGATTGGATGTGTAAGAGATATCTAGGAAGAACCGCTATCGATCGAAAATTCAATTTCACTCTTTTTCTCTCTTTCTTCTTTTCAATGCTTTGTTTTCATACTACATAACTACAATAACGCCCGTGCAATTAAAATGTGAAATAATAATCTTAATACATATATTAATGAGATCAAACGCACTGCGTGCATTATCAAAAAATTCTTTAAAAACAATATTAGTTTTGTTTTTTTTGTATACTTTTTTCGATTGGAATAATCTTTCGTGTTATCTGATATTGTGTGTGTAAAAAGTCACGCAATACGATATTCAGAGATAGATTCGAGTATAATCCAGAATTGCTCGAGAAGTGAATACTGAATATATTATCTACCTACCTAATGCAGTTCGCAGATAAATTAACATACATCGTTGAGAAATCGCAGTGCTCTACGAAATCTTCTTAAAGTTTCAATGGGCCGCGAAAACTTTCGATGAAATGAAAATTTGCCTGAACTTTTCTTTACCGGGAAAATCGATCGCCATATCTATATTCGCGCCAGCGAGTTTGGTTCTCATGCGTGTCGTTAAGTCTATGTTACTTACGGGAATATTGGAAGTAATGACAATGCGCTGCATTAAACTCGTAAAGTTGTCAAGAAAAATTTTTGTTTTGATTATCATATATGTTCACAAACATTAGTTTCATTTACTGGGATTTAACGAACACATTTTGTTCCTTTTTTAAAAAAAAATTAAAAAAAAATAATCTCAATGAATGTCCATAGAAATAATTTTTTATGAAACATGTATTGAAAACTGATTAAAATGTACGATGTTATTACGAAAATCTGTCAATATCATAATGATGTGGAAATAATCGATAAGCCATATTCAATCATTTATAACACGAATGTAGCGCACAGTTAGGTAAAAAACGATTACCATCGATGATAAAAAATCTCTCATATTATCGATTGAAGTTTCATAAAATTTTAAAAATTTCATGAAACTCTAGTATTTTATTTTTTACAAAAAAAATACGATTGTTTTTGTATCAAGGTCAAAAAATGAACTGTATGTTTGCAGGATAAAAAAAAGACAATTTGCAAATCATTAAGATAATAGAAACAATATGTAAAATCGGGCATACATAAAATTGTTCTTCTTGAAAGGGTTGAGGCATTGCTTCCAATATTTCTCATATAACGGGAAATTTGCATGATCATATCAGAGTAGCATCTAAAGAACTTTGTATTTGGCATCTATATAATATTTCCTAGATGTATGAGAATATATTGTATGTCTCAGAAAGAATCTATATCCTATATCTTGAGTAAATTTAAGCAGAAAGAATTATATTAGAAATTTAGTTATATAATTAAAAATTTGATATTTAAATCTTGCATTAAATAAATAACATATATTAAAAATATATAGTTTCAATTATTGCAATATTTATATATTTAATCAATTATTTCTTTTTGCTTAAACTATTGTGTTTAATCATTTTAAAGAATCACATTTTTTTCTCTCTATAATAATGTTTAAAAATTGCACACATACTCGTATATGATTCTTCTTTTATACATTCTTTATCATTATGTTTCAAATCTCGAAATATTTCTACGGAGTATTCTGCGACAAGATATCCCATGGAGATCTCTTTGTGAAGCAAAAATCTAGAAAACACGGAATACCAAACACTCTGTAGATCTTCCGAATTCTTTCTGCAGGAACACCTGGGGAGTGCGTCCTGCACGAGTTTCTACCTCTTCTTCTCCAGCACGTTTCTGTTTACCATGGCGGGCACGTTGCTGTCCACCGGTGTCTGGTGCTTCCTGGTTAGGCTACCTATGATCCATCTGGCGCCGGGGCCCTCGAGGATCATCGTCGTCCTCAGCGGTTACATCTTCGCCGCTGGTGCACTCACATTGCCCGCCTCATGCATCCTGTATCGCGAACACAACGTGACTCGAAGTCATCGTACCCTGCTGCCGGTAAGATCGTTCGCAATAATTACAAATCACTATAATTACGCAATAGAGTGGCGTAATTAAGCGCAGTTAAGCAGCCTTTCGTGCGTATTTTAAAGAGCATAGTGTGTTCCGATTTAACAGCAAACGAGCTGAAGACCAAAAGTGGCTTTTATCTTTGTTTTATATTTATTTTTTTTCAATTTTCGTAAATTTTTTAGTGGAGATTTATACGCGAATAAAAAAGCTCTGATATAGTTAAAAATAAAATTAAAATAAAATAAAAATAAAAGTAGATTCCTACGATACCTTCGTCGCGACGGTGTAGGAATAATAAATTGAATCTATAAACCGAGTCTTTATTTGGTTGAACGCTGAAGCGGACAAAAACAAACCCGAAAGGGATAAATGGAAATCGAATTTTCAAACATTCTGGCCGACTGTTAGTCGCTGCGTGATAAAATCAAATACTCAGTTTCTTTTTTTTATGCTATAACTAAAACTCGCCACTCCCTCCAACGACCCTTATAAGCGTCATTGATGTTGAAAAAGCTGGAATAAACGTGTGCACACGGTGTCGCGATCAACATGAGATTTAAGAGAAAATCCTCGTAGTCCGCGGCCGTTACAGCTCGCAGCTGCGGGCGCAGATCGACCACTTAAATCTTCGCGGACGATTTCCTCGTAATGTATGACGGACACGGTGCGCCTAGCAGCGGAAATAAATTGACCCTTGACTCGGTCCTTATATAAGCTCCTGAAAGCTCGGCGACTGCCGTCCGTTCTATTAACTTCTCACGTCACTAGCGAGTTCTGATTCTTAAATCTTTCGACGATAGTCGATGGTCGACAAATGATCATTATTACAATCGAGAAATAATTGGCTCGCATTTGTATCGATTAGTATCAATCCCAAGCTCTTTTATTTCTTCTCTCTTTTTGATTTTTTCTTATAATTTGGATACTTTTTTGTGATATATTTTTCTGTATTATATTTAATGAAATAAGCTATGTACTTCTGTTACATAAAAACCAATGTATTGTCGCAACATATAATGTATTAAATAAGAACCTTGAGTTATATATGTAGACAATAAAAAAATGACGCAACTGATATTAAATATTGCTATCAGAATTTAATTAGATTAATTATTATAGAATAAATTATTTAGTAAGATATAGTTGACAATAATAAAACATCACTTCACTAAACCTCATATTTAAATAAGAAACTGTTTGTGAATTTACTTGAAGAAAAAGATGTAAGATTAAATTATCAAAACATTAATTATGTGTAATATTATATAAAATAAATATAATAATATGAAACTAAGATTTTACGAAAAACATGAAACATCTATTCCTATTTGTTTATGATTCTACAAAAAATTCGGACATTTTTGGAATAGATATTGCCAAAGCAAATGATTTGTTTCAATTTTCACAAAAATAAAGAATCTAAAGTTTTAATATCTTTTACCAGTTTTAATATCTTTTACTAGTCATTTCCATATGCAATACATAACAAAAATTAATATGTTCTAGTAAAATTAAAAAATAGAATTTTTAATAACAAATTTAATAATAGTTTTTAATAACATTTATTCACATAAAGAATTTTTTTAATTATAAAATTTAATTAATCAATTTTATGCAAGAATTAAACTTTGAAAAATTAAAATTCTGATAACAATACCGTCGATTTCTTATTTTCTCTCTCTTATATAATTTCATCTATATTTATATTTTAAAAAATGCTTAAATCATGCCCGCAAAATTTCAAGTTCCAATAATACATGCTGTATTAAAAACCACATTAAAAAAAGATGAAAATTAAAAGAAACTCTATTTTTACATAATCGCGTATACGTGTATAGTACAAGAAAATCAAGTCCTATCAAAGCCCGATTATATTGTGACATTATAAAATAAAAATTGTCTTAAAAATAAATTGCGAATCAATATCATGTAAATATAATAATTGAATTTACTCATCACATAATGCTGTTTTTTCTCGTATTTCCATAGTCAAAAGTTATCTATTTCACATATATATATATGTATAATGACTAGGAAAAATTTGATCACCATTGCATTATAATTTACTTTTTTTATTGTGTTATTATATACATAAGATATACATAAGATATTATTATAAACATAAGATGATGCACTAACTTTTGCATAATAAATAGATACAATTTATATTCTCATTAATTAAAACAGCATAATAATCATGATTTTCTCTCTTTATATAACATGCTTTCCAACAAATTTGTAACATGAAATACGGCACTTGATTCACCATTTTCAAGATGTTTTTTTACAAAAAAAATTCGTACAGTTACATATATCTAATTATTAATTTATTACAACACGTATTTTAATTTAATCTCTACTGTATAATATAATAATATTTTAATATATTATTTTATATGTTGCGTAATCAACAAATGATTACTTGCTAACGCGTATGTCAATTTATATGTATGTAATATATGGTGAGAATCTATCTTATGAGACTTCCGATGTTGCATTTACGTGATATATTGATAAATAATACAAAATATGCGTCACTTTCTATCGTATTTAATAAATAAAAAAAGACACACGTTGCCAAAGTATCAAATACAAATAAAAACAATGATCTATTGAGCCTAATTAATTTAAAAGTACTTAAATTATTACTAGATGTGTCCGACAATTTACGTTCCATACTGTTCAATTATGCGCGCGATTCGTAACATTTTTAATGATAAAAGTCGTCTTTATAATTGGTAGTTCATGTTAGATTATGAAGGAACATAAAATTAATAATCTCACGTTAATTAATGTGCGATGCTTGCGATAATACGCCACTCTTAACAGTTGTTATACGCCTCTAATATTTGTAACGAATTTATAATATGGAGCACGACCTCTACTCTCTCGCCTCTTTCGTCCCTAATCCTTGACCTATGGTTACATTCATACTACGCATGTGTAACGTATGACGCTGCCGAGCTTTCGCACGATTGAAAATTTGAGTGAAACATTCATTGACGCGCAATGTTCGCGAATTCTTTATACGACTGATTGTATTTTCGATTCATTAAAATAAAACTACACCGCGTTCTTTTCTATTTGCGATACATTCCGAGAGAGAGGTAAATCTATTTTAATATCGAAGGAAGAATAATACGCGCTATTTATTTCGCTCGACATTCTTATCGATCTTATCGATCCGCAATGGAATATGCGAAGAATCAAACATTAAAAAAGCATGAGAATATCAAATATGTACGATACCTGCAATCACGCGCCACTCTTTGATAGTGTAATAAGCCTTTAACACACCTTTGATGAGTTTATAACAACGTGAAGCGTGACACTGCTTCTCTCTCCTTGCCCTCTCTTCGTTCATCCCCACTCCCCGGCCGCATTCCTATCGCGTGACGTATGCGTGACGTATGCGTGACGTGTGCGTGAGGTACAACGATCAACTACGTCGCACTCGCGTTTCGCAAAGAATAATCTGTACACGCGAGTAATCGTTGTCCCGTGAATTTCATTAGAATAAAACTACACAGATATTACACTGCACTCTTTTATACATCTCGAAAGGTAAATCGATTTGAAAGAATAATATGCTATTCATTTTGCTCGATGTGACTCTTGATGTACGATTTGATCGATCCACAATGAGCGTGCGAAGAATCAACTGTTAAAAAAAAGCACGGGAAATACCGTATCCAATAATGAATAATTATTATGTAAATATAATGGTATTAACGTAACTTTAGAGTTCATTATAAACATAATCTTGAGACATCGCGCGTGTGGATATTTCTATTTAATAATTTGAGGATTGTTTCTTACGCGTATTTTTCTATTCGAATACTCTTATAATCGAATATTGAGAGTTTCGAGCAATGATTGTACGCGATACGTGATAACGATTACAATTATTTACACAACGATCGATCATTGTGTTCGTCATTTTTCGGCTGGAAAGCTTCATTCGCGGACGCGAATAAAAAAATAACAATTTTGGTCGTAGTTTCTCCTGGTTATTTATTCTTTCCAAAGCGTGTATTGTACGTGTATAAATCAGTGTCGGGAGTGTCGTATGAACCATCGAGCGATCGCGGAATTAATTAGAGCGCTGGCTCGTAATTAGTCGCGTTTTCCGATTGGTTTTTCGAGCAATTTTGTTGGTGCGTGTTTGTGAAATTACGTGTTGCCAAATAATATCGCCTGCGAGGAGCAACAACAACAAATCGACCGGTGAGTCAATTTTTCATCATTTTTACATGATCGATTGTTCATTGTACTTATCAGTCCTGATTAGTATTTGTACCTACACATTTTCACGTTCTTTTATAAATCGATATTAGCTCTCTCGATATGCTTTCAACTCCACATTTTGAAATATCTATTTAAATCTTATTTTATATCGTAACGTATTTTTAAATTTACAAATTTTTATTGCGGAATAAAAACATTTTTTTATCTTTTTATATCTATTTTTCACAAATCTATATTTTTAGAATCAAAAATTTTTCATTATATTTATACGATCGGTTGTTTATCAGTTTTGATTAGCATCTGTTTTTCACGTTTTTTTATAAGTCGATATTTACTATCTTGATAATTCAACTCCGCATTTTGCACAATATAAAAGTATTTTTGTATCTTTTCAATTTCGGAAATTTATACCTTTAGAATAAAAAATTTTTCATCATATGTATATATTTACATAATCGATAATTTATCATTTATCAGTCCTGATAAGTATTTATTAATATTTATTAGTATTTATTAGTATTAGTATTAGTATTAGTATTTATATCTATACATTTTCACATTTTTTTTATAAATCGATATTAATCCTTTCGATATTTCATCTCCTATTTTACAATGTTTATCTTTTAGTATTCTAGTTAATCTTTTAGTATTTGTAATATGCTTTGAATAGCCTTAACTTGTATTTAGTTTGAGTGTCTAGTTTGAATGTAACAAACATTTTTTTTTCAAATTGTAAAATCTCAATATGATCTAATATACATTTGGATTACGAGGAAAAGAATATTACGCTTGCGAATCGCGGTACATAAGATGCCCATTGGTGTCTTCCGCGCGGAAATGTCGCTCGAGGATTGCGCTAATTTTCACGCGGCGCTTTTCCGCCGCGCATTATTAGACGAACATAAGAATAAGTGTGAACGGGGCGATAAATTGTACCGCGGATTTAATAACAAGGACGCGAGGTACGCGGCTCTCGCCTAACGAAAACGAATGGAAGTAGCGGACCCGATTATTCTGCAACGGCATTCAATCTTAATGCGCTCACGCTCCTTCGCGCGCGCGGTCGGAGCGCGTTTTTGCAACCGCAAAACGGATCGATACGATGGCGTGGAGGATATTAATTCGATACAGAGAGACCGGAGTGGTCGTGTTTGTATTCTTACGTGAGAGCTAGATGCGAGTTTCGCCATTAGAGACGTTTAAATCACGCGAGCGATACACATTTCATGCGCGGACGGACAGACAGAATTATGTAACCGGTATCTCTCGACTCGTGTGAGAATCCCCGTCTCTCTCTTCTCTTTTTTTCCTCATAATCACGGTCAAATTTAATTAGATTTCCATCTTGCGCGCGACGACGAGCGTATATTCGCATAAAGGATGCGGAGGGAAAGGGGTTGCGTTGCCCGGTGGGTACAATTTACATACGAAATTTCGTACATTTCTGCGCAGAACTATGTAACACACATCGCGCGCGTGAAACGTCTGGCACGGAATATTCTCGCGGTAATATGCGGCCAAATCAATTGTTTCTCACCGTCTACTTTGCTCGTTCCGTACTCGTCTCATATGAAATTTCGCAGATAACTGCGCACGATTTCTACTCGCGATTGAAATTTCATGAAGTTGCGCGCCGAATTTTCCGCACAAACTCACTGTTTTCGAATCAAACTTTCGCCCTCTCCGACGAGCATATAATACTGCAATATTTCACGTTCCGGTTACAGATTTGATAATTTGTAGAATTCTTAAATCCAACGCGACAGACTCTTAACTAATAGCCTTCGCGAGAAATTTGAATAAAAATTGTCATGTTCAAGCGTTATATCATAGAATGCACGCGATGCTCAATCGATATCTCTGTATTTGAATGATTAATGGAATTAATTCAGTTATTTGAGTCGTTTCTATCAATTAAGAAATTAATCGCCATTCTTAGAGTTGTTGTAAGATTCTGTTTAAGAGTCGCTTCGTGATAATTTACGACCGCATAAAAGTAAACTCCGTTCAAGTTACTTTGCCGTGCTTTCGTTCTATTTGGAACCGTCGCATTTTGTCGCTGACAGTCAATCGATTGCTCGTTTGTTTGCTGGTTTTTGTTGCGAGCTGCGCGAATAGAGATATAGACGGGCACTATGCGTAACGAAATAGAATGAAAACGCGAGAGGGAAAAAATAGAAAACGAGTGGATAAAGAGAGGCACGGAATGGGAATCACGAGGATGAAAGTAAGTGAAGGATACGCGAGTGTAGCATTTATAATTCACACGCACAAAGACAATTTTCACATGCGGAGAAAAAGAACACGAGACAGCGTTAAACGGGACGACCGAGGATTTATTCTTTCGACTCTTGCTGTTGATTGACGGGCTCATTTATCGTAGAATGCGTTTATTAATGATAAATATCGGGTGGAAGCAAACGATATTGTATGGCTGTAATATTGTTTGCTCGACAGTTCTGAGCGCATCACTAAAGCGTTTTCAGCTCCGATGACAGGCTTTATGAAGTTGGTAACGATTAACCAGTTTATCGCTCCTATTCAAATTCTCCAAATAACTTCGTGAATATAATTCGCGATATATGCCAATAACTGCACAATGTGGCGAATAATTTCTTGCCGTGATTATAACAAAAAATACAGCATCATAATCTATATATCTTTCTCAAATGTTTTTAATTATGTAATTAGCTCGCGTTTAAATATAAATTGTCGGTTAAATATAAAAAATCGCGGTTAAATAGAAATATTAATATCGATGCATTTAATATTGGTACCAATATTTAATTAAAATAATTATATATAATATTAATAATATGTATACTATATCTTTTTCAAAGAAAGTAATCTTTCCAAATAAGAAACGTTAATTCCTTATTAAAAATACTTATATTATTTATAGACACTTTAGATTATAGACATTTTTAATCGGTTAATTTTGTAATGGACGGTTAATGGCAAATTTAAAACCGTGTCCTTTCATAACATCTTGAATTTTAATTCTTTTGCCGATAAAATGAGAAACTTTCATAAATCCCTTCTGTGACGTTTCAAGCGCTTTAACAAAATTTGCAACTTCTAATAATGCCGAATATATTATATACAATCGAGTATTCTATACATTATCTTCATTTCACGCATCTCTTGTAAACTTTATGCCAGATTGTCGGCGATTATTGCCCTTCTCTTCTTTTTAAAGTAGTATAGAGTATCGTCACAGTGTGGCTATTCTCTTAATATTATCATCTTCCGAAAGATTTTCATTTGTCGGGATTGCAGGATTTATGAAAAGAAGCTTATAACGCATAGCAGATTTTCTCTTTCAATTAATATAATAGCATATCGCAGTTCCCTGTATTGACACTCATTTATAATATCGCGTATAGCGATAGAATGCAGTTTTAAATAGAATGTAACGAGAAAACCGCAGATCTGGGTCGCTCAGAAAATCGTTGACGCTTTTTCGCGAAATTGTGAAAAATCAAATTCTCCGAAAATCGAGAACGTTGAAAAGCCATTTTCGATGCGGAAATCAACGGGGTCAATTCTGGCTCCGTTCTAGTTGATCGTCGAAAAAGTGTGGGGCAATCTTCCGATCCGTGTCACCTTTAGTAATGACAAAATCGATGACGCGCATAGAGCTCTCGATGTCGGATACATGTCGCGCTTGTCGGTGTGTTCGTGGAATCTCTTTTAATCGCGCCGTTAAAAAAAAAAAAATCTGCGCCGTGAAATACATAGATCCATCGGCCACAGCATCGCCGATGTCGTCGATGGAGAAACGACAAAAATTTCCGATCGCGACGATCGCACCGCCGCAAGTTACAAAGCAGTTTCCCGTTACGCGCCAACAATAATGGACACGCCGAGCAAATAATGGAATCGATCCGTCGATGACATATCGATTGGCGCGCGTGCGTTACTTATTGCTTCCGTCAACGAGTAATTTCCTCTTTATCCAGCACGACCCGCTCGTAGGGATAGACGGGCACGATGACTGGGTAATATGTTCGACAAATTGGTAAAGAGCTAATTACCGGCCGACCGCGGAAATTATGGCTGGCGTGCCGCGATATCGTAGCATGTGTAATGCGTTCGATTTGGCTGCAGTATATGTGTCGTTATGTGTGCTGTATGTAAACGCGATAGGATAATAGTCGGATGCACTGTTGCGGGAAAAGAGGACACATTAACTTGCTTCTCTTAATATACGCTAAAATAGTTTCTCCCTCATTTTTGTTCTCGTATTTAAACGTGAAATTTTTTTCAAAAATTTTTCTATTTTAATTTTTTATAAATTCGTTTTATTATATGAAATTTAAATATTTGAAATTTTTAAATGGATTTTACCAACTAGATTTACAAATGAACAGTCTCGCTCTATATATTCATATATATTTTACTTTTTATCGTATTCACGATTTTCGAGCTTCTTTTGAAAATACACCAGTATATCTCTCTCTGTAATAAGAGAGTCTGTGATAATAATATATATACATATTTATAAAAAAAATGCCGCTCTCTTTTGATATCTCTTTCTGATTTTCTTTTTCTAATCTTCTAATTGTTTAGTTAATTCTTGAAACTATGCGCGAATTAATTCAAAGAGGTTCTCTCATGATTCAGATCCGTTCTAATAGCGACATGTTTAGTTAACACAATTTCACCGCAAGCCGAGAAGGATTCGCTTGCAGTGAAAGCTTAGTTACCATCCCCCGCGTTCCACTTGTGTTCGCCATCTGCTGTCTCTAATCTGCCTCCGTACAGGCAAGGACAATACGGCCCGTTGAGATGTATCACCTTGGAATTTGGATTATCGATCCGTGATAATGACGTCCCGCGAATCGTTGAGATCGTCAAATCTCACTAATATTTTTTTAACTACTATTTCTCGTAGAATCGCTATAATCACGACTGCGCTATCGTTGAGATGACATTGATGTATGTATCAAGACGATCTATGTATCTGCGTAATATTGCGCTTACAGCGGCCGATATGAATATAGAACAGATGGTAGATTGCGAATATTACGTGGGAGTTGACGCTCGCGCCTGTATTTTCCTCGTTAGTTAATACATAATCATTTGTTATAAGAAGGAGACTACGATGTTCTCGCGATGCAGTCGTAAATTACACGACAAATTGCCGCAAAATTCGAATTTATATGCATTTATACACAAGCGCAAGAAGCGCACAATTAAATGCATTCTCTTTTGCAAACACCAATTAATGTAAATTGTCGAAAGTCAAAAGTCGCGATATACCTGTCAAGATATCATGGCGTATTAGAACATCGCGGATTTTTGCAACTAGTTGCAATAGTTTGCCGCTGCACATAAATCTGTAACTTCTGTGTGTTTACCGTACGTCTGTAACCTTTCTTTCGACGCACCCGCGAGCGAGAAAACTCCGCAAACTTTTCCCCTCTGATGCACACGACAACTGCTTCATGTATCTTTGGTGCACTTTACAGGCGCATCGACAGAACGAAGTTCTCCGGGTTCACTGATTCCGAATCCGATCGCTATACTCTGTTACCGATTTTCTGTTAAAAATTTCTTCTTTCGCGACAACATTTAAAAATTTATTACTTCCTCATGACTGGTTGGCGAGACGTTTATAAATTAAAATATGGCATTGGTTGTGCTTTCGGTCGGTCGAAAAAGTGAGAAAGAGCAAATTTGACAGCTAATTTGTTTTAATATCAAAACTAAATAATTTGAACTAGAAATAGAAATTGAACTAATTCATATCTTTTGCGCAGTAATCGCTTTTTAATACGATTAGCGTACAAAAGAAATCTTTTACTCTGTTATATTTATATTAGTTATTGCATATATTGGAATTAAATATATATATTTTTTATTCCGCTACGAAGAAGAAATATTATATCTTCTAATCTGGATGATAAATGCTCATTGCATTTATCATGCTTACGGACGATGTCTGGTGTTACTTCACGTGTATTGTGCGATTATGCAATTCATGGTTATTACGTCGAAAGAAAAATTTCATAATCTCAAAAGCATACAAGATATTTCATCTCAAGTTTCGAGGTTATAGATTTTAAAAAACTTGAAGAAGTAAAAAATATGAAAAAGAATTAAATCTCCACATCTAAAAGGAAATTAGTTGCATAGTTCTCGACAACTATGTAGATATTTTCATTAAGATCATTTCTTGTGTTTTTAATATATTTTAAGATGTGCAATCTCCGAGATTCCGAGAATTGGAGGTAAAGTATCTTGTATATAAGTCTCAAATGGCATGTAAAAATTAGTTAAGGAAGAAATGGGGAAATTGGATGCGCCCGATGCATTTCCAAACACGATTCCGGAACTAGGTGACGAACGAGCGACGTTTCCAACGTGAAAGACATGCCAAGTGAAAAGTGTCAACATTTGCAGTGCTTTTAGCATTATGCTTGAGAAGTGCGCCTTCTTGGGCATTTTATGCGCATTGGCACATGGTTAATGCTCGCTTCGCTCTGAATACACAGTTCTATCGTACTCTTTCGAACGAATCCTTTTGCCGTATAACTCATGATTGACGTGGATACAAATGGAGCATATATACGTACATATCAATGAATAGGCTCTCACTTTACATTAAAAAATGAATATATCGAAAAGTTACTGTATAATAGCGTTACAAAAACATAACTCGTGCAGCCATCAATGAATGAGATACGAGAGATTACAATGTAACGCTTGATATATCAAAATCATAAACCGATGGCATATGAACAAATCATTAATGCACTTTCTCATCCCAATATTTCACCGATACGTTTCAAGCGGATATGAAAAGTGCTCTAGTAAAAAAATGAATAAAACTTTTCGCTGATTGAAAAATATAAATTTTATGAGATCGGTTTTTGCGATATATGATCAAATTATGGTGAATGAATAATCTAGACACATAAGTCTATGTACGAATTCAAATCATATATGATAATATAGCTTTCGTGATTGATATCATAACAATAGTATTCAGAAAAGAACAGAGATGGGATTTTAGCAGAGATATTGGATTTTAATCGAATTACGTTTTAGTATGTTCATTTTAACAATGTACTTGCAAAATTTAATTGGCTTCTATTAATAAATCTTTGAGATTCACTGGATTTAATAATATATTCAAAAATGTATTATTATAACCTAAATTGGAGAATAAATCTTTATTTAATATGTTCAAAATGTAATTGAGTGAATTTTAATTAAATTTTTGTTTGCGCAAGTGTATGTATACTATATATTTTAATATAATTTAAGTATATTTTATTCGATTAATTTTTTAAATTTATTTTATTTATTTAATTAATGTTAAAATATGTATAAATTGACAATGAATAATGAATGATAGTAAAAAAGACTTGCATAATATTTTTACATAGTTTATCGTGATGTTATCAATAGACAGTGTACAATAGACTTACGTTCTTTCTATCCCGACTATTCATTCGTTTCCCTGCTGGTATGTAGTAGGCGCTCCTCATCGACAACAGGATTATGCAAAGTTGCAACCTTGTTAGACCGAATGCACCTGAAAAGTTCTAATACTTCCGTAAACGACGTTGAATTAAACAGTTTCGAGCCAAAGCTCCTCAGGAATTATATGTTGGCGCTCAGCGCCGCCCGAGATCGACGAGACTAAAATTTCTCCCGGGAAATTGGCGACTAATCCGTTCATTTCCAAACAACAAATTAGTTTAGAAAGTCCCCGAGATGTCAAATTAGTTTTACAATACTTTTAGAAGATATATACTAATTTTTTATTTATTTTCTATTGAAACACACAATCACAAATCACATTTATTTTCTTTAAATTATTTCAATAAAGTTATACAAATATTGTATAAACTTGTAATAAACTATGAATAACTTGCATATATGTGTGTGTACGTATATATACATATTAATATTTATTAACATTTTATTTTCACCCAGGATCGAATAATCTTTTTATTATACAGATTTTCCAATATTTTATATTTTTGAAATCTGCTCGGTGCATATACATGTACAGATTTACGAGATCGTCGATCGGTCTGCGTAATCTGCGTAAAAGGTTGAAATTCGACATTCGTAGTACCCGAACAGCACGAAGCGCGATCGACAGTATCTTGCAAAATTGACAGCTGAAGCCGCCCGTCATAGAGACCGCAAAATTCGAGCGTACGATTTAACCAAGCGCTACGGAATATCGTCAAAGACCGGCTGCGAGTCGTAACCTCCCGAATCCAATGACATCGATCGAAATAGTGTAACCATCCCGCTCTATTTCTTTCTTTACCGTTCCTTCCTCTCTTGGCGACTATCCGAACCTTTTCGCCGCGATCCCCCTTCCCCTCACTCACTGAAAAACCCATTTATCCCTGCACGAGTGCCCTCGTGTCGCTGATAAACCGGACCGCGGCTATCCCAATGAATATAAATCCAATTGCTGTACCGACGTATTATCCTAGCTATATTTTTAACGGCGTGATAAACAGCCGCGTTACGGTGAAAATCCCCAGAAATTTCTACGCTCGCTAGCTCTTTAATCGCACTAACGATTACAACACATTGTACATCGACATGAAAGGCGATCGCATCACACGGAAAGTAATTGTTTTTACATATGTAGGTCGCACTTGGAATTTTGATGTGGAATTGTACATTTTTATTAATATTGATTCTGGACGTGTTATTCTTTCCGCGAATTACGACGATTGAATTAATGCAGACATTATTACAATAGTATCGATAAAATATAAAATATAATATCAAAGATATAAAAATTTTTTTCAAGCAAACCATTTAATTGTTTAATCAGAATAAAATGTATTTGGTAATATAAAAAAAGAAGAAACAGTAAATGATATAGTAGTATTTATATTATTTTTTAAAATAGAGTTTTTCAAAGTATATATAAATATGATCTGAAAATATAACCATTATGTATAAGTTTAAAACAATATTGAAAAATGTTTGTTATTGGAAACTGTTTTCTGTAGATGTAATTATTTGATTATACCAAGTACGCGTTGTTTTCTTATACTTCATTTACTATTTCTGACTATTTCTTGTTAATATTTTTTTTTAAACGATTGCTAAAATATATCTTTCAGCTGATAATAATGCTGTGTCTGAGTATCATCTTCTCGATCTGTGGTGCTACCCACGGAATCGTCTACCGTAAATCATATCACCCCCTTTTCCAAGAATCCGTAACAGCGCAGGTGAGTACGCATATATTAACTAGATGATAAATGTGCACGCATTGCGACACATAAATTGGCCGTGCGGTTCAATATAATTTTTTTTCGTACAATACAATGATAAAAAACGTACACACATACATACATATATATATTATATATATATATATATATATATATATATATATATACATATTAATCTCGAGAATTATAAATAATCTTATAAATCTTATAAATAAGCTTATATCAATTATCTCATAAATGTATAAGAATTCCTTACAAGGATTTAGTAACTTTTTAGAACAATGATGTTTCGAGATAATTGATGTTTCAAAGTATAGAACAAAATTGTTAACGCAAAAGAATCTCAAGATTCTTGAAGGAAACGAAGAGCGGATGCATGCCCAGGCGAATTCCTCTCGTCGCAATATACGTTTTCATTACGCTTGCTTGCTGGAGGGTCTAGGGCGTAGGCGCTCTGTTGCCTGCACTTCCGGTTCAACAGGCATTAAGATGAGTATCATTGACATCGTTTCCGCCCGGAGACGTCGTGCCGGTCTCTCGCGAGGGAGGAATTTAACGAACAAGACAAAACCGAGGGTCTTAGCAGGAAAATGGCGATGGAGGGGGGAAAAAAAGAAGAAATACGCTGGCTCCCTTTTTGATGTATCTCCCGAAGGAAAGTTCTGCTCGTTACCGGGATGTTCGCGAAGCGAAGCCCTGATTTATTCGCTCAAATATATATGTCACGCTTTTCTATCGGGAAGTTCGTAAAACTTCAAAGAGCTTTCATTATTTATCGAGACTTGTAATTTACAAAGAGAAAAAGAAAGCTGGTGATTGATGAATACGCGTAGACATACATTTGCAAAAAAAAAACGGATTAAAAGGATGGATTAATTTATAAGAATTAAAAATATTCATCATTAAACTCAATTAATATGGTAGCCTCTTTTCGATGAGAGACTCAGAGATATTAATTAGTGTACAATGAATGAACTGAATCCTCTGATAGAAGTAGCTGCACGTATCATTTCTGTGAATTTACACCATAATATTCAACAGAGTTATATTTTCTTCACTAACGTGTTGTTAAATTACAGATATTTTTTTCTCATTATACATATATATACACATAATTTTTTATTTTGAGACTATACTATCTTTTATCGGTAAAAGTGAATATTCTTTTTTTATGCTCGCATTTATCACGGTAACTTGTTATTTCTATATGCGACGCGATGTTTCTAGCAGTTTGTACAAAGAATAATTAATTTAGTCACAAGTCTGCTCACGACACACAATTTTAACCCTTTCACCGTACATAGATTCCGCCGAAGTGCACTTACACCGTGCTCACTGAAGTTTCTACTCGCGCTCGCGTACAAACTTATTTACGACCGTGCTACGAATACAGGAGGATGCATTTGCTCTCTAGTTTTCAATGTTGTTTCATTGTTTCCGTATAAAATATTTGAATTAAAAATTCTATTAGAACTCGCTGGAACGAATCAATTCATTATAAAAAGTATCATCTGAATCCATCTCGCCTGAAAGATTTTTAATAATCTATCATCTCCCACTGTGAGAAATCAAATTTAGATCTATAATATGATTAAGTGTTATTTGCTAATTTGTTTCTATAATTCTGAATTTGTTACTCGCAAAATAAGCTTAAAAAATAACCAAAAATGTTACAATTATCATCATTAATATATAGCATGTAATATATTAGTAATAGTCGCGTTATTAATATTGAGTTGTATTATTGCGTTTTAAATTATGTTTTGAACTTATTTTGCGAGCGCAATAAATTCGAAATTAAAGCAAATAATTAGCAAAATATTAACACTTAATTATATTGTTTATTTGATTTTTTTAATTTAGAAAACTTTCAGCTTTATGAGTTTTATGATGAATAGTTAATGAAAATACACGAAAAAAGATAAATTCATATTTAATGAATATATAAAATTTATGTGTCTCTGTGTGTCACTATAATCGATAACTAAGTAATTGAAATTTAAATGTTAGCAGTATCTTCTTCGCGTAGGAAGTGAATTATCTGTGATTGCGAAGGTATGACGTGCATTTTTCTGGTACATTTGAATCATTAATAAATAAAGTAATATACAAGTCACGCAAATTGGATTTGAGAGAATTATAATATATTTCGCAATTATATATATAATTCCTTAAATAAATAAAAATGGTATGTGTTTGTAAATAATGTTTTTGCTTTATGATCTTAAACCGGGATATTTGGAATATACTCGCGAAAATATCTTGAATATCCTAGATTACAACCGTAAAGAGTTAATACCAGATTCTACAACAAAGTAATACAACAACTTTTATCCAAGTGACGTCAATGTTTGTTGTAATTCCTCATAAAATTTTAACTTGAAAGAATTGTTTTCTCGACTAAAAATACCTCTAGTTTCGTAACATTAAAATATATTTATGTACACACATAACGTTTTCGCACGAGGCGACCTTTCTGGAGAAAAAGCAAAGCGTTGCCTGTTTGCGTTTGGGAAACACGTCGTCCGGACGCGGGTTAAATTCTCTAAATGAAGGAGATCTGATTTATACCACTTTATCTCTCGTTCGTGCATCCTCAGCGACGAGAGGATTAAACTCGACGGACGCCCTTCGTCGTCGCCGCCGTCGTCGTCGTCGTCGTCGCCGTCATCGTGGTCGTGGTCGTGATCCGATAGAAAGTCGTAGATCGGGAGTCTGTCAGCGGTCGACGTCATACGGAAACGACGGAAACGGCGTTAGCCTCGTTAGCGTCGCCGGCTGGGCGAGAGAGAACCTACGATAAAGTTTCCGCGAGAATAATCTCGTTTCTACGCTCCCGGTGGTACACAACTTTCGTCTTCGTGGCGTTTATTCGCGCGCGCGAGGTTTCAAGAAACAATAAGCGTCGGCCAATTAGTCGAGGGAGTACATCGCGGGAGCCACGTGCTCTCTCGAGGGTTTCAAACGACAGACGAATGAACACGAGAACGGAGTGCGGAGAAGAGAAAACGAAGCGTTGGTGCAAGTTAAAAGTTTCGGGGAACGTCGAGTAATTTATATTCATATTACGACGCGTTGGGGCGGGGGGGTTAGGTGAATTTTCGTCGGCCAACAACTTCGGAAGCGCGCCCGCGCCTCTCGCGTTTACGAGTCTCGGTACTTAAAAGCTCATTTCGTTGATTTGTAACGTCCGCGGCACGTTTCGCGAGCTTCGCGTGCTTAGCTTCACTGATATCAGTCGGCCCGGGTGGATGAAAGAGAAGAGAGCTAAGAACGAACGAATACACCACCCTCGCACGTGGAAGACGGAAGTCTTGAATATTATGAAACGCCGCCAACGAACGAGCGAAGCCCGTTTCTGAAACCCCCGACGATTAATGTTGTCGCTGTCGCCGCGGGCGACGTTTCTCGTGGGCGCGAACTGCCTGTCCTATAATTAAACAATATTGAAAAAGCATTAAAGCTGCAAATTACTCGGCGTTTAGAACGTGACGTTGATAATAAGGAAACACCTTTCCCTTTTAATTAATCAATTTGAATGAAATTTTATCAGTATATACAGAAGAAATATATGTATGTTTGAGTAAATTGGTTTTTGCAAGTTTGGGTAAATTGGTTTTTGCAAGCTTTAATGATGAAACCAAAAATACTTATTTTTATTTTTTCACCAGAATCATTATAGCAATGGAAAATAATGCCGTATATTTTGTATTGCGAAATCATGAAATTACTTTCTCAGAGCATTTAAGAATTTAATGAAACGAAAGTCTCGAAAATTATGAAAAGCTGCCGCATCTAGTGAAAAAGGCGCTTTGTTTTCATGGTCGTCGATTAATATTGCGAAGAAGCGGCAAGAATGCGCACGTGATATAATTGAAAGATATTACGAAATTTATGATAATATGAGAAACAGCGACAAAGATAATGGAATCGCGGACTGAGGATGGTCAACTGCTCGACGAGAAGTATTAAAATTAGTGCGCCATGTCGAAAACATTCGCGTCGAAAACATTTGCAATCATGTACGTCGTTACGATCGTGATAATTCTGATAGACTCGAATTTCCAACCGCACAAATATTATTTGCGAAATCCACGTACGTCCAACGGGTTCAACGTGACATAAATACGTAAATTACGGAAAATCATGAAAATTGTAGCGGAATACCGAAACTATCGGACACTTTGCGAAAGTCCGCACGTATATTACGGATCGACGATAAATCGTACGCGGATATTGTTATGATCGTGATAGAGGAACAGGTATTGAACGAACAACTCCATCG
The DNA here is from genome assembly GCF_003227725.1 of Camponotus floridanus. Classification (NCBI taxonomy): domain Eukaryota; kingdom Metazoa; phylum Arthropoda; class Insecta; order Hymenoptera; family Formicidae; genus Camponotus; species Camponotus floridanus. Next base: position 2,618,079 of record NW_020229248.1, read on the forward strand.
AATACCGATAACCACTACTATCGGAGCTTTAACTATACGAGAATCAGATAGACAAGCGATTGCGAAATCAAAGTAACTACAAAATTTTCACCGTCACTCAGTGTCGACCATAAAATTCTTGTATATTTAATCACCGCCGATAAAGTTCCCAACCATTTCGAATTTTCGGATTAGCGGTGAGACGTAGCGTATATTCGTTTATCTCCGCTACGTTTCTGGTCGCGTCCATCGCTGAAAATGATTCGTTAAAAAAAAAAGAAATACTCTTGTATACATATATGGGACGCGAATTTTTTAACGTCGCAAGCGACGGACGTTCGCAGATGGCGCCGAATATTTCGCGGCTCGTTTCGAAGCGGACGAGGCGAACCGCGCCGAGATTGCGGTAGGGCAAACAATAACAAACACCGCGCGTCCGCACACGTTACCGCACCTCGGGATTACTGTAACTTCGCCATTTTCCAGCAGGACAAGGGTTTATTAATATCGCAGCGGGAACGCCAGGCGCTTCCATTCGGGACACTACGCGGATGGATTAATGCCGCGCTTACTTCTCGTTTACGAGATTACCCAAACTACTCGTCCGCTTGGGATTTAATGCAGGTACGTACTTCTTCTCTCCTTCTACCTCTCTCTCTCTCCGCAATTCATCCTTTCCTCGTCCGAAACATTCTCTCGCGAGTCCAACTCGTCGAATTTTGGATACCGGATAAATCGACTTGGTGCGCTTCGTTTGTGACGCCGTCGCGAAAACATTTATCGACGAATTAATCCGTCGTAAATGGACGCCCGGATGGTAGTCAACAAGCTTCCTGGCAACCTGCCGCTGTGGATCTGATTTGCAGGCTCGGTATCGACCTCTTTCCTCTCTAGCGGATAACGGGTGTTTTTCAATTTACGCTAATTGCGCACCCCGTAAACTCTGTTTACCAGTGACTTTCGGTTTCGCGACGCGCATTCCGTCGATGCGAACCTCCTTCCGGCAGCGTTAAATCCGAAGTCTTGTACAATTTCTCAGCTAATTTATGGAATTACAATGACAAAATTTATTTGGCGAATTATTGAATTTGTGTTATTTATTTTATATAAGATATACATGTTATTCTGGGTCTCTATTATACATATTACTTATGCATATTACTTAATTACATAATATTTTTTTTATTAAATATTTTAAATTATTAAATATTTTAACACATCCCACTTCACTTTTAATTTTTAAATTTACTTTAAAATTAATAAAATGTAGAGATTGTCTTTCAATATGTTTGATTTAAAATTTCAATATAAAAATTTTTTCAATAATTACTTAATGCTTCCTAAAGTAATAAAAAAAAATTATTTGCTTTTGTGAAATTCATAAAAAATTACATTTTTGGTGTTAGAAATTTCTCTTAAATAGAATATATAAATAGTTTAGTATAAATTTGTCAATATTTTGAACATTTAGCTTCAAAAGCTTTTCACTTTACTTATTTTATTTTGAAAATGCCAGTTAAACAATGCTCGATTCGGCTTTTGTTTCATCATTTCATTAATGAACATAGTTTTATTTATAATTACAATTATAAAGACAGTTTTAAACATGACAGTTTTAAACAGTTTTACATTGTTTATTTGCTTTACATAAAATGTATGGAGATATAATCTAGAGATTAATGTAAATCGCGGAATGCCAATTTACGAATGAATATTTCTATTGAATTTTTCTGGCTTTACAAGTCAATCACATAGAGTTTTTTTCCAAACATTATTAAAGTATTATAAATGTTTTTCTTATAAGATTTAAAATAATCTAAATAAATGATTGATGTATTCATTTCTAATACTTCACTTTTTTCAACATTTTTTCTGCAAAAGAAAGGCCAACGTCCGCGTTATTTTTATTTCAAGCATTTAATCCGCGATCAATCTGTCTGGCACGTGCTATGTATATACATTTGTGTATATATATATATATATATATATATATATATATATATATAACAGTGGGAGTCACAATGAAGTCGTTTGTCGCGTATCGACAGGCACGCCTACAGTGTTGCGGAATTAACGAAGCGAGCGACTGGACTAGATATCCCGGTCTGCCTGAGCCTCCCTCGTCCTGCTATTTCACGAGGTTCGTACAACATCCTGGAAATACCCTTGAGTGCTCGAGACGGCCGGCGGTAACGCAAGTTTCAGATTTAGTACCCAGAGTTGCCTCGAGAACTCGTCCGAGATGAGAATCCAACAAGCTCGCTAAGCGACGTCCTGGTTTTCCTCTTTAAAGACACTCTCCTGATGCCACTTAATCGATCTCCCTTTCGCCTTTTAAAGTACAAGGATGCTGGGTTATAGCTCTTAGGCTCTTGCTTCGCTCGCCAAAACGTGAGAAATTTGCGGGACGATCTGATTTATTTCGTCAGTTTAATGAGCAAGTTTCTTTAAGGATTTACACAGATTGAAGAGACTTTGTTTAGTATTACAAATTCACATTACATTTCACAGATCGCTCTGCTCGTAAAATCAATACCAGGCGGAAAAGGCGCGTAAAAGTATAAGAATAAATAATAGCATAATAATAAACGATTTCTCGTTGAAGAAATAAATCTGTCTCTCATCTTGCGATTGATTTTCTTTTCACCGTACTTGAAATCAGAGTCGACGATGTACTAAACGAATCATCAAATTTTTAAACCATACGATGAAGTTCATGCTCGTAGAAATTGACGTCTGCCGATACGTCTCATCGCGTAGAATTTTCTTGCCTCCGGTATTCGACGTCGCATTAAATTCGATAAACTTTGAGCCATATTTGGAACGATGAGATTACATCTATTTAAATATATCAATGAGAATTTAAACCTGTTCTATGTAATTGAAATTTGATACACAGCGAGTGCGTCGAATTTCCGCAGCTGTCACGAGATGCGGTATATCTCGCTGTAGAAAACGGATGGTAGAAAGTCCGTGTCATCTGTATCATAGCGTGTAACAGACATTTGTATTCGCTTTTCGCGTATTTTTCGAATTTGCAAACGCTCCGCATCAACATATATCATGAAAAGGATGAGAGAAAGATTCAGAGAGAGATATCGCCTTATTAATACCATGTGTATCTTATTACCGGATGTATATCCGGAATCATTTACCGCGATCATATTATTCTCATTGGAAAGGGGAGGTTCAGCCTATTGTGATGATAATATTGAAGGCCTTCTATGGAGAGCAACGGCAGTGCACGTACACGTGTCCCTTCGTTGAACGCGGTGTTGTATGTTTAACAAACCATGTTTGGCCCTACGTCCGACAAACCGCGTGCACGGCCATAAATTGGTTTAAATATTGATCCTCATTTTAATGCAAATTGCACGCTGTACAAATTATATCTGATTATATTACATAGAATTTGCCGCCCACAAGATACGCACGGTGGTATTTGTCGTGTTAACAATTGGCTTAGAACATCTCGATTATTCCTTCACGCCTGTAGTCTTTTGATTACTAATAGTAACAGACCGACGATCGAATAGTGCTCTTCAGAACAGCAGAATGGTTGCGATGAACAAATGGAAGATGCGTCTTGAGTGATAAATCAACGACGAGTATTATGATACATTACGAAAGGTGTCGCGCTGTTGGCTGTTGGAGCTACACTGGTATGTTTTTTTGCGACTCCGCTATGAAATTTGCGGGTTCGTAGTCGAGCACTAAAAAAAGAATACCTTCCACCTGTGTGAATTACGAGCGGAATATAATCGAGTGCTTATCTTCCAGCAGAGCATCGTGCAATTTGGTAAGGTAAGGAACATTGATGATTCTATATTCATGTTTCATCGACCGACTGTTTTTATGATAGTTGCTATGTATTATATGAGACACAATGTGTTATACGTTGAGATGAATAATAATTTGAAGTCGAAAATAAAGCCACAGATCAGAACGAGTGTGCGCTCACTGCTTTTATATATATATATTTTTCATGAAAATGGAAAACTATTCTCTATGCCGGCAACGTTCCACGCGCGCGCGTCTCTCTATACGTTTTTCATTCAAAGCAATATATATATATTTTTGGTATATTTTTTGTTACATAAAGTCTATTTTATGTAATATATCAATATTTGATTAAAACAAATATTGATGAAAAAAAATAAAATATATGCACTAGGTAGATAAATTCTTAAAAAATAAAATTTGGATTGATTGACGAATTAATGAGTTTCGTGTTTAATCAGATAAATTTAACTTGAATAAACTTTAAGTAGTTTATAATTTGTTGCGATTTTGTGATATTTTAGCATAATAATTCTGTAAGATAGAAAAGTTTCTTGTTCGATCTCGGTAGTTCATCAATTAATAGCTATGTCCAATTCAGTAAAGTCCACTAATTATAATATTAATCATTCCAATATCTGTAATATTATATAAAAAGGAAGACATTTTCCATTATGCTAATTAATTCTTTATTTAAACGACACGAAATAGATTGTTTCTTTAGTATAATGCTTTTCATTATTGCAAAGTTCTGTGATAATTTATTTCCGTAGAAAGTAGAGTTTAAATGCTAATATTTTAAGATGTTTAATTTTATTCCCTTAAGATTACATTTTTTTTATATACATAAAATTTTCTTGCAAAAATATATACATCTTGGTTCATATCTCTCTCTCTATTAATATTTTTTGATTTATTTTATTATGCGCAATTTTTATTTTAATATAAAAATTATAACATTTATGTATTTTTAATTAAAATACCTTTGATTTAATGTATCGAGAATATACGAGTTCTAATAATTAATAAAGAGACACATTTTTTGAAATAAATTATTGCACCAAAACAATGCAAATTTTATATGTACGGCTCTTAAATAAATTAATAAAAAAATGAAATACATTAACTAAAGAAGATAATCTTAATTATTATTATTAATGTTTTTGTGAAAATTTATAAAAATACATGCTTCGTCCATCCGAATATTCTCGTCATTAAAATTTGCGAGTTTATTCTCTTTGTTGAAACTGATTTTTCGTTCAGACAGAGTTATCGATCACGCTAAGATAAACATCACTGTACAGTGTGTCTCTCTAACGGACGAGAGATAGCAGCTATTAATGTGCCGGAATTAGCACTTGCCGCGCAGATTAAGTTGTATTCGAACGAAATTGCATTTATCGGATCGTAGACGCCGTCGTGTCTTTCCTTCTATTAATAATTCCTGCAGATTCTTACATGTTCCAACAACGCCGTGCGAGCGGGGAATTATTTTTACCTATCGTATACAAAGAGTGTGCACACACATTAGCGCATATGCGCATACGCGATGTCCGGCGAATAAACGAGGGTGCAAACAGGCAGGTCGTGGAGATCGATGCTGCACTCTCGCCGGCGAAACGTCACGCAACGTCGCTTATGCATATGACCCACGTTGGCAGGGAGAAAGGATGACATGGGAGAAAAAGAGAAGAATGAAAGAGAGAATAAAAAAAAGACATAAAAAAAAAGCGATTCACCACCGAGTCCGAGGCATGTTTTTCCGCAGACACGATCACGTCCGGTCGCAACGTGACGCAACGCACCGCGCAATGTAACGCGTAGCGTCGATATTTTTATATATCAGCGATGCATCCATCGTCCTGTGCGTCGCGATGCTTTTCGCAAAAGCAATAAGCAAGCACGTCAGGTGGCAGCTCGTCGAACGCTGGAATTGATTCGGAAAGTTAAGCCCTGCCTCCGGAAGCCAGGTACATTGGGAAGCTGCACGCAATTCATCAGGGTCTCTCACGAGCGACTCGCGCCTCGTCCGCTTAAAAAATATCTCTACCTAGTATGCATATCTGTCTCTGGCTCGTATTTTCTTGCGCTCTTTGTATTTGTGCCCCCCCCCCCTTACAACGCATACGCGTTTCTTTGTACTTTTTATCATTGGCGTATGTATGCATTTGTCGCGAGGGAAATTCGAGCGACTCGGCATGGTAGTCTTTTTTCCATCACCAATGTATGACAGCAATGTATGACAACAATGCAGTATGATACATACACTTTTACACACACACACACACATATATATATATACATATATATATATATATTCAAATTAAATATAAATTGAGGATTGTCCGCAATGATTTCAATTCACGTTTAAATGTATATAATATAAAGTTACATTATTGCAATATCTTCACTCGTATAAAAAATAATTTTTTTGTGATATTTAAATGAGTGTACCATTTAATGCATATACAGTTGTCATAATTGTTGTATTGAATTGTTGCTGACAAATGTTTCAATAAATTTTCCTTTCATTCGCCAACGAATAAAAAAAAACGAGTTTATTCAGTAAGATAAAGATTTAATTTTTTAAGAGTAAAAACGTTTTATCTCTACAACCAAAAGAGAGAGTGAGTGTGTATGAGAGAGAGAGAGAGAGAAAGAATGTTGTTGTTCAATTCCATACATTCGATGAAATCCCGAACGGATCATCACGTGGAAAATGGAAGCGTCAATAACTTGTGTCGCGTTTGTAATTCTTTTGCTAATCAAAATTCAGTAAACCTTCTGTAAATTCTCTCACACTGGAGTGGCACACGTTACGTTCGTATTGACAGGCGACGTCAATGCAATCGCGAAAATCGAGGGATTGTGTGCATCCGGCGAGTGTCCGCAAAGAAATCACGAGAGAAAATCGTGGATTGCCTACTCCCATGGCATTTTATTCTTGTCGATGGATAATCTAATCTGAGCGCGTAGATAAAGGCACATTCTCTACTATAACAGTGTAGCAAACGTGCAGATACATCTCTCCGAGGTGAACTTTCGCTATTCGTTCTAGCATGAAATACGAGATTTCTTTCGAAATCACCGTTATTTTATATTAAAACTTTCGGTCCGGTAGATAATCTCATTGGGACTTTTAATTTTTGTTCAAAGAAATCATCGCGTCCTTTGTCCTCGAGTTTTTAATACGCGATATTTTTCCTGGAATTTTCTCGCTCGCGTCATGCGATTTCTCCTCGAATTATTCGTAGCTTAGCGCGCTTTTTCGCACGAGCGATACATTTCTCAAAAGTGTTGATAAATTCTTTGGGGCTTATAGCCTTGTGTAATCGGGATTTTAGTTGCACTTCGCGTTTGCATAACAGCGCGGCGTTAACGTGAACAATTTATAATTTTTGTACAGTAGATAAAACGCGCAATCTGCAGCTTGCGTGCTGCTGCTAATGCACGCGAGAAATTAGATCATTCGTAATGTCGTCGTTGCCAGTAAAACGCGTTAAAATACAGTAAAAACGTTGTTTGAATATTCGTGTACGATCGCAACGGGATAAATAACGCAGCGCAATGCAAAATCGTTCCGACCATTTGTCTCGTGCGTTCAGTGACAATCCTATCCATGAGATATATAGAATCAACCTACAAGTGCGGTACTTTGAAAATTCAATTATCATTGACCAAACAGACGTGTATCAACTTGTAAATATCCAGCAAATTTATGATTAAGTGGATTCAATTTATTGGAATAAACTCTCACACATAATAGTACTACAATGCTAATGAAATATTACTGAGAGGCATAATACACAGACTCGACAAATACGTGCCAATAAATGCAGGATACATTATAGCTGTGTGACTGAATACGTGTAGCGGCATATTACACGAGTAAGAAAGGCAACATGTTACGTAAATATCGATAATTAGCTGAACAATACGATAGCAATCCACATTGTTACCATAAATCATATTGTTTTCATCGATTACATTTTTATCACACAATTTCACTAGGAAATTTCATTCTTTTGCCATTCGATTTTTGCTGGCAAATATTATCAGCCAAAAATGCTCATACAATATCGGTAGTCGAGGTATTTACAATTAGCTGGAACGTATCGATATTTGCGATTCATACATTTGTTGTAAAAGTGAACGATGTGATGCAAATGTATTTTTCTTTTAAATGCGACCAGTATAATACGATGCAGTATATCCGAACAACAATTTAATTTATATATTAATTTATTTAGTAATAAATATATAATTATACATAAATTAATATTTAATTATTGTATAAATTAAATATTATACAAGTAATGAGGCAAATAATAATTTCTGAAAGTGTTTTCTAAATAAAGGACCGACTCTCCCCAAACTTGTCACAGAATTTGCCACTAAAATTAATTTCCGGGATTTTCCGAAACACCTCGTATATCGTTCTTTTTTGCGGTCGGTCGTGAGAAACGAGGCAGCTTCGTAAATCCCCGAAACCCGGCGAAAAGTCGCCGCAACGACATCGCTGCGTCGCGTGCTGATACTCTTCTCGAAGTTTTCGTCCCAGTGAAATAGTCGGTGGGATGAAGAGACGCCTGACGAGAGAGAAATTCACAGCCTCTCTAGTATAGTGGTACTGGGATCGGGAGTATAACCACGGCTCTTCAATCGTGTACACGAGCGGTTCCGTCGTCATCCCTTTTCCCTTCAATTCTCTCTCTCTATCTCTCTCTCTCTCTCCCCCTCTCTGCCTCTCCTCTTTCCTGTTTCTTCTCTCGTACTGTTCCCCAACCCTTACCTTCCGTAATTCCCCTTTAAGCTGCTGTGGGAGGTCCGCTCGCGTGTCACACGTAGCACGAAGATGAATATACAAAGGCACCTTAAGGAGGCGCCGTCCGTACTGATGTTCTCGATATTCATGTGCGCACGTCCACCTATGACGTCCTTGTCGGTGCACGCGACTTAACCGGATGTATGTGTATATGTGTAGGTGTGTGTGCTTAGATTGTATGTGCGCATGAGCTTAGATTGTAGGTGTGTGGGTTTTCCTCGGCAGGCTTACGGAAGACTACCGACTACACCGACCGCTGACGTCGCGAACAATGGGGCGATTAACGCGACGGGAATGTGGAAAAGCGGTGATGTCTTGCGCGCCGATAACGGAAACGCCTGGCACGGAGGTTAGAAAGACGTGAAACGGGACGAGGTGCATCCGGACGGACAGTTGAACGGTTCAATGAGATTCTTGCCACGCTGAATTACCAATGGTCTCTTTGTTTTAGTCGATTCTTTGGAGCTACTCTCTCTCTTTGTTCGTAATTTTGTTTGCGTTAATAATATATAGGATGGTCTCTTTGATATATAAAGGTATTTTTGTGATTTAAATTTGAGAAATGAAAAGAAATAATGGAATTTTATCCCTTTGTTAAAATGTCACGAATGAATTTTGTATGCGTTTTATCGTATCTTTATATTTCCCGTATAATACAGTATTATATATAATACTAGATAGTTATGCTTATAAAACTACTTAAACGAATGCACACTCGTTTTTTCGAAAGCTCACGCAGATTATTTAATGCTAATAATCGAAAAGTACGTACGATAATTATTATTTTCGAAACAGAAAAGGTTAAAAGTGGATTGAAAATTATGAATTGAACCAAAATATTCTATTTTACGAAATTGATTCTATCGCATTTTCTGAGAGTGTAACAGTGAATTTTCCGAAGCGTTGTAACTATAGCATTATTGCCTCGGAAGATATTTCACCGTTACGATTGCCCTTTCACCTCGGCAGTATATATTCCCCGATTTTTGATACGAATCGTCTCAATAGCTTTTATCTCGCAAGATATCTTTGTGAGTGTGAGAGTGTGTATTTCGCCCTTCTTCGTCTCTTCGGTTAAACACCTTTCGTATCTTTCTGAAGAGTATCCCTCTTGTAATCTTGAGAAGGGATCGCGAGACGTATACATAGAAAATCTCTTCTTCTTCTTCTTCTTCTTCTAATTGAACTTAGGTGACGCAGAGATCTGAGTTCTATCGAAAATATTCGTATATTTTTTCTTCATATGTCAATAATTTCGATATTGTGGAGATGGTTTTAGCATTTTATTTCTCGAATATTGTCGAAGAATTCTCATAAATTTTAATATCTATAGAAAGATTTTTATTTATTAATTGACCTCCCCTTTGTTAAATAGTAAATAATTATTTACTATTTAATTACTTCTTGATATTTTGCGATATTATGTTCTCTAAAAATTTATAAGAAAAACGCCAAATTTTTCAAAACACACGCTGAAAAGAGAATTTAAATTATTCAAAACTTTTTTCTATACGGCTGCACTTACTTTAGTTGTCATTAGCGCACACTTTCAACTCATTAACGAATGGTAAACGTACCGTTAACAATGAAATAAACTGCGAGATAAAATAGGCAGTCGGTTCTTTCACTCGGGCGCCTTAATGCACCATAAACGGCGAAAGGTCGTGCCGAGGTCTCGGGCATCGTGTTTTGCACACACTTTCAGCCATATTTTCTCGAGAATTCCTCGTCATTTCGAATTTCAACGACATTGCGAATAAATCTTTGCTCGCCTCCTTCGAGAGTGTACAGCGGCTATCGCGGCCGGAAACACTTGAAAGCAGTCGTGAGGCAAGGGCGAGCAGCTTTTCCGCCAGAAAATTGAATTTCTCAGATAAGGCACTTCATCCTCGTCTTACAACGGAGACATCAAATGCACGGCGCCACATTTTCTCCCCTATCCACTCCAGTCTGATAATTAAATCATGATTTAAACTTGCTCTTTTCGCGAAGAGATAAACCACGTGCGATGACATTGCACGAAGAAAGTCGAGTCGAGCGCAGCGTGTTGCAGTTATCGCTGTTAATAATTGGAGAACGTGAGAGGAATGATATGACCGTCGTCACCTAAAATGCGAAAAATCTTTGTGTCTCATTAACGTGGCATCATGAGAGAAACAAACAGACGGTTCGTCAATTTATTCGCGGAAAAACAAGATATAATAGAGAAGTTGTAAAAGCTTCTCATTGAATGATAATGAAAAGATATACAATGAACTATAGACTATATTTAAAGAGGCCGTCACTAGACAATAATTTCATAAATTAATATCGGGTTATTATCACCTTTTTTTATTAACACGGGATCTTCTTTGATATTATTTATTTATATCATTACACATCTCTATAGCTTTTATTTTATTTTCTCTAAAATCTGTGCGTCTTTTGTGCTTTAGCTTCGATGAAGACAGCAAGAAAAGGGTGTGGAAAACGGGCTGTCTCGAAGCGATAGCGTCGGATCTGGCCTGGATCACGGCGTATATCGTGGGACTGTGCTTCATGTCGATCCTAGCATATATTTTGGCTATTGTATCGGCCGGGATACTGTGGATCTTGCAGCGCACATCGACCTCTAATGGTTAATTCTTTTTATACTCCCGTATTGCATCTCTTCAATAAGCAGCTTTGCATTAGATAACGCATAGTCAACTATCGGTAAGTGATTTTCTCAAGTTTGTGTGTGTGTTTGTGTGTGACTATAAGTTTTTATTGTATGTTTTCAATTATACGATACATATTGCTCCATTATTCCAAGCAACAATTGTTGGAGCTTTTTGTTACAATATATAAATATTCAGAAATATTCTCTCTCTCTCTCTCTCTTTCATGTTATTAGATTACTGCATCAGCTTGTAATTTCATTATTAAATATATATCTTGCAATTTCATTATTAAATAAATATTGATTGACGTCTATTGTACTTAACTCGCATTTATTAATAAATCACGATTAATTAATTATACAATTAATATTAATATAACATTTATTTATACAAATTTTATACATATAAGTAATATTATTATGAAGAATAAATGTGGAAAAAATCGATTATAAAAATTTACATTTAAATATTATTTGAAGTAAATTTATTATAAGAATATTTGCTAGTGTTTTTCGTTATAAAGTAACGACTAATAATTTGTATTTGGGACAAAAAAATTTTCTTAACTGCGCATAGCTTTTGCAAGTAAAAAAGAAAATGAATGAGAGTGACGATAGAGAGAGAATAGAAGTTCTTATTGCTTCCGCTTTGCAAACCCGGTAGCCATCAAAGGGGGTGAATCCCTTAGGGAAAACGGGATGTTTCGTCGCGATAACAATGGTCAGACCACTTTGAACAGAACTATTCTCGATTGCACCGTACGTTATCGGATTGCCCTTTGTGACGATTCCGACCCACACTTCTATTATCACCTTTAGCAAAGATTCTCTCTCAAGATCTTAACAAAAACCGAAAGTATATTTTAAAAAATTGGATGTAAAACCGATGTGTTCACGGCCAAAGCAAGTCAATTTCGTTTATATAAAAATATAGTCCCCAAATTTATATATAATTCCCAAATATATATTTATTATATATTTTTTATATGTTTTTTATATGTTTATTATTGTAGAAAAAAATCTAGTTTTCTCCTTAACCAAAAATCAAATTAATTCGTAAGCTTAGTATCGTTAATTGAAATCGTTGTAGCTTTATGTTAATTCCCAAAACATTTTCACACAATATACCATATAATACAATATTAAAAAATTATTGTATATAATTGGAGAAGAATTAATATTGAAATTATAGAAATATATTAATCTTCGTTATAATGATGATTCTTATATAATAACGTCGATGCAGCGGTTCATTTCAAAATTTGGATTGCAGATTGAAAAGTTAAAATATTTATCATATATTGGATCACTTATTTTAGTCCGCAATAAATAATAACTATAATGAAATTGCGAGTGTCTTTTGTTAGTATGATCGATACTTGCATAGATATGTATGATATACGTCTCGTCGATGAATCAAAAGGACTGTGCAAGCTACTCGGAATTCCACTCAGATGACATGATAGTTGGAGGGTTGGGTGCAGTTCCTTTATATTTTCCGCTTGCTAACTGGAGGCTGTAGTTGTGCAGAGAGAAAGCTATGATAAACGAGTTGTCTCGCGGCGATAGCACTGGACCTGGCGTAGATCATGATACCCGCGTTTTCGAACCGTGTTTCATAGCGGACCTGGTCCACATTCCAACGATCATACTAGTCGAAGTTCTTCTATGTACGAATCGGATCGACGGCGGATTATCATCGGCTGATCCGTTTACACATCGGTGCTCTATTATCGCCCGCTGGATTAACATGAGCATTTCATGAGTGTCGCACTATCGATATATCATGTATATCTACCATATATAAACGACGAAAGCACGAAGAATTATTCAGCCAAATAGCGAATAATATCGTGCATATCTACAACACATAATATTTATATGTATTAATTATTTTTATAACCGGATTTAGACACTCATGCAGTTCTATTTACGAAATAGCTCATATTATATTTTAATAGATTTAACTAGCGGAAGTTTAAAACATTGAGTACCAGTCTGTGAGAAAAGAAGAAGAAGAATGGTAACAGATATAATAAATATTTTAAAAAACTCCGTATATAATAATAACAGCATTGTGATGCACTCATAATTTTTCTATAATTTCTCTCGTTTTTCACTGTTGTAACAATTATCTCTGTGGAAAGCCGGAGATAATTGTTTTCAACAAAAAAAAATGCGTTTCCGAAAGTAGATCCGAATAGCATGATGCGTGTATTTTTGTACGTGAAACGAAACAATTATTTACGGGTGTTTAGTCGAGAATTGTCGTGTCTCGGGAATATTGAAACGATTATCTTGTAATTTAGTGTTTACATACAAATGTACGCCAAATGAGACTACGAATGTCGCTCATCTCTATTTAGCGGCAAAAATAATATCCACTACGAGCAACTTTAATCAGGTTCTGTATACTGTAAAGCTTGTAATTTGCACGCGCAATTAGAGGGCGATCAAAGCCGGTGGAAAAAAGGTTTCTGTTGATGTTACGCGTCGTCGTCGGAACTGGCGAGCATTCAAAGCCGGATGATCTCGTATAATCTCGATTATATCGAAAGTCAATCGGTTTACGCGGATGCTCCATTAACGTGACCACTTTGTTTCGCATCGACGAAATCACGAACGAATCGTTTGTACGGCTGGTCTTAAAAGATTAAGTGCGATCTTGCTTTCGTGCTTCGAAGAACGATGTCAGACTCTTCGCCAAAGAGTACTCGACAAAATCAGTTGACGGAGAGGAAAACGATCGCTCTCGCAAAAGTTTCGTCCGACGAAACGATGGAAGAAGCCTCGAATTTAAGTCGAGCGACTCCACGAACGATCGGTCGATCTCGGATTACTTCCCTTTGATCCGTTTACGTCGACGCTCCATTATCTCGGATTCGATTCGCGCGACAACGGGTTGACAAAATGGCGCGTGCTAAGTTTTCGCTCTTAAGTTTTCGTTCAAGAATCGTCATCGCGGATGAAAACGTGAGAGATTGAACGCGCTGTTTTTTGCACGAATTTCTCCTAGTTTTTTACATCGAATATATTACAATATATCTACGAATATATCGCGATTATGCGCGCGACCCACTTTTTTCTTTCTTTCTCTCCTTTTTTTACCTGTCGCGCTCTTCAGACCTGTCAGGATAAGTGTTATCGAACAGTAATTGCACGTTTCGTCAATCTCCACACGATGAACAAACCAATGACAAATACTTTGAAGCGCAATCGTGATCTAAACGCGAGACTGTCGCGTCGCGCGATTGCAATTTAAAACTCGTTACTAGCGTCGTATCGTTAATCTGTTAAGTCTGCAATCATTTTTTTCGTTCGCAGTTGTTACAGTTGTAAAACTATTTTTCTTTATATATTCTGACGATATATTCACGGTAGAGAGAAAAATTGCACTTGTTTTTATGAGGGATAATTCAGTAAAATAAAACACGTCGCCCTAATAATATCTTAACAAATACGAAAATTATATCTTCGTTCCTGATAAGAGAATAATATCTAATTTCTTCATGTGCAATGCATTTCTCAATGATAAAGATTTTAATAATCATAGTAATAATATTAATAGAGTTTTATTAAGTTTAACATGTTTTTCATTTGGATATGCATTATCTATCAAAAAAATAAGGAGACTTTTATAACTCTTAAATAGACATTTAAAATTTTGTATAAATTTAATGCTGTTTTTATAATTAGCAACTTTGAATCTGCAGCATGACCATAAAAATAGTTACGTAGTCCTTCAGTTCTTATGTAGCATACGAAAAAAAATACGAACCATTAATTCATTAATAAATGCGCGATATAACATATATCTGGCCGCGTTTCTCGCACCACATACATATGTTCTTCGTTCTACATAAAGTAAGCGCATATAGTCCATAACGTCGAGCAGTATATCTACCGCTTAACTCAGTATATACTTTTCCGTGTAACGAAATGGGGAAGCAGCGAAACTAGTACGAGTATAAAGCGGTACTCGCGCTGATGCAAATATACAGCCGACACGATTATATTTTCATTAGACGGATCATGAATAGAAATTACGTCGTTATGGCTCAAAGGTAACCGCGGACATCAGAGATCTTGCGACCGAGCGCTTCCATATGCGATACCTTTTAATCGCAGAGTTCTCTTTTTCTTTTCGATCTACTTTCTGCAGGGAAAAACTCTGTGAACAGAATAGACGGAGAGAATAGAGGAGAAACGCAATATTATATGTATATATTAGAATTGCGAGAAGGACATACGACTGCTTACAAGCACTTTCGTGGTTTTGAAAAAACTAAAAAAAGAATTTTGTATAATTTGAATAATAATCATTTGACTAATAATATTTTTATTAATAAACAATTGTGTAAAAGATATAATAAAAAAATATAACAAAAAAATATTAAAAAGATATTAAAAATTATATGTTAAAACCGTTGTATGAAAAATTATTCAATTTTAAATAAAAAAGATACAATATATATTGTATATGTGTGTATGAAGAAAATTAAATGAATTTATATTATATTTAAACATTTGTGCCACAAACAGCATGTTATTGAAAACAACTTTTTGGCGTGGAAAATTGGAATATTCACATTTGAATATATATATATATATGGTCGTAATATATTTCTTTCTGTCTAATCGCATTTTCTTTTTATCTTTTTCTCTCTTTCTTTACACATTATTGTCATAAATCATAATTTATTTTTTGTTGGTTTCTGTTGTATTTAATCAAATCAATGTTTTTATTAATAAAGGTAAAAAATAAATGAGTTTATAAGCTAATTCGCAAAACTCTGTATGTTTTAATTACAGTAAAAAGTTTAAAACCATATGTGTTTTAACTGGAAGAAAAAATATAATAATAATATTTCGGAAATAGCCGACGGCATTGCCAACGGTATTATAATCAAGCACAATATTTGTCCTCTTATCATGGTACGCGTTTTTATGAATTTACAAAATGCTGTAAAATATTAATAATAATTTTCTGAATTTCGCACAAGATTATTAATTAAATTATTATTTTATTAATTAGGACATTAATTTACTTACTTTTTTTTGCAACAGAGTTCATCATGATTAATCGTAATTAAATAATTTTTCTAATCATAATTTGTGTTATATATTAGGACCTTTTCATACTTCTTTTTGGTAACACTTCTTTTTCATTTTCCGTTTGTCAAAGTTTTATAATAAAATTCCAAAGTGCGCTATCATTTTGTTCTCTTTATATTCCGCAGTTCCGTTTTCAAAAGTTGATAATTCGGATGCTGAGTCAGTATCAACGCTTATTCTCAAAGCGTCAAATCCGCAATTTGTTCGCCGAATGGATTCTACCAATTTCTAGTCGAGTCTCTGTGCCTGCGGGTTCGTAGAGAAATGCTTGCTCCAGGAGCCGTATTCGTCGACCATGCGCGAGCGTGAGCGCGAACGCGTAAAAACCTCTCAATCGCACCGCGCTTGCTCCGCGCGACCGCTGATGAAGTTCCCCTTTTCGACGGACGTGTTGTCTTTTTTCCCCAGTTTTTTCCTTTTTTACTTTTTTTTTGTTTTTGCAAAGCGCGCGTTCAGCGACGCGGTGAAAGAGTTTCGAAAAATAGCCGCGCGGTCGTTATTCCAGTCCGTGTGAAAAAATGCGAGGGCGGACATGCCGAATGTGGGTGAGCAATAAATCGATGTCGCGGCAATAATTACGAGCGAACTCGATTATTCTCGATTATCGGGGAGCGGCAAATATTTTCTCGAACTGGTATCGCGCGTCTCAAGACGCGGTTCGTAACGTAATAATTTATCGACCGGCGTTATACATATAATAATAGATTGTCGTCGTTATATAATATCATTATAATGTTTGTCGATTGAATTTTACCGTTTTTCCGTCCAAGAGTAACCGGAGCGAAACCTCACCTTCACTTACGCACTAACGACGACGAATCCCACCAACGACGATGAGGGTTGTCAGTGATTGCGAGCTTCGTCCTCGTTTGAGGACGCCAACCCGAAAATTACAGACTGATTCGGGAACACGATGACGCTTGTCCGACAACTCGTACGAGTGTGCTTTACAATTATGTCGTGTCCGAAAGGCCCGTGTCCTGAAACTAGAAGTGAAGAGAATTTCAACTTCAACTTTGCTTCCATATGCTCGCGCACGCGAGAAAGAGAATTCCACGTGAACCAAGCATTTTCAAGAAAAATCGATAATTCTTTATAGGGCATAAAACGAGGTAATCTTTTTTTATTACTTATCGACGCTGTGTCATGTGTGTGCAACGCCCTGCCTGCCTCGCGTTGTTGCCGAGCGTTACGGGAAAGTGCGATAAATCTTTCTCTCTTTTAGCGTAATAAAACTTTCTCGTTAAATCAAACCAGGTAATCGAGACACTTGCGAGTTTGAGTTATTAACAGCGAATCGAAGTGAAACGTGTCGAGTAAGGGATGCGAGAACAATTTCACCACTCCATTACATCCGTTCGATAACAGGCGAGCTTAAATTTCGGTTTCGCTGATAGCTACGGCTACGGTTTCACGAGAACTTCAGGAACCATCACGCTTTCAAGATTGTCAGTCAGATTCGAAAAGCCATTCTGTTGCCCGCGTAACCGCAACTTCTTGAGGTACGTACGAGTAGTTGCGCGAGGCTCGATATTTACGCGATATAAGTCAAGAGTATTTTGCTTTTCGCGTTATTTCTAGCTGAGAGAAATGTGATAACAACGGTATTTCACAATTACCTAGTTGTACCCTGTTGTTGAATGTGCGTGTACAGTCGAAGTGCGTTATAACGAGCACCGGCGTGCTCGTACAGCTGTGTGCATTCATTCGAAAAGCATTTCAATTAGAATCAATTGGAGTAATTGTGAATGGGTTGAGTGCGACTTTACAATATTTTCCAATTATATTTGCAAAATCAATATTTGCCATATAAAAATATTAAAGAGACTGTATCTTCCATTTCAGCAAACATCTAAAATTAATATTTGTTGAACATATAAAA
Source organism: Camponotus floridanus (assembly GCF_003227725.1). Taxonomy (NCBI): domain Eukaryota; kingdom Metazoa; phylum Arthropoda; class Insecta; order Hymenoptera; family Formicidae; genus Camponotus; species Camponotus floridanus. The sequence continues at coordinate 2,636,301 of NW_020229248.1, forward strand.
TTGTTAAAGAATAATTATTATTAATGTAACACAATTTTATCATGACAACTAATGACAATTGGTAATATATATATATATATATATATATATATATATATATATATAGTTATAATGATAATTATATAAATTGCGCGTTACTTAGAAAATTAATTATAAATTATGTTGTCAGTTTGATCGCGAAATTCTGCGATCGCGAGCGTTTCGCACGAGTGCTTTCTGAGCAAATGTTATCCTGCATAACGCAGGCAAGAGGACTGAAACAGCGGTGGATGTTACGCTGGATCATGCGTCATTGAGCTCGTAGACGATGCGAAAACGCCGACTTATTCCGCATAATATTACGACGGATTACCAAGTATATGTACAATCATGTACAATCTTCGTTAAATTACAAACATCGCCGTAATATAGCCGCGAACTGCATTCCCGTGAGTGTAATAAATGTTTGTTATGGACTTAACTAATATCCAGAATATAACGCGAATGAATTCGAGCGAGTGCTGTTTGCGCAAAGCCGCCAACGGATATCGTAACGTCCGTTTGAAAGATCGCATAAATCTTGAAAAGCACGGCGCGATGTGAAACGCACATGCGAGCGGTTTTGATCACGCGACGTAGTAAAAAACAAGGGGACGGAGATTAACAAAGCGTTAAACCCTTTAACGCGCGATACTCACCGATAAAACCAACGTGACGTGGAGTGCGCAAGGTTTGCCACGACGACGTACGGGGTATTTCTGAACCCGAGGAAATAGCATGTAGTACATCGGAATGTTCATGCATCAGTGCTGATCATATTTAGATGGACCGCTCTGCGCTCGCAACAAATATTTGTGTCTCTCGCGTACCTTACACGCGACGCTTCTCTATCATGTGCTATGTTCGTGGCGCATATACGTAGATGCAACCAAGCACGGTATATTTTACCAACGGTCTCATGTCACGTCACGTTTAATCTGATGGCGTTTTTCCTCGTTATTAGATTGTCGCGACATATAAAACGCACCTTTTTCTCTTCTCTTTCACGTTTCCGATATATGTGCGTTAACCGTTTTTCGCCCCCCCTTTTTTTAAACCGTCACAAAATTGTGCGCCCTGTTCCCCTTCCCTCTATCTCTCCGTGACACTGGATACTCGCAATTTTCAGCCGCTTTTCGATCCTCTTCATTTTAACATCCATCACACTTTCTTACGCATAATAAAACTTAAAATGGGAAAATTAATTAATTCTAGGATTTTCATGAGAAGACTCTACTTCGCTGCTTATCTATAGTATCGAAAATTTCATTATATTATGCAAATAAAACGAATAGAACAAATCCAATAATCTCTTTATGATAACGAACGTATATTTTTGCAAACTGTCAATAATTGAAAGAAGATTTAATGCTAAAAAACAACTTGTTTTTGCGTACAGCTGGAACAAAATAGTAGTCTGTTGGTATTTGCAGTCACAAAAAACAATCTGGCACCATTAGAGTGGAACTTCAAAAAGAAATTAACGATTCGTAGAACTTGCGGAAGTAATCCATGGCAAAAGGTGCATGGCGTGCCAAGCGATGCACAACCAGGATCGAAGTTCCGAGACGGTTTTTCGCAGTGCAGTCGGCCGTTTTAACTGCACATGCACGAGTCGTCGAAAAAGCGGTTCAGTATTTTTTTTTTTTTTTTTTTTTGAATCGATAATTGATGCCGTATAAGCTGCGGCGAAAAAGCCAGTCGACCGATTCGCTCGATAGAGCAGTTAATTGATAAATCGCATCGTATCGCATAGCCCAGCATTTTGTCGACGGATTTCAATGGCGGATTCCAATGCTAGCGACAACGATAATGAGTTTGTGAAGTAATGCCGAGTTTTTAATATCCACCATGTTTTAAAATCTTGACCGGACAAAGGTCAATTTAAAGCTGAACAATATGTTATATCGCTTCCGTACGTATGCCACGAACATTTTGCGTAGTAATCTGTTTTTCGGCTATATGTTATGCAGCAACTACAGGTTACTGCACTCTCGTTGGCTTTTAAAATTTGTGAAAAGCCTCCGGCATCACAAGAGAGTTTGTAGGTTTAATAGGATTGATATAAAATGAACAACGCGATATTGAAACTCATGAGTAATGCGTCTAACTATGCCTCTCTCTCTCTCTCTCTCCCCCTCTCCCCCCCTCTCTCTCTCTCTGTACAAAAACTTTTTTATAAAATATAATACAAACAAAAAGTCATAACCACATGCATGCCACATATTTCTTTAAACATGAATTAGTATAATTACAATTTGAAAATAATAATTATAAAATCAATTTAATTAAAACATAAATAAGCATAAGTAAATAATGTTTTAATTTATGTGAATAATTTGAAAGATTATTTCAATATTATTTTTCATTATTTGCCTTTATAAAAGATGTGTAAAAATGTCCATGTATGAAATTATGAAAATATTTAAAAAAGTAATAAATTTATATATATATATATATATATATATATATATATATATTTATATCTATGTAAATACCGAATCAAATTTTATTTCATCAGAATAGATTAAAAATTTGATGTTAAAATTAAAAAAAAAGATATTAATATATTAATTTGACATTATATAAAAATTATATATTTATCTTCACGTCATAAAACATTGATATAAAAAATAGCCTTATATAATTCATATTAAATATGTTATTCTTAATGTCGTCGAATTTCTTAATTTTCTGAAATTTTCTGAAATTTATGATTTTGAGTCATTTATATATGTATGCATGCTATATATGTATGCAGTTATCTTAACAACTAAATTTGTTGGTCGAGAGAGAAATACATGATAAGAAATTTTCGGCGCGCATTGCGCATGCATCTTTGTTGATCGCCTCCAAACAAGGGTTTTCTGGGAAAATGAATGGAGCCCCGCAAAGTTTCAACGAAAGATAGAGAACATGGCGAGTACATATGTACACACAACATTTCTTAGTAGCAAATTTTTGCCTTTTAGCGAAATGTGCACCGTGAATAAGGAGATCTTAAGGCGGAGTTTCGACTTTTTTCCATGCATTTTTTACTGCAAAATTGATAACATACATACACGTGTTTCGAATTTCATATTATACAAAGTAGACCATGTGGTTCCAACTAAGCTATTTTATAAAAATATTTTGATGTAAAAAGATATATCTCTCTGTAAAAAGATATGTCTCTCTGTATTTATGAAATTACTAAATTCAGAACGTTTTATATTCACTATATCTGATTTTCCTAATGCATCTCTGATAATCGACGTATTTTCGCATGTTTTTTACGTATTTTATAAATCGGTTGATTTTTTAATAAAAATAATTAAAAATGAGAAGTCAGATCAATTGATTTTAAAATAAATCATTGTTTTCATTGCCTTTCAATGGAGGTAATCAAATATAAAATTTTAATCAGGTATCGCTAAATAACGTTGCATTTGAAATTCAAGCGGATGTGATCAACGAAAGCGGAAAAATGCAAAGAGAACTTCGTTTTAGCAACAATTTGTGCCAAACGAGCGGCGCGAGCCGACAAACTTGATGCACACGAATAGACCTTCTTCCGTCAAACTTCGTTCGTGCAAGCAGAACGAACGAGAGGTTGTTATCAAGTTAGAGGGAACTTTGTCGCAAGTTCACCGATGCAACATGATGTAAACAGAGTACCACTTTCTTTATGTCATAGTCTAAGTTGGAGAAGGCATATTTACTTCGATATAAAATTGATCGCTTACTTAGAAAGCGTTTCGCATACGTTCCTGTGATGGTGGTTGTTTTCTTTTATCATTGTTAAGATACGCTATTTTGAATAGAAATAGGCACAACATAATGAATTTTCAAGACAACTTTTTTTAATTACACTGTTGATTCCAGCTTTCATAAGAAATACAGAAATTCAAGAATGTTCTTTACAGACAGAATTCTTTACAAAAATCATTGTTTTTACAAAACAAATTTCAAATATCGTTTGTGAAAAAACTATATGTGAAAAATTCTTATCGTTAAATATGCTGATAATGATCTTATATTTGAAAACTGTTACATTTCTTTTTATTATTTTTAAAAATATTTATCCCATAATTTCTATAATTTTTACTTTGTCTGACAAAATATCAAATTCTTTTAATGGCATTTATTTTTTATTTTATTAGATTACATAACTTTAATATATTTATGAAAAAAAATTTGGATTTAACTTGAATACATTTACGCTCAATGTAAAATTGCTCGCTACTACTCGGCATCGCCAATCGCCTCCTCTGTCGCATTTGAAGCTACAACAGTCGGCAAGAACGGCAAGAGTAGCAAAAATGAAGGCGCGCTTTTCGCCCTGATAGAAATCGCGTCGACTACAGCGGGGAGGCGTGGTGGCGAGAGCACGTGCGAACTCGACTGGACATCCCCCGATTACGTTCATCCACCCGTTCCCTCGCGTTTCCTCAAAATCGGTGAGGAGGCGCCATCGTCTCGTTTCCTTTCGAGAGTTTTCTTCAACTACCGCCTTTTTTCATTCTCTTTCCGCGCCGCACCCCCAGGAGACCTCCTTAGTTTCTTACAAGCCCTGTCTTCAGGTCTAGCAGACAGCAGCACGGCGTCAGCTCTCTAAACACGTCATTTGTATGCGCGGCGGCTGCATAAGAAATTCACGTGAGTGTTTGTCTTCGCCGTTAGCGACGACAACGGGAGTTGAAGACACCGGGCGAAAAGGGGGTGGAACAGGTTAGGAGGGACGGAAGAGGCGCAACAAAGTGGTGCGCGAGAGCAATCACGTCGACGAGAGAAAGGATGACCTCCAGATAGCACCTTCTACATATACATAGTAGTAGATAAACCTCAGCTGTAGAAACCAGGCGAAGAGGCGAAGAGGGCACGTTCCGGAGATTAATGAAATTTCGATCCACGACCGTATAAGATGGATCAGACCCGTCTAAGACAGATACGCGAACACATAATTCGCACGAATAAAACAGAAATCCCGTTCGAACACGCGTCATCTTAATATTATGTCCTGAATATCTTGGTATTTTCCGCTTGAATTTTCCGACGCCTCGATATCTATAATCCATGTCGAGGTCGTTTATTTTTTAAACATGCAGTGCATCAGAAAATACATTTCTGCAATGTACTTTGTTTCAAATCGTTGTGCTACGTCTTCGTATACAAAGATATATGGATATATGTCATATTTTAAATAATTCCAGTTCAGATAAATCGATCGTGATATAGTGCATATGTCTGATATGATACATATATATGTATGTCGTAACGTTCAGCGCTTCAGAATACGGAAGTTATTGTCATTGCTCGTCTTTTTTTCCTTTCCTCTCGAACGGCTTCGTCTTTTGTATCGTGCGCGTCAGCAGTTTCTGTATGTAGGTCACATCATGCCACTTTTTTATCGTCGTCCTAGTGGTTATTCAAGAAGTTCTTTGAGAAGTAGAAACTTGAAGAAAATTGCTAGTTACTGTAGTGTCGAGCAAGGCTATATCGACAAAGGTAAAAAGAATTTTAACGCGATGGTCGACCGGGGATTCGTGCGATTTCGATGGAAGAAGCAGTGTCATAAAGCTTCGACAGCTCGGGATTCGTCGTGCACTTTCGACTTATAGGAACATCGTTGATAATCCACGTTGAGAGAAAAGTAGCACTTATCTTGAGAGCATCCTCTCTTGCAATCTCATTATTAATAACTTAACTTTCAAAATTGATCGCGCTTGTTAATATCGTAGCGCAATTCAAATAGTTTTTCTTTCATTTAGGAGATAATTATACTAACATTTAGGAAATAATTATTTTAACTTTTCATTAAATAAAACGAGAAAATTTTAAAACATAAGAAATACTTGTGGAATTTATACTATTTAAATTGCACTTTTGAAAAAGGAGCTTTCTTTGAAAAAAACAATATTTGAGAAACAAAGTTTAATTAGATCTAGAGAAAATTATAGAGAAAATATTTTATTTTACGGTGAATTTATATTATTCAACTATATATAAATACAAAATGTATAGTTTTATTACAAAAAATTCTTTATATGTATAATTTATTATACAAAAAATTTTTGTTGAGTACACGTACATTTTTCAATCATAATTTTTTTTCTAAAACGGTATAATATAAAATAAACCAAGCATATGATGTATATTCACGTGAAATAATGGAAACGACTTTTCAAAATATTTAAACAATGCCGATGGTTTATCGCAATTCTATCGAACGGAAGCTACTTATTCATTGGTTTCTCAACCACGGGTGTGGCTATTTGCGTTGATGTTCATACAGGTGAATACATACACGGATATATGAAGAACCCATGAATATATGTACGCGTGTATATATGTACTACTTATCGGATCGAAGCAGCTGCGAGGAAAAGGAAAAGAAAACGACTGAGATTAATGAAATTTCGATTTCCTAGGATTGAGCAGACTCCCTTGAGAAGGAAAATCCGTAAATGTGAAGAAGCAAATGCAGAAATGGTGGCAGATAAAGCGCGGAGAGAAAAAAAATCTTTTAAATTAAGGAATGAAGGATTTCGAAAAGAAACCTATCTATTTCTTAAAAAATGAAAAAGTAAGAAAGAAGGAGAGAGGATTAGCACGATGAGAAAATATAATCAGGTTTCATGTTGATTTACGGGATGATTTTGGAAATAGCGAAAGGATTTCCAATTGTAGCAATACAAACAACAATATTAACGGAAACCCAGACTCAGGTGTGTGCATGCTCTAGTTAACTCTGAAATATTTATTCTATTTGCCGGACAAGAGTTTGCAGGGTCAACGAGCGGCCGCAGAATTACCCGTTTCAATTATACAAAGCCTCAGCGTCGAATATGTTAACGCGGTCGTAATAATGCTCGCTATATTCGCAACCGCGGAAAGTCATAAAAGTGGAACACGCCGAAACATGACGGCTTCCTCTTCGCGTAGTTCTTCGGATATCTTTATAACACACGTACGCGAGAGTTTATGTCTCAGCGCCGGCAGTGAAAAGAGGAGAAAACTTGCGTTATTCGTGACAGTTAGTAGCCTGTAATTCTGACATTACAACCACGTCTATAAGCGCGATTTAATTAAGTATCGTTCCTAGCTATATACGTTCAGGTTGCCAACGGAAAACACATTTTTACGTTTAAGTGCAGTTTGAAGTGTCTATTGTTTATTGGTTTCGAAAATATAGTATATTGATATAGAATTTTACGATTTTGTGTGTGAATGCCCTGTGGTAAAACAATATGTCACGATTTATTTAAAAAAATATTATATCGATAGACTATATTTACCAACTGTCGACAGTCATTTAAAAAACGATATTTAAAATCACATATCTTGGATCACAAATCTTGGATCACAAATCTTGGATTATATTATTGCATTGAAATAAAATCAAATATAATATCCGGAAATACATCGCATCAAGCATATCCGTCGATTAAAGATTGTTTTATATTCGTAAATCTGTCAAAAGTTTTGCGATATCGTTCGCGCACGCGAAAAATAGACTCATTCCGAAGATCCAAAACTTCGTCTCGGCTACGGCTCTCTCCGCCTCCTATTCCGGAAACTGTTATCCTTGGAATCGTATCACTTTCCCTTTTTCGCATTTCTCAGATAACTCGAGGCAAAGGGAGTGATGGAGAGAAGTCGAAAAGGAAGTAGTCGGCGAGAGACTACTCGTACGAAGTTTAATGAAATTTCGATCCGGGAGAGCCGCGCATACTTTACGGAAAAGTGGCAAACCGGAAACCGAGATCGGCGATAGCGGTACGGTATAACATCGCTGGTGATACGATGTACCGTAATGCAATTTACCGCGGTATGGGATCGTACGGAACACCTGAATACAGGAAAATTACCTCTCGAAGAATCAAAATTGCCGCTGCTGTGCGAGAGCGGGCTCTTTGATTTCGTATAACTACACAGTACCGTCTCGTTCTGCTACGTCAACTGCAATGCAAAAGGGATGCTCGAAACTTTTCATCGTTCGTCCAATGCGATTCTTTGAATCGCTCGCTCGCTTGTCGGAACGCTTCGGTGGCCTTCTCGCTCGCGCTCGTTTGTTGGCGACATTTTTGCGCGCACAAACACACGAGTGCACGAAGGCTGGAAGAAGGGCAAGGGAAAGGGAACGGAAGAGCCGGCGAGAGAGCGTGGAACTAAATAGCGGAGGAAAGCGCGGAAAGGAAGCAACGCGCACGCTGTAACGACGGAGGGGATGGAGGAAGAGGAGGTTACGTGGAGGCCACTTCCGCTTCACTGTACATTTCACGTGCGGGTAGACCGGATTTATACGCGTAACCGGACGCGCGCACACACGTGCGGGAATACGTACATGTACACACGTATAGGGATGGTCTCTGGACACAGGCGAGTTCGAACGTTTCCGCCTAGCGCAACTCGCATAAGGGAGACAGAGAGCGAAACAGAGAAAGAGAGGGAGAGAGAGAGAGATAGAGAGAGGGAGGGAAATAGAACGAGAGAAAGGACCGTCCGTGGCGTGGACAGTGCTGATCCCGCAGCTTTGGGAATAGAGATCTGGGTATTCTTTGAGGAGATGCCTCGAGCGCGGAAACGCGCGCGATGTCGTTGTTGAAATATAACGATGGCGGTTGTTATACGCCAGTTTGATTTATATATAAGCGTCGCGCACACCCACGTCACATCCGAACGAAAATCGCGCTTGAACGCCCCTATCCGCACAATACGCGATAATGCAATTTTGCGCTGCCATTGTCTGCGATAAATTTAAGAAAATTTAAGAACCTTGGTTGGAAAAGCTAAATTATTTTAGTACATAAATTTATAATTGAGTATTTTACGTTTACTAGGAAAAAAACAAGCTCTATAATCACTTTGTAATTACTCTAGAGAGAAACACTATTTTTCTTTTCTACTTAATTCTTCTTGTTTGTATTTGTATTATATTCTACCTTATAAAAAGATATATTCACGGTACATAATAAATTTCATTCCCATGGTTTTTGCACACGCATAAGCTTCTGGAAATTTGAAACACACGGTATTCGTTTACGGATTTAGCAAACCCGATAATGTCGGAAACTTCTTACTCGTGCGATCTTCGTATCACTAATTGCTCTGTATTTTTTACACGCACGATAAAAGTAACAAAGGGCGTTCTACGATCGCCAAGAAATTACCTCGTACCAAGCTGGAATTAATCGTGCGGTCAAATCGGGACCTAAATCACATCACGACTATAATAAAGTTAATTTCACAAACTTTCTTGTGGCACGCACTATGAAGACGAAATGTTTTCTCGAAGCGATTCTCATTTTGGTTATAGTAAATATATATTTGTACACATATATTGTTATAACGTAACTTTATAAATCATAATTATTGAACAGTCGCGTTTAACACGTATACAGATGTCATTCTCGAAAATTGTTTTTTTACGTGTAACATTTTAAACTCTTTGCGATACATATCTGTTTTCGTAAAATACCGACCATTAAAATCAGTATTGTTGAAATATATATTTGTACAGATTTTTTATATCAAATCTCATGTAACATTACATACCATATCCTGAAGAATCGAAACTCTATAAAAATATCGTAACTATTTTTTCTGACAAAAATATACTTTATTCATTGATCGCGTATCTATGTGTAAAACATGTTGGATTACATGCGAAACTCCTCCTTAAAAGTGTAAAAAAATGCTTCACATCACAAATACAATAGTTATGATTTTAATTAAAATATTAATTCAATTAATATTTCAGATTTCATCAAATACTAATTCCAACGAGCAATGCACGGCATTGTTTATTTATTTGTTTATTCGTTCTCTCCACGTTTCCGGTAAATGAGAATAAAGCGTGGGAATTCAACTCATCGCGCATCCTCAGAGAGAAAAAAAACAAATGAGAGCATCGAGGAGAGAATTATACTTGGAAAGAAAGAGAAAGAGAGTGATGCATCCGGAAAGACGATGAAAGGCCGCGAGAGCAGCCAAGCCACTCGTTCGTACAACAACGTCATCGGAGCATAATGGACAGCGATGTTGCTTAAGTCCGTTTCAGTAAACAAAACGAAACTGTTGAACAAAACGAATATGGGCGGGTGTTGCGATGTGATGAGACAGAAAGAGAGAAAGAGACGGAGAGAGTCCCTTTAGAAAACCGCCGTGCATGCGAAAGAGATCGCGTCGGAAACGAGGGTGCTCATTCGCGAAACGCGGTTCGTCACCTCGGTGCAAATGGCTCACAAAAGACATCGGGATAAGCAGAGAGACGCGGATCTGCACGTTGATGATGTCACCGATGTGACAGCTTTACTAGTTTTCGCTCGTAGAGATGAGGCCGCTTGTGAAACCGCAAATCCGACATTCACTTTGTTCGGCAGACGGTTCTCACGCGAGAAAATTCAAACGGAACAGAAATCGGCAAAGCTTACACGTCGTGTGCGGTTCGTGTTATATAGCGAAAATATTATAATTATCATTATAAGATACTTAATGCGTACGTGCATGTATCTCGCTAACAATTTTCTATGCAGAGCAAAAATATTAGCATTTGTTTTGCTTGTAAAAATAAAAAAACTATAAATAAAAAGAAAAGCTTATAATAAAGGAAAATATCAGTATAGGATTTTTGCATAAAATAGAACTTTAAAAAGATCGATTTTTTATCAATTATACAAGTTGTTCGCCATTATTTCGTATCGAAAGATTGAATTAATTGATCGGACATAGCTGCCATCGGCTCTTTACGCAATGAGAATCGCGCGACGAGTCGTGCCCGGACAATTTTATTGAACGTTGTAATTTCAATCGGAATGTCTCGCGAGAGACGAATGCGAATTGCGCTGACATTCCTTTTTATGCTCCATCAGACGTGGTCCCTTTGTAAAGCCCCTCTGCATCACGAAATTACAAACTAGGTTGCTAAATGAACGACAGGCCGTGTAATCAATCGACGAATGATAATAATTTCGAGATTAAAGCGGATGTGCTTTCGCGTGCACATTGTAAGCTCATTTCGATATCATTTTGTGCTTTCAAAGCATTTGTGATACACGCTTGAGAATCTTTCTTTATTTCTGGCAGAATGTCGTGTTTATTCGATTGCCGAATTGAAATTCTTCGGATATATTGCACGAAGTGGAAATAAAACGCGTAAGGATTTCGTATAATTCGATTCCTTTTACGGATATCCTGAGTATTTTGAGCAGCAAAAATATTTGCGGTATGAATATATCATGAACAAATTAAATCTGAATATTGCGAATATATATTTTGGATTTAGTCTATACAATACATTCGTATCTCGTAGTATTGGAATTTAATACTTATATTTAATCGCGTTCACATCGGAAATGTGATCTCGCGTTTTGAACGCAATTAGCAATCGACGGTACAGAGAAAATATAAGTTTCCGCGTCTCAGTTTTTATAGAAATTTATAGTTTTACCACGTTATATGGTCTATCTTCGATCTTATACTACTCGATTGAGAAGATGTTGGCTTTAGATATCGAGTTGAAGTATAATCCGATACATCGTTTGTTCAACAAACAGGTTGTACCAGGTGTGGGTGAGTTAAATAAATATGAAGAAAGGCAAGAGTTAAGGAAGTGGACGTCTCTCAAGATGTTTTTGCTGACTGCACGTGCACGAATTCAATTATATTCCACAGAATTCTCTTTCCTTATCCGATTGATACAAAAGTAATAGACATTTCTATGTTAAAAAATATATAATATTGAATATAAAAAAAAATAAACACACGCAATCAATTATTTCATTACGTAAATGTAAAATTTTGTAAATATATATTCATAGAGAGAGAGAAACTACCTGATTTTCACGCTATCAAATTTGGCTTTATTCATTCAAAGCAAAGGTTTAGCGAGAATTTTAAAATGTTTCAAAAATAGAAATTTAGCGAGTATGTATTTTAAAACACTTTTCAATGCCATCTATTTCAAACGTTGTATAAAAGCAAATTGTTTGAAAATTGGTGAATTTTATGAGTTTATTAATCTATTTAGTATTGAAAAAATCAGATGTAAAAAAGTCAAAATGAAAAATATTCAAAAACTGATATGCAGCCAATCGGCATATTAAATTTGCACTATATACACACCGGATGAAAGAATGGGAGCGAATGTATTTTCGCCATCATTTTCTCGTCGACCCCAAACATCGTCGAACGTATTTTCAGGCGAAACGATTGTTTACTTTACGCGAATCACTCGCGCAAAGAGAAATCAGAAGCGAAGCTTCCCACAACCACGAAATAAATGTACGGCCCTATTTTAGCTCAAAGCTTCAATTTGCCCGGATTTTATTCGCCGTATTGTTGCCTATATTCCAATCCTACATCCGGAGCGGAATTTCGCATTGCCGGACACTACATTTTCTCGAAACAGTCAATTTATAAATTTAATCGGGCGATGCATTGCAATTGAATTCACGGCGTCGCTCGACAGCGAAGGGGCGTCGGCAACGAATATACATTCCCATTCTTTTTCACAGGGTTACCCGCGTGCGCCGCCGTTTCCGCCTTATAGTTTCAGCGAGAAAAACGAAGAACGGGCGAAAGAATAAAAATGATAGCAAGACGACGAAAAAGAAGCGGGGAAAAAAAAACATTGGACGTCGGGAGAGACTCGAGCGAGCCTGCCCGACCGGCGATTTTTGCCGTTTTAACGTTTTCCGGAAACGCTCCTGGCTCTCTAAGGAGAAACATCACGCGCGAGGATGTGCTGAGAAAGCGCATCTTCTTCCGCGAGTTGATGATTTCTCAGTAGATAAAGATACGGAAATGCCGCCGCGACAAGACTCTTCGGAGGCGCTTGCTCTTAGACAAATTAATTAACGAAGTAATATCGAATTTAATTAATATTCCGACGTACTACATCGGATGCGCGCGCCCGCTTCTGTGCGCTCTCTCCTTTCCTCTTCTCGCGCAAAAGCTATGTAACGTAAATTACAAAGTTTTGATATTCATGAAACAGTACACCCGCGATATTACCGTAAAACTAACAAGCCGCGATTGCTTATATAAATGCAAATAAATTTAATAATCCAAAAATATTAAACAGAGACGAGAGTGTGATTTACAGGCTATCCGCGTCTATATTTTAACAAACTATCAAGAAGTTTATGTGCAAGATGCTTGGTGCGCTAATGTGTTATAGTTTCAGATAACTCATAATCAATTATTTAACCGATCAACGGTGTAAGTTGTAGACGTTAAATAATTGAGAAAATCTCCGCAAACTAATCGCAAATACAGAAATAATTTTTGCGAATTTATAACGAGAAGAAATCACATAGATTTATCCCTAAATATAATACAAATTTTAATCCTTCATATCGATATTTAAAAACAATATTGTATATATCGCGTTTCGTATATTTCATTCTCGAACATTCAATGATACTTTAACACATGGTGATGAAAGTTTTTTTCCGGATTGACGCCAAAAGGCACACTTCTTCCTTATTAAATGGTATTTAATAAGGAATTACGATATCAAGAACATGAGAAAAAAGGGTTGCGCAACTCTACAACTTGAGGCAGTTTATGTTTCCATCCCTTCTAACCGCTTTTCACCCTTGCTCGCCAATTTTCTCTCTTCTCTGCTTTCTTTTCCTGGCAGTTTATCTGTGTATACCGGATACAACGGGCACTTTCCCGAAACTCAGTCTGGCACGCGGCGTGGCCGGCTGAGAGGGAGGAAAGAGAGCAAAAGAGAAGAAAGCGAAACCGCATGGATTCTACCGGCGTACCATCATCAGAGGTTGAAAATTAGGAATATGCGAGATTTAAAGTCTCGGATCTCTTAATCCCCTTGTCAGATCAAACATAATTTACTATACGATCGTTGAACAATGTTGTTTAAATAGTCGATTGGCTTAGAGACTTTAGCTTTTATTGCTTTTTCTTTCGCTCTCGTTCCACTTCGCGCTCTTTTTCATTTTCAACTTTTTCATACTTACTTAATAAGTTGCATATGTATGTAAACCAAAATGCCGAGTTTATAGATTATATGGGGGAATTAAACGTGTAACTCGTACAAGTTATCGTCAGCAAAAAGATTTTGAGGTACGAATAAGCGAGAGCTTCTCGTTTTATAGTAGCAGATAGTACGTGTTTTGTGAATAATCGCATCGACAGAATTTTTGAAGAAAGAGATACTTTGGTAACGAAATAAAAAAGCATATCTTGAAAGATAAATATTTGATAAATAACATCTTGAAAAAAATAAGTTTTCAAAAGATTGATAAATATTTGAAACACATTTTGCATTTTTTAAATAAAAATAATTGATAATATTAAATTCACATTTTTACTGCAAACAATTAATAAATATAGTTAGTAGCGATACATTCACTATTCATTTTTTGTACCTATTGCACTCGTAAATCTTATAGTAGTAAAAGAGTGCTTCTTAGCTTTAAGAGACTTTCCTTTACTGTCTTTTTTATGAGGCTTGTAGTAATTGTATGACATGAGCGCTCGACAGCGAATATGTAGCTGCCGCTCAAGAAACTCAAGCGAAGTGCAACGGAGAAAAAGGAATGGAATCTTATGACATGAAATTTACAAGAGCTATCATTTTTTAATTACCCGCATGACGTTTAATTATTATATCTCGAAATTCCATAACTTACATATTTTGTCTTTTTACTTCAAATAGTTCATGTTTTACTTTAATATAATATATTTATATAATATATTTATTTTTATATTAATTTTTATGGTAATGTACAATTATGTAAAATGTCTCCTTTTCTAGCAATATTAAGCTGCTGTAAAAATTAGATTTTAATATTATCAAACTCGAACTTTATGTGTGTAATGAGTACAGACGGACACTAAACATCCATTTTTCATTTCCATAACGCTCGCTGTAATCTCGAGGGATATGAGAAAGCGTGTAGTCAGACTTTCTCGTGAATATCACGCTCGGCCTTACTGTGACGGCGACGTAAAAATGCAATTACCGCCGCAAAACTGCACGAGATTCTCTTTTTGGTCTCAATTGCAACAATCGATTCGATAGCACAAATCCTTGGTCGTATCCTACGTACGGTTTCACAGTGTTCTGTTTCGAAATCGTCTCAAAATGATCTCGTACCAATCGCGCCGAGCCGGTAATTGCCAGGAAGTGGAAAACAATTCGCGCTAATTATCGCGACGGCGATGCCATATAACATTCAATTACCGGCTACTATCACGGTCTTTTCCCTCCCTTCTTTTTCGCTGCGTTGATTTTTTTCTTCCGGCGCAGCGAGATGATTTATTAGATGTTCGTGGCGCGCGGGAAGCACGTCGTCGTTTCGATTCGTTTTCACGCTAAAGGAAAAAGAGAGCAAGAGAAAAAACTGACCGAGTGAAGGAGATAGATAGACAGTTAGATAGATAGATAGGTGCATTAAATCTTAAGGCTCGTACATCTCCTCGAAGAAAATGCAAACACGAAACAACTACGCAGAAAAGCAAAGAATCGAGCGTACGGAAATCAGGGAAAGATACGCTAAATATTTACATATTCGCGCACATTTACGTTTGTACGCAGAACATTCTCGTTCGTACGAGTTCCGAATACGCAAATATGCATAGACATCTTGGTCTACAGCGTCGACTGATGTCAATAAAGCTGAGAACTTGGAGAAAGGGGATATTATTCTAACAACAACATTCCCGGTGTTTGAGAACGTAAGTTATTACCAAGACATTTCGCCCGTATTTATTATACATTCCACCAGCAGAAACGTATCCAAAGGCGATTTTAAGCCGGTCATATCGTTTTAATTCAATTAGATCAAATCTTACTGAATTCCGTTTGACATTTTATTTTATTCACTTTACGTAAAAATAATTAACACAAATATAAATTATTATTATATAACATATATTTATATAGAAAATGTATATCTTGATATCTAATGATTTGAATTTTATAGAAAAGGTTGCTTATCTGCTCATTGAATTGAAGCTCGTACCTGCAAAGATAGGCAGTGATACAATATAATATGCGAAAAAGTACGATAGCGGAAAAAACTCGAACGGAACGCAAGTTCTCATATATGTATGAGGATATGTATCGAGGAGAGAAAACGAGGGCAAAATCGGTAAATGGCGGATAGGAGAAAATGGGAGGGAATGTGTCTAGCCGTCGTCACAATCGCCCGCATTTTCCTCCATCGACAACCCGCGTCTCTCGCGCTGCATCTCGCTATACATGCCGCAATTTTCTCACTTCTCCGTCACTTCTTCCCTCTCTCTTTCTTTTTTCTTTTGTCTCTTCTCACGTTCGTCTTCCACGCATCATCTTATAGCCGCCTCTTTGCTGTCTAACCACTCATCGAGAAAAACTCATTCGTGGGAAGACGCCGCGTCGAGCGCTTTGCAGCTGCCATTTCAGCGCAGTTCCGCTTCCTTGTCGTGCGTAGCTTTCCAAGCGGCTTCCTTTTACAAGCCATCGTTCGGTCAAGGAGAAGACGAGTAAAGATGAACGGCGAAAGTGCCTCTTCGCTTTGCGAGCTCGTTAATGAAATTGGGATGTGATGGACGGTTCGATTAGAAATCGAACGACATATAAAATTCGTTTTACCATTATGAGGATATTCCAAATTCATTTTAACGAAAGTAATGAGTTTTTAGTCCCGACATTTATTTATAAATTCAAAATATGGACTTGTATAACACGTTTATTCGGTTGAATTTGTAATCGACATCGCGAATGTTTTAACATTGTATTCCTCAATCGCATATCGACTTATGCGAGAGATCCTCTCTCTGGTATATCTCGTGTAACGCCTCCGATGCATTCAGCGCTTGATGCATTCGTTCCATATTCCAGTGTCTCTCGTTACGGTGATCACCTCTATCGGGGACACAATACCGTGGTCGCTCTCGCTTAGTTACACCCGTACCGAGGGAAATGGAACTTTTACAAAGGGTGACGGAAGGAGACCGGTATAATCCTACGAGAGTGAGATGTTGCTGCGACTCCAATACACTACTCGCACTCGCATACACATACCTAGTACTCTCTCTGTTTTCGTCTTTGTCCTTCTTCCCGGTTCTCGCCTATCAATTAATTTTTCTTGAGTGCGATCGATGCGGTCGTCCTATCTACGTGGTTATACATAAATGCATGAGAGCTCGTGTGCTGACTTTAAAGACCGATATTTCCCGCGCGCGCCGCATACAGGTACGAGAGAACAGCAAGCCTATACCATCTGGTATTTCTGGCGCGGTGAAAATTTCAGGAGAATCCTCGAGAACCGACTTGCACCAACGACGAGAGCGTGCGATCGTACAAGCGTGTACCTTGCGTATTTCTCGTTCCGGACACGTTTGCAACGCGACCATGCCTCGCGTGGTTTATAACGAGGTGCACCGACGTTGTTAGTGTGATGCGCAACACCGCGAGGCAAATGAAAACGAAGAACGACGACTCCATTCGCCTCGCGGTTTCATATACGAAGAGTCGTTAGAGAAACGAGTAAATTAGCGGAGAAGATTAAAGCGTTGATTATTAATCAATCGGTAGTCATACAGTATCTATTAACGGTACGCCATTCATTTAATTAGTTCTGCTGACGTTTATTCGCAAAAGTAAATGACATTATTCTTAATAACGTTTTGCTATACAAGAAATATATCACTGAAATGAATCATTGATCATAAAGTTCTCTATAAATAAATAGATTATATAAATAGATTATTCGCATGTCAATATAATTGATTCCTGTAAATGAAGTAACTATCTTGAACTAATGACAGTTCATTAAAGTATTAGATATTTTTCATATTTATTTGAATTATAGTAACAGGAATCAGAATTATAAATTATAGTTTTATTGTGATATATACATACGAACGATGAATATTTTTTTAAATGTTGTTGGATTCATATATTTCATCTCGTACTTTAAAATATTTTCATCAATTTCAATTTGTAAATCATTTTTGAATTGAGAATATGCAGTAACAAACGAATTACTTCAAATAGAAATTATAATAAAAAATTCATGATACATTTATTAATAATTAATTTATATATAATTAGAAAGAGAGAGAGAGAGAAATATATATATATATATATATATATATATATATATTATTTAGTACACACACACACACACACAAACATAAAGAATTTCGGCAATAAATTAACAATAACAGTGTTCGATCTTGGATATAACGCGTTTTATTTATATGCCGCGATCTTGTTATCATTTACACAGCGATATTCGAGCAGTAAAGTATAGTGATGTTTTTTCACCATTATTGAATTCCTTTTCTGAACGATACGATCACAAGTATAGAAAATTTTCTTATAATTATGAAAATCAACAATTAATAATCCACAATACTTATATAATTAATATATTTATCTTTAATTTTAACCCATATATTTCTGTTAAAATGCGATATAAATATAATTTTTTTCAATTATAAAATAATTTATAAATTATATCACAAAAATTATATATATATATATATATATATATATATATATATATATATATAATCTAACTCAGTGAGCACACCTTGACCTTAGTGGGAAGGTTCAGTACTTGGCATTGCAGAAGTTGCAATGTGAGCGCATTTGATATGTCGCATTGAATAGTGCGTTGGTTTCCAGTGCGCCATGGTTCGTCGCGTCTTCGCGTGATATCCCGCGTATTCGTATTTATTATTGTCAAGGATCGTACCTTCAGTGTCGATGGAATAGGATTGAATTTCATTGAACATTGCTGAACAATGAAAACACACTCCAACAAGCGGGTCGAAGACTCGCGAATCGGTTAGAATTCGGTCGATTGTCGGATAAGGCAAGATAGGATCGTCGTCGTTTGGTTCCACTCCACCTCTTGTTACATACATCATACTTCAATGGTGTCGCCATACATATCTTCATGTGTAATCTATCGAATACTATAACCTCTTTTATTCTTATTTTAAAGATATATTTAGACATATATTTTGCCTTGATAAGCTGATTAGGACAGTTTAGCACAACAGTTTATATCTACATGCTGCTATAATATAACGAATTGTATCTTTGAATATGTTCTGAGACAAGAGTTGAACCAATTCCATTCACATCGATCTCATCCATCGATTCCATAATATAAAATTTAAAATTTGTATAAAATAATAATGAAATATCTTGAAATATTAATTATTTTGATCGTTGCTATAATTTGGATTTTATATTTGTATATATATGTTACAAATCAACACTACAGATCAGGACTTCAAAGCTATAAATTCCGCTGCTGCGCATAGGTCAGTGAATGAACTTTTTTATTTTATTTTAAGAGGAAACGGATCAGACGTTTGTAGAGGTTGCAGATTATAGATAGATCCTTAACGAAATGTTGCTTTAAAATGGATGAGTTAAATAGATTAAACAAAATAAATATTTTATTTTAAAAAAAGATAGAGAAAAGATTTAATTTATAATTTATATAATAGATTTCATTATATATATATATATATATATATATATATATATATATAAATCTAAAATTTTTTAGCTCATTTAGTTTGATTGATGATTAGTTTTATATTGATTAAAATAAAGTTATATTAAAATGATGTGAGATCTAAAAGATATTTCGCGGATATTTTATCACGAAAAAAATTTCTTTATATAGATTGCTTTAGAGAGAATTAATAGAAAGATTGTATTAATAATTATTTATTATATATATATATATATATATATATATATATATACACCTTAATTTTTAAATATTTCTTATATATACTACATAAGAATAATTTTAATATAACAATGTGTACGAATTGCATAAATTATATTAAAATATAATTTATGCAATTCGTACACATATATAATATATTAAGATATTATTAATGGTATTTCATAAAAATCTATACAGTGCAATAGAAACATGAAAAATTTATGGTATTCTTATATTTCTGGAATGAGGAATTCGTTATCTTCTTTGAATCTCACATCATTTATTGTGAATATCTCATCTTTTGATACGAAATAAAATTTTAAAGTGAAATTATGTGCAGTAATAATTACGGGAACGTAAATACGGATTTTACGCAGACAAATGCGAATATAAATACGAATTCTCTCGCTTCGCGCTGAGAAATTTTATTCGTTTTTTTTAAACTTTAAATTTATTATTTATTTATATCCCTAACCTAATCATATAGTCCTTGAAATATTTTTGAGATAATTGAAATTTCTCTGATTAGAACAATTAATTTTCTATACATCAAATTTTTTCCTAAATTTTGTTAATTACATATATAATTTTAAATTTAAAAAATTACATGAAAAAGAGCTTACGATTAATATTTGAATAAACATTAAAGTGTATCTTTGATGATTCAAACGAAGCGCGTTAATTTAATCGAACATAAATATAAGTAAAATTTCTATACTTATTTGCTAGTTATAATAAGCAGCCGGTAATAGAAAGAGAATTTCTTTTCTTCTTTGACTTGACTTTATGACCAAGAATAAAATGTATTGATGATTAAAAGTATTGATAATCTTCCGAGTGTGCAACTTTAGAAGATAGTGCACTTTCTCAGTCTGTGTCGTAGCATCCGTTAATGTAAGAATTGTGGATCCTATTAAAGAGACATCCCGCGATGTTTTTACTCAAGATGTTTTTACGAGATTTCCTATAAACCGCTCATTATGATTTTTTATCCTTCTTTATCCCTATTTGCCGGTACCGTGTCTCTTGAATACAGGCTGCCTTTTGTTGAAATACGTTATAACCTTTAAAAAGATGACATTGAAGGAGACAGACGGTTGCTTTATGCCGGAATAAAAGATGCGAGACTTTATCTTGTATATTGGTAGCGCTATATCTCTCGACTATATCTCTCAGACATCATTATGCCGAGTTTTATTATCGTCTATCTGCGCATTATATTTTTAAAAACATTTATATTTATTATACCGCTAAAAGAAGCTCCTCGACATATATTTTATATATAAGATACTTATTTCAAACATTGAAATATTTTAGTAAATTGGCATTTTCAGCGAATTATAACGTTCACACATTTATCTCATAGTTGTTTTCAAGAGTCACGTTGATGACATCACTTTATTGCAATACAGTGGAAAATTGTCTTTTCAAAGGGAGATGACAAAATTATATTTTATCCTCATAAAATAGAAGAGGTTTCTTCGTAAGTTAGGGCAAAAAGGACAAGTCGATCCCTTCAGCACTAATGAGGAAAATCGCTCGACCGGGAGATATTAGCTCGACGTTATTAACGTTTTTGTTGAACAACATCGTTATTATTGTAAGTACTAAATTGCAATAATCACGATTATACGAAAAATGATATTTGAACAAATAATTCAATACTAAAGTACAAAAATGACAGCGTCGATAAATAAAACATCGAGATTGCAAAATTTCGAATCGCTTAATTAATTTGGAAATAATAAATAAAAATCAATCATTTAAAAAATTTTTTTATGACTCGTGATAAATGTATAAATGAATGTAATATTAGCAAACGTGTCTGCGAAATGGAATTATACCAATAAGTGCGCTTACAATTGCGCTTTTCTGTTTTGCGATGCTTCGCACGTCGATGGTTTGAGTGAATTAAGATCACACGTTTGCCAAAACTGAATTCCAATTCATTAACGAAATGTGATTGGCTTAGTGCCCGGACGATTGTTATACTGCGTCCGATAATAAGGTTCCCACACAGAAATTTTCGTTCTTACAATCGCATAAATTCGATTGACCTCGATCATAACAAAATTCCGAAAGTGCCATCAATTTTACCCTCGATACGATCTCGGAGAATTATTAAATAAAACTCGTATGTTCCAATTCAGGAAGCTTCGATTTCGTTCTTTTGCTTATAGTTATATTGTTTCTTTCCATAATTCACTGCACACGCATTAAAATTTCATACTTTATTCAAAATATTTTATACCGCGCTCAATCATATTTACTTGTTTCATTTATTTTGCTAAAATCATTTCGATAAAGTTCAACTCAACGAACTGCAGCATTTTATCACACTTCCAGTGTTTTCAAATAGTCTGTAATCTAAATATATATATATAATATTTTCAACATTATTATTGAATATTATCAGCTCATACCATGCACGCGTGGATTTTAATAAAACTTGCACGTGGAACGAACAAGTACGGATGAATGAACACTCTTCGTAGCGTGTGTGTCTACTCTGGCTTGTTTCCGGGATGGGTGAATACCGGCTAGTTACCGTTTCATTCCCTTGGCTCGACAGTCCGGATTGACGTTGCTGTTTAAGCGTAACGCGAAATAGCACGCGTCCGAACGCGAGAACGAAGTGCACCCATGGGTGTGTTTGTCCGTGAGAAATTATGGTTTTCAACAAAGACACTCTCGCCGCGTCGCGGAGAATTAAAAATTCTTATAAGAGATAGAACAACGAATTTAATCGCCAGAATTATTCCAAGTAAGTAGTTGCAACACACTTCTACTTCAGAGAACGTACAAGAATAGTTACATTGCAGATGTAAAATCGATTAGATAGAATATACTTTTCGATTTAAAATTATGCCAGACGAACAGGAAATCGCAATTACGATTATTGCAAAGTAAGTACTATTTTAGTAAAAAAGTGACAATCTCTCTCGGTGATGATATTGATCGCGTTAAAGCTTGGATGATTGATTGAATTTTCATAATGTATGGGAAAAGAGATAGCGAGAGAGGAATCTCTCTCTCAAAGAAAATAAAGCACATGGAATTTTCTCTTTGTCTCCGAGAGATCTGTTAGTTTCACATAACTTAATTTAATATCCGCGCACTCTATAAAATCGCTGTAGGGTGAAACGCATCTTCAAAATATGAAAAGAAGCGATGCGAGTGAGAGACGGAAGAGCAATATAAATGTAGCAACAACGCGCCAGCGGCGTAATTCCGCGCCGGATGATGTATGATGATTGCCGGATTAAACAAAGGCGGAATTGGAGACTATACGTCTCCGGGCGGGAGAAAATTGTAAAAAATTCCCTAGGAATCTCGACGCGCTGTATATATCGACGCTCGTACGCTCGTTCGTTATGCATAACGCAGAGTATGTTAATTTCCCGTGTACTGAAAGATTCCGGGCGTTAACGTCGAAATCGATTATCCGATCATTCTCTTACGGGCATGGTTCCCTTGGTACAATATTTGTTGTAATTTTATTCGGACCGGCTTTTCCATTATCCCACGCCACGATCCCTTACAAGTATGATCCATCTTCGGTCCATGGCTCGATCGTGCGTATCGATTTATTATTAAATTTCTGAGAAGCATTAGGTCGCGGCGACAGTGTTACGTTTCCCACGCGCGTTCAAATTTCGATCCGATTTGCGAATTGGCGCTGAAGCGTGCGACATGAATTGCCGTGATATTATTAAATCAACAGCGCGCCGCGAAAGCGAATAAGGTACGTGCTCTTTTTTTCATAATCAATGTAACGAGATAATAAAACGTGACGTTTTAATTTTGATATCGAAAGAGAATCGATATGGCATCTTGGACAGCGTTGCAGCGAAGGAAACATCTCTCAACATATATCGAGAGACATATTCTCTGTATACGCGACGTAATATATTTGAATAGTGAGGACATTACGGGCGATATTATAGTCACCCGGCGCAAGAGCCGTATGCGAATATATCACGTGTGTCTTGAACCTGGAAATGCATCATGGCCTCAAAAAAGGAGGATTTAGAGCGCTAACGAGATTCCGCGGTTCTCATTGACGTGCACAGCGGGACGCATTGTTTCCTCCTGGGCATCTCGCTGGCGTACGTATCTCTCGAGTTCGCTATATTTATGTACCTCTCTTTCTCTCTCTCTACGGATGCATGTGCAACGCCTATTATTATCGCTTAACGGCAGAGTGAAGAGCTCTCTCGCGCTGCGCTTTCTCTTGGTCTCACAGGTAGCGTAACTGCCACACGTAACATTTATCCGCGAAAAGCGAGCGAACGTGCTTAGCCGTGGTAAAACGCTTTTCGATAATAATGTCATCGGACGAGTTCGTCGACGACATAAGTGTGCATGGACGACACGAAGCGATGCTAATAGGTGTATTGTATGCATCGAGTGAGAGAATAAAGTCTAGTTACTAATCCTACGCTAATCTGTGCAGTAAACAAAATCTTTATTTCTCTTTCTCTCTCTTTCGCTTTTTTCTCTCTCTCTCTTTCTCTTTCTCTCTCATCCTCTACATCGTTTTCGCGTCCATGTGACGGAATTTAATAGCTCGATATGGCGCGAGTCCATTAACTGTAGAGTTTCGCAAATTGAAGCGTACTTGGATGCGCGCGCGACCCAAGCCTTCACTAATCCATTAGTAACATATTGAGAATTGTTGTAGTTTCAGAGAAAAAATTGGTAAAAATTTCTCTATCTCTATCATTTATAACGCATATAGAAGTGCCTTTCTCTCCATCCTCGTCTCTCTCTCTCTCTCTCTCTCTCTCTCTCTCTCTCTCTCTCTCTTTCTTTTTCCCTCGTACACGTGTATCGTACACAAATCGATTCGCGCGACTTGACTGTAATTCACAAATCATCGAAACGTAAAAAATTGGACCGAGTTCCATCGTTTGTTAATATCGTTTACCATCGAAGTAGCAAACACATTGCGCTTTCCCTTGGGCAATATATCGTATACACGGGATGTGTTTGGCGCAGCACTACAGCTTAAATCCAATTTCTTTCGCATCAAATTTTCATGCCATATTATATAGAAAGATTCTCTCTACACTCCACCGCGAAGAATCCATTTGCGAAAAATTGAATCTAAGACGTTTTGCCCGCATACCGAATATTCGTACCCATCTACGGAATTCAAATAACTGTTGTAGTCTACGAAGTCTGTTCGCAAACAGGAAATGCGTCAGGAATATTGTACCTACAATTATCCTTAAGATTTTCGTTTTGTAATCTAGTAATAATAAAATAGAACGCTAAAATTTTTGAAAATTCTCAATTTCTAAACTATTAATATTTATCATACGTTTGAACAAATCAATCAAATTAATCAGCGAAATGAAATAATAGACAATAAGAAAAGGAGAAAAAATAGTTTCAGACAGAATTTTTTCAGATAATAGTCCAATATTCGATACACGATGAAAGCGTATCTGTAAATAAATGCGAAACACACCCATGACAAAATGCCATGTTCGTTCTACGTACTTTCTCGCACATAGGAAGTTCAATTTCGTTCTTCAACCTCGACGGTCCTCGATCGTCCCTTTCCGGTAGATGTAGCGCGCTGCCAAGAATTCGATGGGGCATCATTTCTTGGTGCAGCACTTTTAGGAATAGAGAAAAAGCGAATAGCAATTGTACGCTTCTTGTAATATCGTTGTAATTGAACCTTGTATTGTTGCGTAATAATTATACATTCGAAATATAGTCTACGTAATTTAGATTTTATTTTTTTGTGTATTACAGGATATAGATGAAGATAAAATTTCCTACCGATATATTCGGCATAAACAATCATGATATATTGATATCAATTTTATCGTATCAATTTTAACAAGTTAATAATTGGTTGTTAAACGATTTGATAACAGTTATTAATAGGTTATTAAACAATTTAATAACAACTATTACTATATTTGTGTTTTATTTTTCACATAATTCGATCTTCTGTTTAAAGTATTATGTTTTTTGATTCACAAAACTGATTCGATTTTTAATCTCAGACAATGAAAATAACACAAAGAAAATATGCACATTCTTTGACGGTAACAAATTCCAGTCTTCTTTGCATAGCCACAATACCTCTTTTTTTCAAGAATTTCTTGCTACACGCAGGAATTCCGGGCGACATTGCAAGAGAGTCTTCTTAAAAGAAAGAAAGAAAGGGAGCAAGGATTAACGAGTAAAGAAGAAAAATATATAGAATAATAAAAAAGAACCAGAGAAGAAAGAGAAGAAACAATTACATATCTCATTTCTTTTGAAATGCAGTATTTTTAATTATCTTTTTTTACTATGATCATATTCTCCAAAAAAATTGTTTTTTGCCATTTTTAATATATGTATAAATTTTTTTCTTCACAAAAATTTTTAAATGTTTTAAGTTTATATGAAGTTTTGCCGAAAAAGAGAAATAAATACATAGTAATAAATTATGAAAAATATTCCATAAATATATTCGAGAAGCATATTCAAAAATCTTATTTTTCTAAAAATTTTAAATAATATAAAAAAGCAAAACCATCTAAATAAACATTATTATTATTAAATGATGATATTAAAAATATATTTATTTATTAAATATATTTTTACAATTGTGTGAAATTGCGTTGAAAATTTAATGATGTATTTCAAAAGAGTAGTAATGAGAAAGATTAACGTGTAATGCTAGGGAATATCCGATAATCCGCCCAAGTCTCGATGAAAGATATAAAATTAACCAAAATCCCAGTCCCTTTCATCTCCATTCGAAGACTCGATACACGCGCATTTCTTTCCTTTGAAAACTTTCTCTATCAGACCGACTTTCGTATCGAGCGCCTATTATAGAACGAAACGCAAAAGGATGAGGATGCAAATGGAAAACGAAGGCAAAGATTACTATACGTAACAAAGAAAAAAAATAGATGAAAATAAAATGTTATGTAAGCCGGTATGGAGACTCGTAAGCTTTAGAAAGCTGAATTCACTTGTTGCACTTTGCAAATGAAATATTATTATACATGTATATGGATCATAGATATATATGTCGCGTATATAATTAGAAGCGACACAAATTCGATCTCGTCTCGCCTCTAAATATTTAATTGAGAATGTTTCTTTAGATTCCAAAATCGTGAAAAGATAAAAAAAGGATATTATCCCCATGTGCTGCCAGACAGCAAAAATATAACGGACAATATGCAAAAGTTGGATGCAACGAAAAAAAATTATATTTGCATTCAATTTTGTTTATAATGAACCGTCGTCGAGCGCACACTTATGTGGCTTCAAACAATGTTGCAAATTTATTCACATTCAAAATCAACTCCTAGGCTTCATCCTTTCGTTTGCATGCGTTCATCCTACCGTACCAGTCCTATCGTATCACTCGAGTTCTCGACAAGCTTATACTTCGATTTCGATTTGCGAAAAGAAATGTAACAAGAAAGAGGAGAAAGAGATTACTTTATTATTCTAAGCAAAGCATGATTTACACAATAAAAACGAGACAATGAGAATCTAAAAACAATATTACAAGAATAATAAATGAGATATTAATGCCAAATGGATCGTTATAGAAGACAAACTTACAAGCTAGATAGAAAAAAATACACTGACGTACGATATAAATATAATAATAAAGAGTTTGAAATCATTAGAAAATAATATGTCTATATCCAAGAGGAGAAAGGATTAATTATATCAATCGAGATGAAAGAATCGAGAAGGAAAGAAGCGAAAAAGAGAGGAGACGGAAGGAACAGGCTCGTGACGAGCGCAAGCAGCGGTAGCAGCAACGACGAGGAGGAAGCGGCGCGTGCCGCCGAGTGGAGGCAGAAAGAGGTCCAGAGACACCGGTCCGCGTTCAATACGCATGCGAGGTAAAGCGTGTGCGCGGGCGCGTACAACACGGACCTCTTTTCGATCGACGGTGTCGGTGGCGGCGGTGGCGGTGGCGACGGCAGCAACGACGACGGCGGCGGTGGTATCGGCGACGGGGACGACGACGACGGCAACGACCCCACGACGTCGACGTCGGCTGGCTCGCGGCGACGGCAACGACGCATCGGTGGCGGCGCCAGCGGCGGCCGCGGCAGGTGAGCGGCGATGTGCGGCGGCCGCACACGGTTCGACCCCCGATACAGTCGTGGAGGGAGTGCGAAATCACGCTGACGCCGTGAGTGGCGCGCATCACGTCGTGCTTGAAGCGCTCCAACGTGTCGATCGAACGTGTCATCGAGGACGTGAGTGAACACCGGGCAAATTAAAAAAAAAAAAGAAAAACAACACGATAGAAAAGTTGTTATAAAAGAGGGAGAGTTGCCAAAGATCTTGCGAGGTGGAAAAGAAAAGAGTCGATAGTGCGGAAAGAAACTTGGATAGTGTGAAAAAAAAGAGAACAAATAAAAGGAAGTTGATGCGGAAAAAAGTCGGAAGTAAAAGGCGATGTGAGAAACAAAGTCGGGTTTAATAGAGAAAAAGAAAAAGAGTGAAAGAAGTGCTAGAGAAAGAGAGAGAGAGTAGAAATGATAATACACGCAAATCTCCGGATATATGGGGAATAGATTGACGATATGATCCCGCGACGCGAAGAAGAACTGCTACCGTACGTGCGATCGACCCGTTTCCCGATCAAGATCCTCTAAAGCCGGTCTCCGGAGTCTCGAAAGCTTCCGAAATAATCCAGTGGTCCAGCGCAGCCTCCAGCCTCCTCCAGCGCCGAGTGTCTCTCGCGCGTCGCGGATTCGCTGCTCCGATCAGTACTCGCGCGCGATCCGTCCGAACAACCCCGGTTGGTCCCTCTCATCATCCCTGGAAATTCATCGTCGAGAACGAGAAGGATGCGCGGATATCGTGTGCGTTATAATCGACAGCCGCGTCATCCGGATTCCGGACTTGACTAGATCTCTCCGAAGAGCGAAGAGGGATCCGTTGGATCAGTGTGCGTTTTCGAACAGTGCGGGTGGATGTACGACGACGTATCTTGGTGATCGGAGTTGCTATGATCGTGCCGCGTCACGTGGAACGATCATGATTTACTTTAGGCCGCACGACGGGAGGAGTCTGCGGTACAACGCGAACGCGAGACACTTGAACGTGCTCGTCGTACCGCTCTTTCCGCTCTGGATTATCGGCGCTTTCTGCGTGAAGGACAGTAAGTGGCTGTTGAATTTGTTGTTGTGTTTTATCGTATTTGCGTGAGCTTCGAGCGGAATCGCGACTCGACCTGATTCTCGCTTTTCCCTCCGACCGTTCGTCAACTTTTCAGCTACTCGCTTAACTAACGTGAACGAGTTAGAAAGTTTTGCGAGGCAAAGTGAACCGGCTTAAAAAGAATTCTGTCTTTTGCAAAGTAGGATTTATAAAAATTCAATTTGTGCAACTACATAATTTACAATTAAATCGATTGAATAACCATTAAAATTATTTTAATTCTGGTAGAAGGAAATAGCAAGCAAAAGCTTCTTGATATTTTAGCAAGAAGTATCATGAGATATTTAAAGTATCGTGAAATTCTTTATATATCAAAATTAAACGACGTATTCCTTCTCGGACACACATGCATCCTATTCGCTTCACCTCGAAAATTGTGTCGGAATATTTCATCCAACCGCGATAAAGCTTTCGAAAATTAAGTTTTGAAATGAAGCGCACATAACGAATTTCATCCAGTAACTACCTTTCGTCTATCATTATTGAATTATCGTGTATAAACGACGTTTTGCGCGGACGGCGTCGCAGTGGTCCACAGTTGAACCGCGCTTAGGAATATTTTAACACCGACAGATCAAAGGCGCTCTCCCCTTTGACGATAGCCGCTTTCGTAGCCAACCGTGCCGTCAATGGTTCGTCGTGTTTGTATATCGGTGACACTGCGGCTCGTTAATCACCACCACTTACTTCGCCATCCCCCTTCATCATCCGCAAATATGATCGCACGACACTATGTCGTTTGAGTGATCGTGGCCCCTTAAGAGCGATACGTATCGGCTCGTCATTACGTGAGATGGCAAACGGTTTGCCAGAGATATAGAAAGAGAAGAAAGGGGAGAGGGGGGAAAAATCATCGTCGAACAGAACGAATCGCGCAATGATTCCGGGATGCGACGAGACGAGCCAAATTTGACGAGCGCGAAATTACTCCGAAATCAAACTTCGCTCCCTGTCACGCAACTCTATCGTTCTACGGATGAAAATACTCGCGAAAGAGAGTAAAATCTCTCGTTTTAATCCCGACGAGAAAAGAGATCTCATTTCTCGCGATGTACTCGTACCATCCCTGAGGCACGCGACGCGAGATTGATCCAGTAATTATCGCAACAAACGGAAAAGTTTTTCACCGCATTATCGTAGTGAGAAAGTTAATCATTTGCTGTCGACGAAATACTTTGCCGGAATGAAAGATATTAGCACGGCTCGTAGTAAGCCACGGAAGTGTTAATGACGTCTAAGTGTGGACGAGGGATGCTTGAAAGACTCTCGCTAGATCTCGTGATAATCTTAACGGCTTCGCTATTCAAATTTCCTCTACTGTATAATTTCAACCAACGACTTGGGTAGAATGTTGAAAATTAATTAAGATACATATACGTAACGTCTTTCTATTTACTTAAATCGAATTGGAATAAATCAATATATATTTTGTAAATTATATAATAGCAATAACGTTTTTTGAAGAAAAAATATTTGTTATGAATTTTTTCTTATGAATTATTTTTTAAAAATTTAATTGATAATAACAGGTAATTATCGAAAGCCTCAGAAAATTACATTTTTATCGCAAAATTCTTATCAATTAAAGTATCAGATTATGCGGAAATTTATATCATATTGTACAAATATATTTTCATTAGAAAGAAGAAATAAAAAGATTTGGCAGGCATGTCGTCACACAGATGAAAATTATAGATAACCAAACCGACAAGAAAATAAATTGCCGGATAAAGTGGAACGTGACATTTCCACGCACAAAACGTCAAAGATAAGCTTTCTATTTTATTATGCTGGTCACTTAACGGGGGCGAATCGAACAAGACTGTAGTTGGTTTCTCGATGAAACGTTAGAACCCTTGCATGCGGAGATGACCGTGCAAACTATTGCCACTCTTAGTTGGTATTCAGTTGATTTCTCCGACCGAATATATAAGCGTGCATTGCCGCTTACAAAGGAATACCGACAAACGGCGTTATTCGACGCACGAGATGTTCCGTTTTAGCAAGCAGTGTCGACAAGACCACAGGCAAACGGCTATAGCGAAGCGCGGAATTTCAAAGAGTCGAGGAAATCTCGTTTCCATTGTTTGTAATCGAGATTTAATATCGATGCCATTCGCCGCATTAAAGCGCAAGAAGAATACCGGAAGCTCCGAATCGTCCGCGATATCGTGATTTCAAGTATATCATTTCGTAATGTTCATAATTCAAATTATATTAATTAACAGAGAGTATAATTTAAAAAAACACGTTCTATTATTTTAAACGACTCCGCATTCGTGACAAGAATTTTTCGAGACACTAAAATCTCCTTCGGGGTTCTTGGCTAGAATTTTGTCTGCTTAAACTCGTTTATTTCACTGAATTTTTCATTTTCATAATAAGGATCTTGAATATAATTTATCACGGACAGCAGTTTCATTATTCACGTCATTTCGCGAAACTGTGCTGTTCTGCTACCTGTAAAATATATTTTATTATCTGTCGATGATCTTGCTAATTAATTTTGCATATTACTATCAAAGTAATAATGACTCCTATTTAATGAATGACTCAGCATATCTGTACCCTTAATTAATGTTGTCATACTCAATGATTAGCCTCGCTGATAACATACACGTCAAATATGCATCAAAGTACGTGTCGTGCACATTAATATCTCGACAGTATCGAGACGAACGATAAATTTGACGAGTTTATTTACCGCCGGTGATGATTAATTCCAGCGGATCGAAATTCGCTGAAATGGCAACAGAGACTATTTCCGTCCCTCTGCTCCCTCCCGTCTCACACTTTGCCATAAGTCAAAAAGTTACGACAAGCTCGCGTTACACGTTTATCATCGCTAACAGTTCTCGCAACTCATCATACAGACGGATCACGTCACGACGTCATGCTGGGAGTTACAGTGTTTCCAGCAGCAGCAGCAGCAGCGGTGGCAGTTCATTCTCTCGACAAACAGATTCCCATCTAGCCGCTAGCATGCGCCCCGCCGAATTTTAAATCGAGCTTAAAAGATCCGCCGCCAGACCAAACACAACGTAAGGTCGATCGTTGGTTTAACGTCACGCTGAAAGAATGCTTTCTAAAACACTTTTGGCCAATCCCGTACGTGCCCGAGAAAACAGCCAGCTTGATGATCGATAGTGCGCTCGCGCGCGTGCAGGAGCGTTCCCATTCTTACGCTCTAATTCTACGTTAAAATGCCTCCACGCCACGTTGTAGATTTTTGTTCCTCTACGCGTTTCCCATTTCATTACGTATTTTCTTGAGGCAGACGTGCCGTGCGAAGCCACTTTATGTTTTTTCACATGGCTGACTGCTCTAATTTATTTTTACGTTTCGATACACGTGTACATCTTTGTTTAATAAAAACGTGAAAACCAAAATAATGCGATGTAAATTGACGCTACTTAGACAAAACTGATGGTAAAGTTGAAACAATTGTTTTTGCCATGTACGCCGAATTGTACTCTGTGTACAGTATTCGTACGAAATTTTCGATTTCGTTTTTAGATAGCAATTCTGTTTCGTATATTGCTTTTTTGCGCAACATGTTGAGCGAGATGAACATTCTGCTTTTTCGTAATCGTTCAATACGATTATCAATGTAGTTGTCTCTTTACGCGATACGAATGTTTTTTTGTTCGAGCGATAACAAAATAAACGTAATTTGTCCAAAGTAGAGTGATTGCTTAGATTTATCTATCAATCATTTCTAAAAAAACATCGATTTACGTGATTGGGTAAACCTCTATTTCATGGCACATTTATAATAAATAAAAATTTTACACAAATAAAACTTTGGACACGTAAGGATTTTTTTTGGAAAGAGAAGTTTTTTTTTGTTGCATTTATAGCCTTCTTTTTTAGCACGAAAAACTATTTTTGATAGATTATAGATTAAGATTGTATCGAAAATACCGAGATTAAGATCGTATCGAAAATACCGGGACATATTCTTTACGTACAATTGCGTTATCGACCAGGTGATCAGTTTGTCAATTGAGCATCTGTCATTGTAACGCGGTTCTCGAAATGAAATGTAGGACATTCCTTTCTCGGCCATGATGATAAGTTTCTCGTGTACATTTCTAGCCAGGTCGACGACGCTTCGCAACTCGGGGAACTTTCGTCTGTTGGAACAGTCTCACTGGCTTCTCTGCGGGATTTGCGCCGGATCAAGCCCAATCTCTCTTGAATTTTAATGACGCTAGCCGGACGAGCGAGCTACTGTGTACGTGTGATTTTAAACTCGTGCGGTTTGACTGACTCTTCTATGTTAGTCGTATATTTTAATCATTTCCCTTATGGCGTGAGATTCTTGGAGAATGTAGACAGCTCATTGCATACATATGCCATTATTTAAATTATATTAACGTGAAATATTATGTAGGTATCGAGGTTTTATCTCCCGCATACGCGCGATTTTTCCTTTTTTTGTTGGGATTATTAGCGTACTGCGCTTTTAATTAATTCTCACATCAAAATCAAAGCAGACCGTGTTCTATGAAATTAAATTCGCGACATGCCGTCGGAGAATACATTAAAAATATGAGCCGAGTAATTTAATCAGAAGAATGATGAAAGTATTAACGATTTCTGATGCGTATCGTACATCATATATGATGCATTCGAGATATTTTAACCAACTAATTGGCATATGCGCAAAATTTCTATTCATATTTGTAAAACATGATGAAAACTGGTATATTAACACGAAATATGAAAGCTTACTCAATTAACAAAGATAGAGACAGAAAATTTTTTTCAATCCCATACACGCAGAAAATTGATATTGTGAGATTGACGATTCGATAACCATTGTTGTGTCCTATTTGATCACGTTGTCATTTTTTTCAGGTTGAAAATTGCAATTCGTTACTACGTGCAATGCAATCAATAAAACCATTACTTATGTATCAATATTTACAAGTCGCGCGTATCGAATCTGTCAGTAAAAATAATTTCGGTAATTTTTGGCAATTTGAGAGAATTTTCAACGCACGAAATTTATTTTACTAACGTTTTTTACCGATAACGTAAGATGTCTGATTGTATCACGTCGCCAGCGACGAACGGTTGAACTCGCGTCGTGCATGGAAAGCGCGCAAGTCGATTAATCGACCTTATGCATGTCGACGTTGACGGTGAGAAAACTGTCAAGTTGAAACGTTATCACCGTCAGCCGCAGTGGCCATAAAAATTAGTTTTATATGGAGTTATCGATTTTCCATCCTAGTACAGACGACATCTTTATTATGGTAAAGGCCCATACGTTCGCAGCAGGATTATGGATGTAAAAAATTGTTTAAGCCCGTCGTGTGTCACGAAACGAAATTCACGCGCCCGTTATTCTCTTATTGCGCTCGTTGAAATTCAATTCGCAGCATACCACTTTTCTCCCACATACGATGTAATATTGAAATTATCATTCTCGTTGTACAAAAAAAAAATAGAGACGTATTTTCTTCAGTTCGCGTGTCATATGTCCGAAAAAAAAAATATATTTTTAGTCCTCATACATTTAACACAATGTCGTAAGTTAATTTATAAACGCGCCGAATGAAGAGAATAATTACGCTGGCGGCATCGAAATGCGCATCTGTACATGTGCATTCTGGATTCTCCGGCTCGATTCGGATGCATTCAACTGCAACACGAAACGCTCTTAAAATCGGCCTACAGGCCTCGTGCTGCACGTGGTTAATGTATCGGATCCGGGTGTGATATCGGATTTTAGGTCGAATGCTGATATCGAATCTGCGTGAGCGCACACGACACGAAAATCGATTAATCGACACCGTGTACGACATCGTCGGTTACAACGACCCTGGTTTTACGATCAGCGCAACCGAGCGGTCCGTCCCTTTACCGAAGAATATCTTAGATGCCGCATCCGCGCGTCATCGCCGCGCTAGTCACGAACGTGATAACGGGCGAATAATTTCTCGTCATGCGATCTCGTGAACATTATCGTCGCGATATTCACCTGACGATCGGAATAACTCGAATCATATCCCATCCCGTTTACGAGCCCGTTCGTCGTAACAGCGCATGATTTTGGTATCGTAGAGTATTACACGGTCTACTGCTCCAAGATCCCGCAGGACAATTCTCTTCCAAGATGCTCGTCTCTCGTACGCGATCGTAATTTTCGCCAGCGTTTTCCCCAGTGATTCGCGTCCGCTAACAAATTTTACGATTGCTTATACAGCGTTATCCGGAAGGACGATAATGCAAATGGGCCTCAAATTGCGAATCGCCCATCGGTATATATCGCGAAACGTTATTAAATTCTCCGCGTCTAACTTTCGATAACTTCATTTAAAACTCGGTAATCGTTTAATGCCTGTGTTATCTACTGGTTATTGAGTTAAGATACTTTCACGAATGGACGCTCGCTGGTTACTTGTCGAGGGACTATGGTCAAAATCGATCGAGCTCGGAATAGCGCATGTATCGCGATAACACAATCAGAGAAGGCTATTAAAATATACAACTAAAGAAAAATACACGATAGAAGAGAAAAATGATAAACGGGAGCGGATGATTGCGAAAATTAAGGATTATTTTAGCAAGTGTCAATGTTTATTGCTTATTTATATCCGATGTTGTGCGATAAGTGCTGCGATAAAAAAGGCACTTGTTTACTCTCGGAATACGGCTTTGAGATGTTTTTCACAATTGTAAGACCTTAAATTCCGTTGATGGAATTGTCCGCCGTAATAAGCACGCTGCCGGCGTTCCAATTAAGCGAATTAACCCGTAACATGTTGAGGGAAAACTAAGTTTCGCACGTACACGCGTTACACGCTCGATTGTTAATATGCGATAATATCGTTTTGGCAACCTCAATGATTGTAACAACCGTTCTCTACGCATTAATGTCTTTTATAGTTGGGCAAAGTACTCGCTGTCATCATGAATGAAATGGTTTTGAAATTAACTCGTAATACGACGAGAAATTCAATAACTTCTCATCGACGCGCTGAACTACTCTCGCCGAGTTCTTCACTACTCGGCAATTTCATTTAAACAATCGCAGCTTCATCTCTGCGTCGGGTAATTGCTGCAATTGCACGCGCCGACAATTTTCTCCGCCGTAATTTTATAAAAATCTATCCAACTGTAAATTTATATTTTATTGACAACGTGACAATTTAGCACGTTATATATTACATTAATTATAATACAGTAATTAGTTAATCAGTATTTAGTTAATCAATATTTAATGAAGATCAAAAACTTAATAATAAAAACACTTGTCTGTCAAATATATATCGTAAAGGTTTCAATCAAGAAGATCATTAACGCGAATGTGTTAAGTGACGATTAAGTCTCAACAACTCGTCGCGTGCGCGCATATATACATATATATGTCTCTCTCTCTCCATAACTTCTATTAATATATTATACCAAAGTTATAAAGAGGAGAGGAAGGGAGAGAGCAGGTAACGACGGGGATATAGAGTGTCGCGTAATTGGAACGTAATTGGTATCGGAGCATGCCATGCAACATGGACTTCTATCGAACGTATGAAATCCTGCCAATACACTTTATTGCTCGCTAATTATTATATGTAATTAATGAGCGCTTGGGGAAAATGCTGCACAGTTAACGATTACCCGGACTCACACCCGATGTTTCTTGCGATACACTGACATGTGACGTACGTAATGCACCGTGTATATTTATGATTATCGTATCTTGAAGTGCTTAGAGTTTCGCGTCGATTCGATCTAATTTAATCGAACATGCAACTGTTTAAACTGTATTAATAACTAAACAACTGCAACTGTATTAATAACTAAAGTAATATCGCAAAATTTGTTTTCGAGTCAGATTTTATCGGTGCTGATAATAAATCAAACGCGACGCGAAGAAGGCTGCTGCGGAGGCATGAAAGATGCATTTACCCTTAAAAGAGGGAACAAATACTTTCTCAACGGCCTGATAGAACATTACGAGAGAGGCCGGTTGAACCCTCGGCGTCTCTCCATCCATCCATCAGCAACTTTTCATAAAAAAACAATGTCCTCTTGCCCGCTCATGAGAGAGCCCTTAGCTGAAAGCCCCCTTAATCGACGGATATAAAAGCGGGCCTAAACAGTTTGCGCAAGCACGTTGTAACCGTTGCTAATTTAGCAGCGTGGGTGCCATCAAGCGATGAATATTACACGCCTGGCCGTGATCCAAATCTGACGGCTGCGCACACAATTATCCGCAACAATCACGATGTTTAAACGATGAGAAATCTAGTTTTATATAACCATGTTCTCGTAAAACATAAAGTATGCAGAATTAAATACAATAATATACAAGAATGAAAATATGTTTTTTATATAAGACTGTTTATATAGACTCTACTTAATCCTCCAGTTTTGAATTACATCTGTCTTCTAGCTCTCGTTACTTCTTTTAATTATTATTATAACATTTTATTTTACTTTTATTATGCATTATATGATATTATATATTCTGTTCTTTATATCTTATTTTTATTTCTTGATAGTTATACGTCATCTCTCGAGTCAGCGATTATGTGCGGACTCTCTCAGAGATTACCCCGCGTCAAAACTTATTTACCATCTTTTATCCATTTATTCGGGTGCTTTAGTCGCCCAATTGCTCTTGTGACACAATAGAAGCGAGCGACTTTGCCACTTAGAGGCAAAATGACGACGCGGAACGACATAGGATGGTGTGTTATCGATACTCTCGCAATCTCCTTGTATATTCCCTTACCTCAAAACTTGAGAGCGTATTAAAGGTAGCGAGCGAGAATTTGCGAACGATCTAATCAATTACATGCTTTAGGCTTACGTGCAAGGCTTATGAAATTACGGAGTATTTAGTTACACGATATAGAGTATGTAAGAACTTTTTAGAAGTATTCAATATGATAAACTTATATTATTATATTAGGATATACAACTTTATTACTAAAAATTATACATTGATTTATTCGTGGATAAGTTGGCAAAGAATTTTTATCTTTTTCGTTTTTGAAATTAATCAAAATTAGATATTTTGACTTTATTATACGAATAATGTATTAGATGAATTTTAGAAGAATTCAAGCACTTTATAATTTATATAAAAAAGAAGAGTATATAGTTCACATACATACGTTATTTACTCTTTCATAGTTTAATATTTCACAGTATTACACAGTATTTTTATAGTTTACGAGATCGATGTCTCTTCATCGATTCACCTCGATATAGAATCCTATTTTGAAAGGGTTATACTTTATACTCGCCGTCAGAGTCGTATTTCCTTTATCTCTTGTCCAAGATCGCAAGTCGATGACAAGAGAACCGAGCTGCGAGTCTGGTATCGTCGATAAGCCGCCGATAATTCCAATCAGTCGCTTCCGGGAACCGTCACCGACGATCCATCGCCCTTACTAGCGACTACACACGAGCGTTCAACGACCCGACAACGGGCGCGCTTATGTCACGAAGGGGAAAAGCGATGTCTCGCCATAAGCCCTAATCTTGGCAATCTTCATATCCTGTAAGCGCTCGAGAAGTCGGGGCTCGCGCCTGCGAAAGATGCTTAGTCGGCTGATGCTGCTATCGCGTTACAGGTTGCGACAGCGGCCGCAGCGGCACGTTGTATTAGTTTGGAGTGTTCTTAAGCCAACCTTTACTCGCACCCTAGACGAGCGTAAATTACGGATAAGAACAGGATGCTGTGCGCGCGCGCATAAGAGTTATCGTTGTGTCGTTCCTCTTTTACGAGCGTAACATGCCTCTCGACGTGTCGCGTCTCATCTCGCCTCGTCGTCTCAACGCTGCCTTAATGTCGTCGAAACTTTTTCGAAATCGTTTCCACAAGGATGAGAATCGACTCTCGGGTCGTAAAACGTTATTGAATCTTCGGGCCTCTTGGAGCACCTCGAGGCTTCACAATGAGGCGACGAGCTGGGAATGACAGTGTACGCTAGGAAAAAGAGTAGGTAGTCGATTCAATTGAGATTTTATTAGAGAGATCAAAAATTTTGATTTCAAGTATTGTATGATTTTGATAGATGTATGTTGCTCCAATCTCTCTCTCTCTCTCCTTCCCCCCTCTCTCTCTCTCTTAAAGAGAGCTCCCGAAATCATTTTCTGCAACGCTGAACATGCGAGTCGCCTCCTCGGATCGTAAAATCTTATTCAATCTTTTCGAGCACACTGAAGCTCAGGATAAAGTCAACTGTAAAATTGGTACATTCAACAGTAGCACGCATTTGATTTAACAAAAGAATTTAATAATCTTGGAAGTATCAGAGTTTCATATGTAATGAACAATTTTGTAAGTTTCTTTTTATACGACATGTGTGTGACAAACACAAAATATTATGGAATGATCTGAGCAAAATATATATTCGAAGCAAAATATGTATACCGTAAAAAATACGCAAGCGAGCAAAAGTATATTACGATGTAGCAGACGTACAAATCGCCATATATAATAAACACGCAAATATTTCTTATTGTTTCCCACCTTCGTTATTTGCTCGTATTAATCCGAATCTAAAGATTCTTTCACGAGAAATTGATGAAAGTTTCCACGCAAATATTTTTTATTGTTTCTCACCTTCGTTATTTGCTCGTGTTAATCCGAATCTAAAGATTCTTTCACGAGAAATTGATGAAAGTTTCCACGCAATCTGCAATTACGAGGCGTAAGGATGGATATACACGAAGATTTGGATGTAGCGGCATCAACGCCCTGTATAATTAATAGAAGTACGGAATTGCCAGTTAGCACGCGACCAATCTTCCCTAACAAGCACGCATTACAATAATAGCCTCTGAAGTCTGAAGTCTTACTACGGCCTAAGTATTTCTTGGAGTTGGAGGTAAAAGTTAGTACCTAACCAGTGCCGCTATTATTGCGGCAGTAGTCGCTCTGCCATTCTTCGCCATGCTTAGCTAATGAGCCGAGCGCGTGTCCTGTACTTTCGATGAAAACGGAGTTAGTTCGCGGAGCCGCAGAGCACTCCCGCTGACGCCATTCAGCGATGAACGACGAGTTTTGAAAGTGAATTTACGCAATCGCAAAGTTTGCGCGAGATTTCCGCGAGCGAAGGTCGTCGTAAGAAATCGTCAGAAAGATCACTTTACCAAGCTCGAAACTCGCTCCGCTACTCGCGACATACTTACGTTAACGTTTCCCTCGGAAGATCTATTACGATAATTCGTTTGTGTGTAATCGCGCGTCGGCAATCGCGATAATTTCCGTCAGTCGTTTCCTTAGCGACTGTTTGCGGTTCGAAATGCGGGAGAAATCGTCACGGATACGTGACGTCTACGTGACGGCGGGTTTTATCGCGCTATCGTCAAAGTGATTTTTTTCATTTGATAGCATTAAAAATGCAGGTAACTTGAATATTCCCGTCGCGCAATAAAAAACAGATTAAATCCGTTTATTTTTCTTTCGCGGCAAAATGCGCGCACGCACGTCGCGTTGAACAAAACGCAATTATCCTCGATTTATCCTCGTTCACGAAGTAACTGGCCGCATCGGGACACCAAAGCTTATTCTACGAAAATGTTGACGGATTTACGGAAACTGCGTTACCGTTTTGATATGGAGATTAATCCGGGCCGCGCATTTTCCCGGTCGCTAGATTGCCACCTGCTGATTCGGACTCCTCGCGAATTTCGTAAGCAAATTCATGGAATTGCAAAGTTAGCGGCGCGACGTATCCGTCGTGTCGAAAGTTGCCACAAAACATCATTAAGGACAATACTTACATTTTCAGCTGGAAATCCACCGACTATAATTTTCGCCGCGAGTGCGATATTCTATTCGCGCAATGTTACGCTGTTGCCGCTGTTTACGCGAACTGAAATGCAATTTGCGCTATATGAAAATGTAATTGTAGATCCGCGGATTATCTACGTGCACGCGAAGCGTAGCTCCCTCGGCGGTGCTATTTTTCCGCTCT
The DNA here is from genome assembly GCF_003227725.1 of Camponotus floridanus. Taxonomy (NCBI): domain Eukaryota; kingdom Metazoa; phylum Arthropoda; class Insecta; order Hymenoptera; family Formicidae; genus Camponotus; species Camponotus floridanus. Next base: position 2,677,183 of record NW_020229248.1, read on the forward strand.
CTCAGGCGGATGCTGGCTGTATTCCGTACCTTGTAAGGGCAAGAATATAATCCTTGATGAGGCCCGGTAATGAATTTATTCGCCGGCGCGCGGAAGAGATTGTCGAAATGCACGTCTCTACTTTCGATGGAAATCAAATTAGCCAGCGCAGCGTGCTCGCACGTCGCGAGAGATAGTTCGGTTCGGTCACGAGTCCGCGCCCAGTTCTGCAAGTGAATTTGCGCAATCGCCAACTTTAGTCGAACGTTCGGCTCCTGGAGAGCGGAAGAAATCGTCAAGAACCGTACTTAGCCCTTCGACGAACTTGGACGACTCCGTTCGAAACTTTTTCGTAATCGAGTTAATTTCATACCCAAGGCGCGATCTCGACCGTTTCTCGCCGATACGCTATCGCTATTTGTTAAAAAATATATATCGCTGCTTGTATAGTTAAAATAGACGTCGTGCTTGCGCATGTATGCATATATTCGCAGAAATAAAAATGTATTGCATGAAACATTCCCAGTGAGAAAAAGAGATATTAAAAAAGTTTAACGAAATTATTACATTGTTTGTATTAATTCGCCAGGTGACGGAAACAAATATATATCGTACATTTATTGAAATAATTTTTTTCCAATAGCTTTGTGTATTACAACTTTTTACGATAAATGTTTTCTGCGAAAATGAAATTTATTTTCAGTGAAAATATTTCCTTTTTTTTTAACAATTTTATTTTTAATGTTATATGAATATATATACGTATTAATATATATATATATATATATATATATATATATATAATTTAAAAAGATATTTCAATATCGTAAATCGATTTACGTTTAACATAATCCTAAAATGATGATACACATGACGGGATTATCTATGCAACGATTGGCACGTGATAGTATAACAACTTCATTCAATCGCCTATTAATGCTGGTAGAGGTCAAATTAGCAAGATCGTAACGGACGATAAGGTTATCTTCTACAGGCATACCTAGCGTTTAAACAGCACGAGGACATCAGCCTGCATCTGCGAAGGCGTTGGTTAAGTGGTGTGGAGTGAAATGTAAACGCCACCATGGGTACTTCGAGGTCGTTTGCACCTTGTGTACTTTGCACCACCTCACTTCAGAGGAGCAATCGTGTTACTCTCGTGTAATATCATAGGTGATACAGCTCGTAGATTTATACAACTCGAAAAAGAAGAATTCCTTTCACCGGCAAATTTTTTTTGTCGAGTTATTAATACTCTGTAAAGTATCCTTTTTTTAACATCAACATCGATTGCACTAATTAATAGAGACAATGTCTATTAATTTTCTTCTATTTTCGATAATAGACTCTTTAAAAACGTTATGTAATTTTTCCATTTTTTCACACAAGCATAAGATTATTTAAAATCTTTAAATATTTTTATCGATATGACAAAGTATGATATATAAAGAATTGTATAATATATAGTCTTTATTTATATCACTATATTTTTGGTGTTAATGTTCAAGAAGCACTTTCTAATCTTCTTTTTCGCGATATTGTAGTAATTTCTTTCGAAAAAAGAAAGCAAAATTGCTTTTATTATTCAGTTGTTATAATTTTCAAGTTTTATTCGTTTCATGCGCGAATCCGAATTTAATATTACCGCTGCTTTAAGCGATAAATATGGTATACACAGAAGATTATAAAATTTTAAATTTACCTTTAAGTACACCATAAACCATTCTCCGTGCTCCTTCTCATTTTTTCATAACGTAAAAAGAGCGGTCAATAATATTGCGTTATTTTACGATACAATATCTTATGCCTCCGTTCGTAGAATAATAAATTACAATATTGGTACACGGATATCGATAATATTTTTTCATTAAGATTTACATAATGAAGAAAAAAGAAAATCGACAGAATATTAAAATAATATTCTTTCTTTCTTAGCACAGGGAAAATTGAAATATCTAATAATCCGTCGTCTGTAGCGCATTTATATTTCAAGTTATATTTTAAATGATAAACAAATATTCGAATTTAATTCTTTCAGTAGAAATCGGAGATATATACAGCTTAACGTAACTCAGCGAAGAATTAAAGATCGCGAAAGTGATGGACGGAAAGAAACGAATGACGCTAATGTGCCGGGCTTGAAGGACGCGGCAGCTAACCAGTGGTGGGAGGCTCTTACTATTTGCCGGGTGCAAGGACCTTTGCCGAGTAACCGACTCGACGAAAGGCCAGACGCGCTCAACGTCACGCCCGAGTGTGGGCGGTGTTTGTCGGTGGTCTAACGACATCGAGACTTTAACCTGCAAACGCCGTAGTTACGTAAGCTACGTCGAGTATAATGTAAACCTCGTGACAGCTGCCGTTTCCGGCTCCGTTTCGTTTTTCCGTTTCGTCTTTTTCTTTCTCTTCGCGAATGGAGCTAGCGGATCCGTGTTGAAGACGTGACGTGTCATTCGCGATTCGTGCGTCTTCGAGCTTGACGCTTAAATTACGCAGGCTGACGTGGTGGTTCTTTCTTTTGTGCGCGGACATATTTTGGCGAGAGTGAAAAACGCGCACGTGCGGCGCATCGTATTTTGTCGAGCGCGAAGCGAGCCGTTAGAACCAGCAGTCTCGGAGTCGAGCGATGCGGGGGCGTGCACCTATGTAAATCACTGCTTGCTCTTGGCGATAAAACCCGGGTCGTACAAGGATTGTAATTATCGTTGGTATATCGCAATTTCAACGTTGCACCAATGAGCGGTCGTTAAATGGAACAAGTGATGATATATAGCGCGATTTGAATTATTACGATGCTGGGATAAATGTGGAGCATCGTGATATTTTAGAGCGAAAAATATATAAAAGTAGTCGTATAAATATATATATAATCGATAATTATTATTTCTTATGATTTTGTATATCTGCCTAAGAAAGGTGTTCGTTATATCGGGCAGGTTTTTTTATTAGCTTTATTACAAATATTTGAAAAAAAATTTCTTATCATTTTAATATCAATTATTCCGGTTGCAGCTGAAGTTGAAATTGCGATTTGTATTCCTGGTCAACTTGAAGAATAATTATTTAAGAGTTAATTAGAGAAGAGTTAATTACAGGCGATGGCTATGACAATTGAGTGAAATCAACGTTTGGCGCGAGCTCTGGTTTCTGCAAATAGCGCCGTCACTTGCAGCAATGCCGACCTGATTATATACAAGAGAGAGAGAGAGAGAGAGAGAAGGGGGAGGGAAAGACAAAGAGAGAGACAGAGAGACATTAAAAGAGACGGTACCACGCAAGACGCAATTAGCATCTAGAATTACATAACAATTTTGCATCTCGCGCTTTTGTCATAGTCGAGCCAAACGAACGCATATCACAAAGGATGACGCGGCGGAAAAGCGCGTAGAAAGAGGAGAAGGAACGCCGGAGCTCAGAAAAGGGAAGATAGCAAAATATGCAGTGAGAGATGATGCAAGAGAATTCCCGTGAGTAAGTCGCGCAGGGCCAACACATTCCGAGGAGCACGGGAGCAACGGACGCAGTGAAGTAACTAACAATTCTGCAGATGCTTCGTCAGTGGAGCAAGAAGAGGCGAAAGAAATGGGAGAGAAAAATAAGCGAGAGAATGAAAAGAGAGGAAAAAGATTCTCTCCGCACAAATTCGTTATTATATATTTATTTATGTACGCATTATTAATATATTAGAGATATCATACAACTCACGCAGAGGCGAAGATATAGCGTAGTAGATATAGGTAAGATAATCGACTATCCCCGTCGTTGTCTAAAATAAGGGTGAATGACCCGACGAACGACCCGGCCATTAAACGTTAGTTGCCCCACCGAATGCACCCTGGCTCGGCAAAGTAGCTGCTGCGCAACCGGAGAACGAAAGAATATCGGACGCGAGTGTTGCATGCGCGTCCGTCGTTGATCACGTCTTAATGTCCGCGGTGCATGTGTTCCGGTTTGTGCACAGTCACGTTCGGGACAAGCCGCGTTAAAACTCGTGCTTAACTTCCGATACGTCGGCGACGTTAATCTCCGTTTCTACGGGCTGGATGCCCTGCTTGGCGGCCACCTGGTGCTGCACGAAAGAGAGACTTCGGAGCAGCGTGCTCGGCGATCGTGCCGCATCGTGCGGTCGTCGGAAAGTGCTCGTTTGAATCGCTAATCGGAAAACGTATAACTATCTCGGGCGATGACTTGCTGCGAAAAGTAAGATAATGAGAGAGAATTAATTAAAATTGATTCCTTTGGAGACTCCGCATTCTTAATCTTGGATAGATTCAGATACTGACTGAATTCATTTTTATACTTTCTTATTTTTATCTATACATTTGATATAATAACTTTAAATTCATTCTCTCTCTCGAATAGATAAAATTATCGGATATACTCGGAAAAATTGACCGTGAGCTTGCGGAAGGAACTCGGCATTAAAATATCTATTTTCCGCGCGATAAAAGAAAGATAATATATTTAATTAGTGTAAACGAGAAGCATAGTGAATATTCTTGTATTATAATAGCGCGCACGACGACGAAGCACGTTAGCACACGATGTTTCGTTCTTGCACCGCAAACGATGCAATTTTCTAGATACATAAGCTAGAATGCGAATTCGGTTGCCTGCCGTGCATTCACCGTGGGGCATAATTCCTCTGTGCGTATTAACCCGACCTTAGCGCAAAGTCTGCACATCTCTTGGCTATCAAGCGTATAATATGGAAAATTAAAACGCGTCCGTGTGTGTACGAAAGCGGAACTCTGTCGATTCGAGAGAGCGATCGATGCAATTTCGAGCGTCGTATAATTGCCCCGTCGTAACAATAGGTCCTTCCTTCATAGAACATCGCAAAGCATAGCAAAGAGCGTCTGCGGTTGCAACCGCCGCCGTCGATTCATCTTTGATCATACATGCAAACGAGAGACGTGCGAGACGTCGAAGACGGTTATCAGCGCGCGTTATGTCGAAAGCACGCGGTTAAGAAATTTAACAAGCATGTATTCGCGATAAGATGATATTGTATTGCATATCGCGCGCATAAGTATTCGCGAAATCAATTCTGCGGCGTGCGATGTAAAAGTTCAGCCTACAGAATTAATATATGCGGCCGCATTATCGTCGTCAGGCTAATGAATTGACTTTCGTAATAAATAAACGTTTCGTTGTGATTGTTTGTTGTGATTGCACAATCAGTGAATTGAGTCATCTCAAAAAATATATATATATAAATATATAGTTTATATACATAACTTTTCTTAAATCTTAACGCATCACTAATTCACGTAATAAGTATTATTTTTAAAAATGCACGAAAATTTTCAGTGTTTAACTTGTGAATAATAGTTGGCGCATAACAAAATTTGTAATATTCTTTTTTGATGTTTATATATGTATTTTATTTATGATATATGCTATTTATTATGAAATTATTTCATCGAATATTTTTATTAAAATATATCGCTTATTCACTTATCATTATCATTCTAGAGCGAATTTAGCAACACGATTATATTTGCGAAAAAAAAAAAAGGAAATTATTCCAACTCATTCACCTCAAATCGGAAAAATGTAAATGACCTAAATACACTACGAGGCATATAATGTGAATATCGAACACGAAATTCATGCGATCTCAGCCTGTTTTTTTCCAAAATACATTCTGTATTGCGTTTTCGGAAAATATGGCGATTAATTGCTCGTGTTGAGGATCGCAATTTCCGAAATTGTTTCAGGGAAATGATTTGTGAAATCGTCAGCGTGATTTTATCGTCGGTCGACGAGACGGCGGACGGGAGGGTTGACGACGAATTAAAGCCTCGACCGTTTGGAGGGTCAAAACCACGAAAAGAGACGTACGACCTGCCGCGTTCCCAGGATTTAAGCCGCTTTGTCGCCCACGCCACGTTGCTTAATTAATTTTTCATTCTCTTTGAATTCCTCGCTGGGTGGCGTATAACTATCTAATTCGCTTGCGCACGCAAACGAATCATTACAAAGCGTCCGCACGGGAAACTGATTATTTCAATAAAAGCGCAATCGTCCCACGTATATGAGATGGATTACAAAACATCACGAAGAGCAATTCTAATATATAAATGTCTACTTCCTAAGAAAAATTTAACATACAAATGTAACAACATTTTTAAAAAAATTTATGAATTAATAAATATGTAGAAATAATTAAAGTTAAAAGAAAATGGCGCGAAAGAGAATTACAGTTAAATGGAATTTAACGAGGAAAATGTGTTGTCGATTTGATTTTTCTCTCACGTAGCCTAAAAATAGCGTGTGGCTTTGATATCTATGGCATACCTATAGCTTCTCTTTTATCTTATCGCGCGAATACATACACATTCCCTCGTAATACGTAGTGTACAACGCGGTTTGTCCGTCCGCGGTGAGAAGCTTTTCAAGAAAAGATCGAACCGGGAAGTAAAGAAAGCGTGAGTGGTTTGAAATACAGCTTCTACGACACTGTGAAATACAACAAGAAGAAAACGAAGAGGTTTTCTCGTTTCGGTTAGAAAGAAGCAAAAGTCACGTTCGATAGTTATAGCAAAAGTGCTGCTCGTCTGAAACAATGACGAACGTAGAGATCGAACCGATAGTTCGCGGTTTCAAATATGTGTACTAATATTGTAGAATGTTTTACTAACATTCTTACACACATTATACCGTTATATATCTTATATATCTTAATATGAATTTAACACTTTTCTTTTAATTGCAGAAACGAATATATAAATTGCAATAAAATATTGATACACTGTGATTAACGTCAAAATAGTGCACTTCATATGATGCTACTAATATAGATATAAAATATAAAAATAGTTTTATGTTTATTATAAGGAATCACCGCGGAGGGATTGATGAGATGTATTCTAGTATTGATCGCTGGTACTTAAATTTTGCAGAGAGATAGCAAAGCATTCCATATTTAGTCAATGTCATTAGAATCTACAGACACGCATAAATGAACGCTTATGATTCAACATTAATATTCCTCTTAGTATGTTACAACAATAATACATAGTCATTAGATACGCACGTACAAAGGATGTTGTGCATCTCTCATTATAAACGCGTTATGTAATGTATAATAATATGTATACTATGCGATGATGTATTACTAAGAAACATAATGCAATTTTTTGCATAAAAAGAATTGATATATTTTTGTACGTAAATTACATAATTTTGATATACTGTCGAAAATAACATTTTATCTTAAATAATTATAATAATGATTATAATCAATAACTATAGATATATTTTTATAGATACAAATGTATTTTAATACACAAAATATTTACTTGTTTTAACGAAAAATATTTCTACTCCAATCATACGTTGATTGCACGTATTCGACCGCCAGAAAGTTAACAATGACGATGGAAAGGTTGCGATAAAATGAACATATTTTTCTGTGCGCGCATCGCGACAAAATCGACAATTCGTCGCAGCTGACGGAGAAAGAAGAAGCACAAAAGGAAGAAAGGAAGAAAGAAAAAGAATCGTCAATGTGCCGTAAGAGAGAAAACTCGCGCACGAGTGCGCCGAAAGTTGCCTACGTGCCGTGATAAACTGTCCAATCTGCCGTTGTTGTTATAACGCCGGGGGGTTTACGAGGACGAGCGATACCTCGAAATTCCACAGTCAGGTTTATTACACCCTCGTCCCGTCCCCGATGTCGTCGTGCCGAGCATCGCTCGGCTATAATCTGCAGCAAAACTACGGACCGAGCAATCAGACGCCAACAATCGGAGTTCCTCTGGAAAACAGAGAGAAAAATATAGCTTTTAAAATAAATTCCCAGGTAAATTCTTCATGCATATAATATAACTTCTATCGAGATGGACGAAATACATGGGAGTAATACATGGGGGCTTTGCAGGCTGCGGGCTAATTACAACCGTGCAGACGCAGGTTTACGCCTGCAGAAGATCCCATCTCCATTCTCAGGAGATGAAACCGATTGCATCGTACAGTTAGCGGTGCGTAGAACACGTAGACATGCCCTGCGGCTTGATTATCGCAGCGGTTGCGGATAATGCCGTGGATAGCCCGAGAAGTGCGATAGAGACGTGACATATAGTTTATACGTATATGTGTGTAAACGTACAGTCATTATACAGACATGTATAGGTTGCGGGTGTCGCAGAAGGCAACGTCTAACTAGCGTGATATCTCCTCTCTCTTTCTCTTTCTCGCTCTCTCTCTCTGTGTGCGTGTATGTGTCGCGCAGTGCAGAGATCATGTGTACTCGGTATATCACTCATCGCGTAGAATGTAATAGTCCAGTGACACGCGGATGTATCCCAGCGACCGTATAACCGGCCATGTACCCGCGGGCCACTCTCAATTACAGACCAAACCACTCTCGCAACTCTACTTAGTCGCAGCATCACAACCGTTTTAGACCAGCGACGGGAACTGGACACAATTAACATTTACGTATATGGATCTGTTGTGTTAAATAGTCGACATTTCATACGGGCCACCGCTCGATGGCGAATGAAGATAGGAGATACGATACCATATCCCTTCCGATAATCTTTATTTTAAGTTTGAAAAACGAAGATAAAGGACAAGCTTTGTTCGTTACTCGTATTTTCTACCCATAAGGATTCGCTGACAAAGTTGCGTGATTGATTAATCGCCAATTCAAGTACGCTTCGAAATCGTCCGATACGACATTCGATAAAGAGATACATACACATGTATAACTTTGCGATCGCGTTTCGAATACGGGCCATTGTCTCCTCGGCAGTACAAGGATTAATGTCTTGGCGTATACGTGTCGAACGACATATCGATGTAACAATAGTTTAACGTGTAGAGCTTTTGATTACTTCGAAACGGAAGGTAACATTTGCACATCCTCGTCCCGGTGAACGCAAATGTCGATCGACATGTGCGATACGTATTCAATTAATCGACAAGTGCTGATGCTCCTGTGTCAGTGCGCTCATCAGTTACAAAACGCGCTCTATTCGCGTACGAAGCTCTTTCTCTTCCCCTCCCGTTCTCTCTCTCTCTCTCTCTCTCTCTCTCTCTCTCTCTCTCTCTCTTTCTCATTCGCAGTTAAAACGAGCTAAAACTTCATTAGTATATCACATCGATAAAATTGATGAATACGAATCTCCGCCCCCGCATGTATAATCAGATTTTACACAACGAGTCGAACGAGTGGCCGGATGAGCGTGCGGCGCGTTAATAAATTTAATTCGAACAGCTTTACAACCTCCGATCGCGGGACATTACACGTCGCCCGCATTCGATATTTTGGCCTGTGTAATCTTGGTCCTGCATGTTCGCGGGATAAATTTGATAAGTCCGTCTACGGCTTCAGTCGCTGTTAATGTAATGTAATGCGAGCCCCCATCTCGCGCAATTCGAATTGCGTAGGTAGGTTTTCCCGCGTGGGCAAAAATTTAACCCAGCCCAACAACGCGGATTCATCGGCTCTTGCGTTACCCTTGTCAAGCCGCTCTCAATTACGCTCACTCGCTATTTGCAAGCGCTGGTTAGTGGCGGCGCAATAAACGTTTTGCACAGCGCGATGCTCGTAAGGCTCACGCGTGTACGCATGCAAATGCGGCGAATTATAGAGCTAATGTGGCCTACATACGCTCTACAAAAGGACTCTACTTCTGGAATTACCGTGCCGGTTTAATATAATATCCATGAAGAGCGCGCTTCGCCCTGAATAAAATAGCCTCGGATAAAATGTCCTAAATTAGAAAAGAGATTCAAGAAATTAATTAACTACTTAATTAATCAATGCATTTAAATTCGTTTTTTTAACGAGAGAAACGTAATTATTTATTTAGTTTCGGTGCTTTGTGTTTCTACATACGTCAACGATGTTAATAAATGATTCGCGGCGAAAAATGTGACCTTGTTTAACGTTCTCTCGACGAATCGGCCATTTACGATATTACAGATAAATATTCGGTGTTCTTGTTCGCGTCCAGGTTTTCACGGTGACAGGGAACAGTTACACGACCCATCCGGAATAGAGGTAAAACGAATTACTCTTGGCCCCGACATTTATCAACGTTGATATTTTCCACGTGCGGCTTTTCTTCTCCCCCGGGAATGTGTGTCCTTTCATGGGATCCTTTATCTCATGTCAGTAGACATCTCGAGTGTATACCGCGTCATACTCTAAATCCTGTTAACAATCCGGGGAGACGTTATGCATTATGTGGCCGTGCTACGTCTGCCATCATCCACGGATCGAGCCTTTCGATCCCCCCCCAGCTCTGTCATTCGACTTAAATTTCCTAGCATCATGTTCTTGCATCAGAGTTGCGATAGCGCTTGAATACAATACCACGGAGAATAATCAAAGTTTCACGCATATACGTTGCACGCACACCAATTGAACATAATGCACCGAATAATATTCAACGCGAAATCGTGACATTCCACGTCGAATATTCAACAGTTCAACGTTTCTGTTGAGATATGGAAGTATACTCATCTCCAGAGATATTCTTGACGCACACGTGCGCACGTGCACACGCGAAGAATAAAATATATATTTTGAAATTATATAATGATGCATCAAAGGAACGAGATATGTTTCCACGTCAAATTTTTTTTTCAATTGCAAAAAAATTCTCGTTAATAAATTTTTCCATCTCTACGTGTAATAATTAAAAACATAATGAAACAATACGAGCAAAGTAAAATCGATCTCTCATATAATACGCATGAGGAAACAGTAAACGGGAAAAGTTACAACAAGAGCAATATAAAAAGATAAAAAGACATATTATTGGAGTTTTTATTACGGCTCCTTTCATGATTCGAAAAAGCCTTTTATATTTCGTAATTGATGTTATTGTATTATTTTAATGAGTTTCATCATTACAACTCGGCGAAAAATTACATAACATTTCGTTAGTATAAACTATAAATTTTATCCGTTAGTATAAACTATAAATCCGTTAGTATAAACTATAAATTCTAGCAAGTATCTCGGAGAAAAACTTGTGAGAGAAAATTTAGTCCTTTATAAAAAGCGTAAGCGTTACATGGAGTATGATGCGACGTACGTCGAGACTATTGCTTCTCTGATTTTCTTTAAGGGCGCTTTGATATTTTGTCGCGCCTGTGGAACAAACTCGCGTAATGAAATCTCGCACGCCATAGAGAGATAGGTAGATAGATAATACACCCGAAAAGTTTATCGTCGCAGTGATTAGCCGGGTCTCACCCTATTAAAACGGATAATCCTTTATCGCGAGTAAGATCCGTTATTTATGAAGTCTGAAACGCTCCGCCCGGTATCGTAGAAAGTTTTGATTACACAAAGCACTTCTCACTACAGGAATTATCACTGGTGTACTGTAAAGCCGCTTCTAGCTCGCGGCAGATAGCCTAGTAAATTGAGCTCCTTCGCGCAAATTTCAATTTTAAATCAGTGCGCATTTGATAGTCATCGCGAAATAATTAAGGAGTTATGACTATTAATTCGTCCGCTCTTGCGAGATACATTGTTGCGAGATATATTGTTTCGTTTAACAAACGATCTCGATTGTAAATTAACTGTGACATTGTATAATTTTATATACGAAACAATTCACGAATAACAATATATTGAAAAGCGAGATGTAAAATTTTATTTATTGGTCATTTGAAACGTTTATTGCCATTATTCTCTTTTTTTTCACCAACAGTATCTCGCCGCCGCGCTCAGCCGTAAAATTAATTTCCGCTGATCTTTAATTCGGCGAGAATATGGTGGTGGTATATCTGTGCGATGCTACTGTGAAATTGCGCGGAACGAGCATACACCAGAGTAGGGGGTGAGCGAAGAATTCACAGGAAGAGTTATGGAAATAAAACGGCACGGTCAGCAACTATAAGATAATATACTCGCTATCATCGAAACTCTTTTTTTTTCTTTCATTATATGTTATATGCCTCGCTCGGCTTCCACTGTCCCACTAGAAAGCTTTGCAGAAATTAATTCCAATAGAGATTCTCTCCTCTTCTCTCGTCCGTTATCATTACCTCGTTGACCATTCGCACTTTGTCCACTATCGTCCGTATATTCTCTCATCGCGTCGCTGGCGCGAAATCAGCGTTAATGAATTATTAAAACAAAACACATATGAAACTTGTCCTCGTAATTTCATATATATGTATGCGGTCGACTATTTTCTTGGACAGATAGACGTAACTGAGTCTTATGAATATATTAGTGATCTTTCCGCGAAACGCAGTTGAAGCGAGTATATATCATTGTAAATAGTCAGTTAAGTTTATCAGAAAATACATTTGCAGATGCATGTTCTATATTCTGTGTTATTCTGGCGATTCAGTCTACAATGTATGTGGTCGCAACTTGTACGCTCTTCCAGTTGCAATAACATAGTTCGATGTACTACATCATAATACATTATAATGATCCCTTGACAAATATGGAGACTTATATATGTATATATGTGTGTATACGGATATGTAGATATGTAAATGCAACACGGTTGGCGTCACATATTGCACTTGAATTTATTTGATGTACAAGAAATTCGCGATCTTCATAAAACGCATATAAACGAGATTAATGTTGAACGTTACTTGAATCATTCGCGCCCTCCTCAATAGATTTCTTCTACCGCTATTTGCGGTACATTTCCATTTTATTGGCATTTAAAGCTTGATATTTTCTTTATGTCCTGCTTAAAAATAATAAATTGGTTTTCACGGGGTTTTAAATCCAATCCCTACGGTAGTCCATAGTTGTCCCCAAGCAATCGTGAAATCGCGGGCGTAACGTTGATACCCATGTCGTAAAATGGAAAAAGGTAGTGCGACAAGCGTGGCAAATATAATTCGGCATTCACAATTACGCAGTTTACCACACGCTACGTAAATACTTATTTTTTTAGTGTATTTACATTTTTATATATTTTTGCATTTTCCTAATATCTCCGAGAGAGCTAATTTTAATATTATATACAGTCTGATAACCTGATTCAAATGCACTTGTCATCAGATAATTGAAATTAATACATGTATTGCAGTTAAGGTATATTAATTATAGGATACTCGGTAGAGAATCTGTCCGATATCGGCTTTGCAAAATGCCGGGAAAAATGAAACGCATTAAAATTAATCAGAATTTATGAATCGCGTTTTGTTCGATCGAAAAATACCAAAAGCGAAAGTATCATATTATACTTTTATCAATACAAAATTGTGAAATAATGAACACGCATATATGTGTGCAAAAAAGCGGGCACTCTATTGAACGTGACTTTATGGCATATTGTAAAGAAACAAATATATGTTTCGATGTCCACGTGCGCAGAAGTGTAAATGAAAACTTGTGCGGAACGAGTACATCGGGCATAAAACAAAACTACATCGACTGCCAACTGTGCGATATATATATTCCCGAGGTGTTGTTCGCCACATATGCGAGCACTCTAAACAACAACTCGTTCGCAAAGTTTCGATGGGCCGAGATGAAATGGAAATCGTGGAGAGCGCATTGGCTTTTAAGTCGATTAGAGCACGCGTGAAGCACAAAGGAGAAAAGCGTGGCCGGAAAGAGAAAATACGGAAACGAAGAACCGCCGGAAATAAAGCATCGTCGCGCGCGGTTCGTCCCAATAGCAGAATCGCCGCAGAATCAGTTAATGCAGTACGATACGAAATAGCGTAATCAACACACTAACGGCGCTGCGCTATATGTATGATTTCCAGCCGCTGTGTGGTAGCCGGTCAACCACCATTCGGAATATTCAACGCCTAATGAATAATTAAAACGTCGCGTGGAGCTCCGACTCCGTCTCCTACACGCTAGTCCTCGTCGGTCTGGGTGAAAGTCTGTTTTCGCGCATTGTCGAGCCGTTCCTCCACACCTACGTATGCGAACTCCCCGGATGCTAAATAAAGCAAACGTGCAGCCTGTGAAAATTTTAGGCAGCGTAAAAGAGGTATCGATGAGAAGAGAGCGAGGGGAGAGAAATCTTCAGCGTGAGGGATTATGTAAATAAAGTTGTCGAATTAGCCTGTCTGAAATAATCCCTCGCCGCGGAAAGTTTTAATTATTCGAGTAATTCGTCGGCCAATAAATTATCAAGGCTTCTTCGATATTCCGTCAATTAATCTTTCTTCAATTATCTCTTACTGTACTACCTCCCTCGATTATTCAAGTCTGCATCGACGGGCAAGTTCGCGCGACGAGGGAAATGGGGCGGGAAATGAAAGAAACGGCAGTCCTTCCGTGAGCATTCGGCTAAAATGTAGCTGCACGAGCTTCTTCGCGAAAAAATTGCGAGATGAGGAATTATGGAAATAAACCGGCGCCGGAGGATTCAACGCGAAATAGTCCGTCGTCTCTTACCGCAGCGGCGGCGTTTTAATTATTCCTCGCTCGATAAATCATCAAGCTTTTATAATATCTTAGTAATACCTCTACAACCTACCCGATTACTTCATTTTTTATGTATTCGCAAATTAATTACACAACTTTGCGAAACAAGGATATACAGGCAGCCAGAAATCTGTACGAGACGGGATTTTCAGCATCGAGGTTTATCGAGCGAGCAAGTACGAGAGTTAATCGCGCCGACTTTTACAAGTAACTAAGCTTTGTAACTGTATAGGTCGTGTAATATTGGCTATTCCGGCTCTCTATTCCAGCCAATATAATGTCGTCTCCCGTATCTCGATGCAAATTGCATAAGTTTATGGGACGCAAGGACAAAGGCGAAGGAGAGGAGATATAAAATTTGCCGAGCGTCTGAAATGTAACTTCGGAAACCAATTGCGCGAGTTCTCGCAAAGGAAGAATCGAGTGCTCCGAAGCTACCTGACAGGAGGACGATGGTATAGAAACGGCGAAACTCAAATAGTGTCGTGTGTGAAACTCTCCCTATTTGTTTGCTATTGTGCCGAGCGCTATTTATTCAGATCGTTTCCACGTTCAATAATAGATCAAAGGATTTTAATATCTCAACGGTTCCCCGCGCCCTGTCTTTCGTCTTCGATTGTTATTTATTTCCTGCGGATTCAAATTTTAATTACGGAAGTTCGCGAAAGCGCAAGAAGACGAGGGCGCGAAACTCCGGCTCGTTTGAAGCGCAGCTTTGCTAAGTAATCGGTGAAGTCCTGCGGGACAGCAATCACACGGCAAGGAAATATTAGTGCACCGTAACAATGGTAGCATAATTGCTTTCCTATTGTTAAAGATGCTAATTACAGCGATGCATACTCTGCATTATAAACAATTAATAGTGATATAACGATAAATGATAACGTGAAAAATAAAAGATTACTGCGAGAGAAGAAAGAACATGCATTTTTGTATAAACGAGAAAAAGAGGGTTTATTAAATATATTGCATAAAACATTTATTTGAATATGTATGTGTGGATTAAACTGAGAACATGCTAAATCATTTTCGCAAAAAAACAAATAGTGCTAGCTATCTAAGAAGATAATAATTATTTTTAGATGCGACGCAAAAAGATCGAGTAATTCAACTTGCGTTACAATAGACTTACAGACCTGCACTTAGCAAGAAGCCTTTTGTATGATAGAAAAATATTTCCTTCTTAATCTCTGCACTTTAAAGTCACTATCCCGAAAGCTTCTCCAGTCTTAGCAAGTATATTATATAATCAGAGTTTATATCGTTCCGCTACAAAGTCTGCTTTTTGCTTCATGTGCGCATTCTGCACAAAGTATTAATAAAATACTAATCTGTTATGCGAAATGATAAACGCTCCAAAGAAGCAAGAATCGGAAAAGATACGAGTCTTTTTCTTAGGATCTAAAGCGGAATCGTAAGAGAAACATTAAAACACCGAATAACATTGCGATATGAAACGCGACAGGCAAACTAAATTTCAATCGAACGTAAACTATGCGAATACTGTCGCATCACCGCAACACACGCCAGCCGGTAACTATACCTATCATTATTGCGGTCCGAGGTCACAGTAGACCGAGGGTTACCCGTTCACTGCGCTCGATAATCTAATAGCTTTATTAAGTTGCAAAACGCAATAGCCCGATTTATTCCGACCGGTTTGTCGCGCTTTGTCGGCCACTCGATTGAAAAACGATGAACTAATTTCGCGAGGCGAGTCCAGAATGCCGGAAATCAACAATCGGTAGACAAACCGAGACTTTGACCGGTACGGCCTTTTTCTTCTCCCTTTCGCGTAAAACTCACCGAGCCCATATTTTACACTCTCATCACGTTCGTCGCAGTCGCGAATGTAGCCGCACATCGCAAAACATGAACAAAGACGGCCTCCTACGGGAGCGACTAACTAGAAGACGAGTGAGATCGCCAGGCACGTGTTGCACCACAATAAATCGTGCTCTGCATTTTTGACACTTTATTCCGCAACTAGAGCACGCTTCTTTTGACTGTATTCGAGCTGGAATTTGGAATCAAGTTGGAATTTTTAGTCAAATAAAATTAATTAGACAAGTTCAAAAACCTCGTGAGACCTGTTTTTATTTTTCAAAATTTAACTCTGTCGTCAGATTTTATTCTCTCAAAATACGTGACGTGCAGAAATAATATGAGTTTAACTAGACAGAATTTTAATTCAAACTGATGCAAAATATTATTTTGAAAATTGTAAAAATTCAATTCTTGAGACTAACTCTTTTTTTTTAAATATTAGCTAGCTATTATTAGGCATTTCCTAGCTGAACATATAACTGAATTTTAACGAAAATTTAAATATATAGCGGGTAAACGTATAGCGTGAAAGAACAGAAGGTGAAAGGCGATACTGCATTATTATTACAAAATGACAAAGGATCCGCTGAACTTGAAACAAAAGTTTATATATAGAAGTATCTTCCTTCTCTATAATTGCACATAATATCCGCTATCCGTAAAGTTTCAAACCATTTAAAGAGGTTGTAAAGGGAAAATTTCGACATACTTATAAATCTTCCTCTCATATTAAGTGGAGACTATATCATATTATCAGATAGAATCATATTACATTATAATACATAAAATTCATGATATATAAAATAACACTGAAATGACCCGCATAAAAAATACTTGAAGTTTAAAGGTAGCAGAAAAAGTAAAGCGAATCCTCTACGATTGAGAGACAAATATCATCAAATTAAAAATCCCTAATATATAGCAATCATATTTATAATCTCAATAAATTATATATAAAATTAAAAAAATGTTACTAAATTATATATAAAATTAATTATAAGTAACATAAAATATGATGATTCAATTATTATATTATTTGTTATTCAAAGCTTTTAAATTAGTTTTTATATTTTATATACATATTTTCACTTTTTCCTGAGCATTTTATATTTATTCAGGTATAACTCAGATAACGTCAAATATTAATCTCAAAGATTGGCATCAACACGCATTGGATACGCTTAAGCAGCAAGAACGCAAGTTTGTTGAAAAAATTAGACTATCAAATTTTTATTTATGGTTACTGGATTGCAACAGAAATAAAATTCTATTGCGCAATGTTTTTACATAAATTGCACGCAAAGCTGCTGGGACACGTATCTTACTTTAGCGAGGTAACTTCCAATGCGACTTTGCAAATCGAGCGCAACTGACGCACCAAGAGCTCTCTCTCTCTCTCTCTCTTTGTTTCTCTTTCTCTCTCTTTGTATTCGCATCGAGCGAGATGTGAAAACAAAGTTCCCCGGTGAGATGTAAATAACGCATAAAAACAACGCCGCAGTATGTGCAATGGATCGCATATTTCTTCCTACGTCCCAATTAAACTTTGATATTGTTTCTATAACAATAATATAAGACGCGTCTCGTGAGACTGAGTGAACGAACTTTTCTCTTCAATATGATAAGTGATAAGTATCACTCGATTAACATTTTCGCGCTGTATAATATTTATTATATTATTATATTATTATTATATTTATTATAATATTTCCGGCACCATCTATATACGAAAGTATTTTTGGAATTTCGTACAGGACATTATAATTTCGCCTGAGATTTGTCAATATTCACACGAATTCTACCTAAACTTTGCCGCAACGCGTCGAGTTATTGTTGTCACGAGTCGTTTGTATGCACAAACTGCATACTACTGCGAGGCACATCACGGAAGAACGCACGTTACGAAACGTTGAAACCGGCGTCACTCTGCGCCGACCGCCACGGTCCAGCATCATTGTACACATGTTCGTTCCAGAAAGGCGAATACCTAACCGCATACGAGCTTGCTGGGACGGATCGAGATAAATGCGGAAGAGGCTGCATGTTTGTGCACAGTTCAGAGCTCATACATCATTTCGCGCTATCTATGCAAGGTGCGAAAGGTTAGCGAGGACGTGCCGTTATCGGGAACGCGCTAGAGAGCCGATCCTTTCTCTCTTTCTAGAGCGCGAGAGAGGCATCGACGACGAGAGAAGCCCAGCAAAGTTCCATCTTCGAAGAAGCAACCGGATGCGATAGTGAATATATGACGTACATGCAAAGTGTACATCCGGTAAAATTCTCCCGCAACGAGCTAACGATCGCCGGAATATCGTATTTCAAGTCGGAAGCTCCGGCCATACATCCGCATGCTATCGAGAAATTGAAATTTTTCATTTTACCGATCCGTTTTTTATGACCGAGATTTCGGCCGTTTTCGCCACGTGTCAGTACAAGAAGTCGTTAAAGCTTCAACGTGAATGATTGCTTTATATAGGTATACGTTGCTCGTATAAACGTCATTTAAATTTTCATATCACTATATAATATGATCTGATTATTTCATAATTTGATTTTTATTAATAGATCGTAATGTGAAATAATTCTTGCTATCTTAACGAAATAATATCGTTGAATAACATTTAAGAAGTAATTTTACACACTGTCATAAAATATTTAAAAAAATTACTGTATCTTTCTCTTCAATAGAACTAGTGAGAGAATCGTGAAAAATTATATGAACCATCGTAAAACCCTGCAGATTAGTCTATTTGAAGGAGCAGCGTTTTTCATCTCGGCCAAGATTATATTCGAAGTCGGAATAAAACTCGAATGCCCAATCTAATAAATTCGAACGTGCCGACGTGAATATTTCACAATTAAATTGCGAAGCTTTGAAACTGCACGCAACCTCCGCATTTGACATCATACATTATTATTTAACAGAATTTATAGCTTTACAGATCAAATCGCGTCATGTAGTACAAACATCGATGTAATATTTTCATATCACTTTATAATTCTGATTTAATAAATTTAAAGCCATATTGAAAATACAACGATATTATATTGCACAACCGGCAGTAATGGTAAAATCTCAGCATCGAGGCTTCATGCTGAAGCTTCGAAAAAAACATTAATGCATGAGGCATTTTGCGGGAGCTTCATAAAACATTAAGAGAAATTAATGATTTCGATCGTCGATAGAATATATTATTCGATTTATCTCGTGTTCGCTTTTAATTTTCCAGCAGGTAAGTTCTCTGTGGAGTTTCCAATATCCGGTGGGTGTCATTTCTTCTTCCATTTTCCCGATGAAATTACACGGAAACGATGGGTTAGAGATCTATATGTCCCTCGAGTCTTTTGTGGGACTTCGTTCGGTTTTGACCGCGCTCTGAACATTTCGCGTCCGTGTTTTTAACTCAGTATGCGTAAAGTCATTTCGAAACGAGGAGCCGCTGCTATAAATGATGAACAAGTAAAGGCAGCTCAGCGATATTGTGCATAATAACGCGTTTACTATGCCGCTATGGGGTAAAAGAAGATTGCTGTGCGGAGGCAATAGCGGTTCATCTGCATGAAAAGTTATAGCGTTCACGGCATCGTAGACCAGCGAAGGATGGACTTCTCTTCCCCTATTTCATAATGTCATATATAAGCAAATAATATATAGATTTACGATTTCCTGAAAGTACAATATATTTTTGATACGCATATCAAAAGTAATTTAGGGGGAATTTCCGAGGGATTTATTTCAATAAATGCTTTTATGTAACAAGCGTGTTCTAAAATACGACCAGCACTTCCGTGACATCTCGGTAGATTAGACCAAAAGCTCTCTCGGGAATCTGGTAGCACACTATTCGCCTGGGAAAGCAGTTATTTTGATATTCCATCGTTTAAGAAGTAAAGTTGTGGTTGTTTACAAAAATGCTTACTCTCCTTCCGAGACAATCCTTTAACTTTTTCCATTATAGGTAGAGAGAAAGAGAGAGAGAGAGAGAGAGAGAGAGAAAGAGAGAGAGAGAGAGAGAGAGAAAGAGAGACAAAGGGAATGCAACAGCATATTCCGCGCAACTTTCTCTCTTTCTCCGGCTTTAATTCCGTCTCATTCCGGCTTTTCTGTAACTACTCAAATGCGCCAATTACACAGAAACATCTTGGTTAGAGATAAACAAAGAGGGATTAAGAATACTCTCGCGTAAGTAAAGGCTAATCTAGCTTGCGGCATTCGTTAAATTTTAGATCTCTTTAATCCAGAACGCGTTTCCAGTTATTCGCGGATTTTCAAGGCGCATTTCTGAAGTGCTGGTGAATTTTTACGCTGCCATAGAAGCGAATAAATACTTTAATTAAATTTCTCTCGTATAATTCGTCATCGAAAATAATTTACTCATACTTATAATTATATAGAGGATTAAAGATAACGTCTAATTTTGACATGTTATTCATACTTGTGTGATTCTGTATACTTTTTACTTTAATAAAATTAAAATATAATAATATTATACATAATAATATTACATATAAGAATACTATTATATATTTTTCTTACATCTTACAGATCTTTTTTCAATAATATTAATTTGCTTATCATTATCAATAGATAAAGACAATAAAGTACAATTAAAATACTAAGAAAAGCAAAGCAGATAGGTACCATCAAAAAAAGCAAGTTTCCGCAATGGCTTTTCCTATTTTTATCGCCGCATAAAGCATCATATAAAAAGCTGAAGAGTAAAAGCTCAAGTAAAAGCTGAACAGAGAGTGAAGAGGGAATTACAATTGACAGAGAGATAGAAAAGCATTTATGAAGCAGAGAGTAGATATTGAGAAAAGCGTAGAAAAGCCAAAGTGCGAGTGAATTTGATGGAATTAGAAATATTAGAGAAAAAAATCTCCGACAAAAATTTTACAATCGAGATTACATAATAATGTGCAAATAAATTTTACATAATTAAAATTACAAATTAAATTATTAAATTAAATTATAATGACAATTTCATTTTTGTTCTATTTTATCTGTAATGAATAAATTGATAAAATTGATTCAAATATTTTTATTAAATTGATAAAATTGATTCAAATATTTTTATTAAAATGTATTCAATTTACACAAATCGATCAAACTCACACTCTTATATAAAATGTATTATTAAACATGTATACACATACATATATATAAATTGTATAAAGAAATCTAAAATAAGATATTTTTAAACGCGCGGAATAATACATTCTGTTGAAGTTCTTCAACAAATTCATTTTTTCTTGCTAATTGATATGTATATTGATATCTTGTACCATTGAGATATTCATAATAATTAAAAAAAGCTGATATTTCAAACCAATATATATATCGCTGTTTTATCATGTACTTATACAACAATCGCGAGATCTGCTGTAAAAACATCGGAATTGGAAAGATGGAAGTAATATATATAATACAGAAATGAATCTATATAACGAGTCGAGAGCTGAAATAATTTGCATCTTACTGCGCCAAGTTTTAATTACTCAGAACGATCTTCGTCTAACAATCCCTCAAAGTCCCGAGTGTTGAAAATTGTTTTACAACTTGCAGCAGGACGTGCGCTATCATATTTACCAGCTGCGCGAAATTTGATATTACTGCTCTTTACTTAATTAACTGACTTAATAATTATTTTAATAGACCAATTGCAACATGAAATTAATAGGTCCATCGATCAAAAATCTTATCTTCCGTGCGAAAAATCTTATTTTCCTTATTTATTTATTTATTTATGAGCTTTTTAAACAGTTTAATACAAGACAAAAATTGTTTATACAGCGTGTTTGATGCTGATATAAATGCCACATTTGTTTTCTCTTTGAAGCTTTGTAATGCTTGTCCTGTTTCAAATAATTCGTGCGATCAATCTATGCATAATGATAATCTGCAAATTATTTGTCCGTTTCCAGTTCGAGGACCGCGGTTACGATCGATGGGATTGGGGTATATCGTTATACACAAGCGGTTTAGCGCCCAACCACGAGTCGGAAACGTTTCCCGGTCATTAAGAAGAAATACAATAATCGCGTCCAATGATTCGATTGAAACTCTGATCGACGATGCAGCTCGGGAACAGCATTTGCGGTTTCTCAAATTCGCTACATCGGGAAGTTAATTACCTAGAAATACTTAAGTGATGGGACAATTCTGTTGTAATCCGGACAGAATGATAATTGCCGAGAAACGGCATTTATCGGATTTAACTCGAGCAATCAATCAAATAACCGGTACATTTGTGTATGCAAATTTCATGATTTTTCTATTTGCTTTACAAAATTTGCGTTTTCTTAACGTGTTCTTGACATTAATTTGTGCGTAAAAGTCGTGCAAAAATCGAAAATTATTCCAGTCGGTTTTCGAGTTAATTTCCATAAAATTATTTTCATCAAATTCGCTTATATACCGCTAATTTCTCTCTCTCTCTCTCTCTCTCATCTAATTTTAATGAAGAAATAATTTGAAGATGTGCACGTCTATAGATGTTTGCGTGCGCCAACATCTGTGCATCTATACACCATCTGCGTTCGCTGAGCTACTAACGGTGCCGGGTATTAATTGCAAGTATGTTTGACCTGGGAATTGCAAATGCGCCGACGTTTTGCGTTCCTGACGTGACATTGCATGTATCTTTGTGTTATGTTGCAGTATATATAAACAGATGAACATCTAACAAATATTGAGCCGTTTGTGCAGAAATCTTAAAGTTTCTTGATTTTATATTATCCGTGTTTTTCACGAAATGTAAATGAAATTTATGAAACTTAGCTATTGTTATACATATATAAAATTTTCTATTTACATCTTCTATATAAAATTATGATTCATTAATTTTCCAATTTTTGTGTCATAACAATTATCTTTCCAATATAATAGCTATATTAGAATATGCTAATATATTAAACAGTTGCTTATATAATAGTTTCAACTATATGGAACTATATACTTCGTAAACATTCAAATATTTGCTATTCAAACGATCTAATTATGCATTTGCGAGGGATGATTTCACTAATGCATGGTTCAAACTTCAAGTATATCTATTTCATATTATATATGTTACATTTGTGAAATTAGACATTTTTGCGGAGGAACCGCAGACACGTTTTTCTCGAAACTTGGGCGATATAAGCAACTCCGATTCTCTTAAGCTGTCTCATCTTCTCATTTTGGAGTGACTTGTTGGGGATTGTAGAGAGTTCGCCGTCTTCTCATAAGCTTGCTGGAACGCAAGTGAATTTTCTTGGCTAAAAGTTCACGGTAACTTCATGCCGGTGAATAACTTGTGTGTGGACATTCTAGCCTTAGCTATATATTTTTTTTTATTTATACACGCTGTATTATAGAATTTTCAATATTAATTATATTTTATAAAATACAGACATAAAATAGACACACATACATATATATACATATATATATATATATATATATATATATATATATTAAATTATAAAATCATAAGATTAACATAAATATATGTAAATGTATATCCGTAATTAAATAATTAAATAAGTTGAATAATTAATAACCAAAGGTGTAAAGTAACACTATATAAATGTTATCGCGCGTATCATTACTATCACTAATACATATTATCTCTTCTACCGTCATTATTACTCGACTACATTTATTGCGCATATATAATTACACGAATTGTAACTTTGACGAATAAAGCTCTCGAAATGATATTAATTAATAAAATTTTACAGTGCATATCAAATTTAATCGGATTTTACGTTATTGGAATGTTAGTTCTCCTGACTTCTCCTGACAATTTCCGTAGCGATAAATGGATTTAAAATTCACTTCAGCCAAGTAAAATCCGCTGGTAAAATTAAGATCCGGTCTGACCGGCATATATGCATAATGTATATAATATAAGCGTACGTAAATGACGCATGATCCATCGGAGATGACTAAATGTACACAGGCGAGAGTTTCCATTCTCTCTCCCTTCCTACTCATCCGTCTATTCTTCTTATATCTTCTCTCCGCAGTCTCTCTTGCCAGGGGAAGGTAGTCTCATCAGCCCTCTCGAAGCATCCATCCAGCGGCTCGTCAGGCTTTCAACGGATATTACAAACTTCACCTTTCATCCATTTTCCGCTTCGAACGAAGCGATGACAACCGCAAGCCGACGAGTACCGCACTCTAGCTCGCTACCTGACCTACTACGTTATTATCCCGTTTTTTTTTCGTGGAGAGGACCCCGCACTCGATTCTTTTTGGTTTTACTGGCAACCGAACGTAATCATTCGCGCGATATACGCGGATAGTGATAAGATGATAAATTCGAAAGCGGGATGAGTATCGCGGGATTACTCGAAGCATCGTTCAAGTGATGGATAGATATACATGAGATCACTTTTGTTATTGCAGACGAGGAGCAATTAAAATCTCAAACTCGTTGTTTACGGAATATCGGCATGTAATTAAACAGCCGCGCGCTATAATAACGAAGCTAGATAGATATATATATCTTCCTCCTCTGCGGGTGAGGGAGAGAAAGATAGATTTATCCGAGAGAGATTTATCGCGATCTATCTTACGCTACAAATAAAATCGAGAGAAAATATGAATCATTATTATTTCTTGAATTATAGGAAATTCTATTATTAGAATATTTGAGAGAATATTTTCATAAATGTGCTCCGACACTCGAAATAAGGACTCTTATATATTTTTATTATTTTTTTAAATATGCGTTAGAGATTTTACCGACCGTTTTTGTAACAAATGAAAGAAGCTTTCAGAAACTGCGTCAGACGGGCTTGCATTATTCCGCGTGATAAACAGTCTCGTAATAATCGCCCCAGATGGGTCGATCGATTGGTTTTTTTTTTGCAGCAAGCGCGGCAACTGGGTCATAATTACGCATCGGGAGAAACGACCACTCTGCTCGTCCCTTTTTAATTCAAGCATGTCGCTGGGCGGCCGCGAGTCTCTCGACGACGCCACCGCCGCGACTGGGTAATTTGTATTCATGAGAGCGAACAAACCGCGACGGTTCGCTTCGGTACCGAGACGCGTAAAAATCTTCGGCTTCCATCCGGAGGACGTGGAAAAAGCATCGATGTGTCGGTATGTTTCTCTTTTTCTCCCATCTCTCTCTTTCTCTCTTAACGTTTATTAACAAATTTCAATTCGTTCCGCATTTTTGCAGGATGCCCGATATATTGAGATAAAAATGTCCCGATCGCGTCGCGTTACACAATTGGTCAGATTTTTATTATTTTTATTTTAATATTTGTATCGCGCGTCCCGTTTATATATCTAACTTTTTGTAATCAAAATTAAAATTTAAATCGATTTATAAATATTCCGGAATCTTAAATTATATTTGCCTTTTTTATATTTGAATTTTAATTATATAGTATTTTTATTTTTTTGCTTTTTATATCTGATATTTTTTTTCTACGAAGAAGTTAAATATTGTTGTATTTAGGTTTCTCTGACGTTATAATAGATACGCAGGAAATGGTTTATCGTCTCTGTATAAGGAAGAAGTTTTACAAATCCTTTTTTTTTTCTCATACTATCGCTATTGTATACATGGATATGGGTGTGGCAGCGAGAAGATAAAGTATAGTGCGGATTTAGCCTTACAACTATGACGACGAAAGCATTTTTCTTGTTGTACGGCTTAACGTGCCACGGCGAAACATTGCGAGGCACGTATTTCTTTCTCTCTGGCACACCGGGACTTTGATTTGAGCCGTGTGAAGCACTCTTACGACCTTAATTGATTCTAGCTGACGTACGCGCTACTGCCTCGAGGAGACTATCTCACACAGACTCAGCAGTAACGTGTGATACATATTTAAAGAGGAAAAAAAGGTCGCTCCATTTTTATAGTGCAGCTACCTCACATACGATGTCTGTGTCTCACATACGACCTCTGTGTCTGACAAGCGCGAAAAGTGTCGTAACCACGTTTTTGCGGCGTCTGGCATACATCAGTGTCTTGCCTTCCTCGGATCTCTCCTCGGTATTATAATACGTCTATGTGTATGAATATATGTGTGTGTGTGTGTGTGTGTGTTTGTGTGTCAACAAATATAGTACCATAAGTAAATTTAATTGTCAAAACCTGCAGAGTTTTGGGAAAAGTACGGATTAGCGTATTTGAAGATTGTTTTTCGCGCAGCGTCTAACATAAAACGTTTATAATGTTTTCGTCGAGGAAATAATTCTTGAAAAAGCTGCAAGCTAAAGAAAGCTAAAGAAAGTTAAGAAGGACTTAATTCAGTTTTCGCCGCGTTAAACGAAACTCGACTTATGTCCCGCTTCTTTTGCACGCGGGCGCGCGCGTTAATTCGTAACGGTACAAAAATGTCGTCGCAGTGAGATTTTGCAGTGTTTCCACTTTACGTTAATTACGGCGCCGGATTTCGCGACAATCGCTCTCGGCGAAAACGAATTACTTTAATGAAACTACAACGCGCGCTCCGCGATATACAGCCGATGTAAAATATGCTCAAATAATTTTCCCGCCAATTATTATCATAATTGGATTATGAATATGCATGTGTCGCAACATTAACCTTCGTTCTCTCTCTCTCTCTCTCTCTCTCTCTCTCTCTCTCTTTCTCTCATACACATATTCCCTCACCCTCTACATACATGCATATTCTGTTTCATCCTAATGACGTTATGCGAGAGCTCACTTATACAAGTCGGTGTTATATCGATATTTTGGTATTGCCCGAACATCTGCACACGCAGATAGCGAGCTGCAAATGTCGCTGAAAGAGCGGGTAAACCACTATCCGTTTCCGTCCTGTGACCTGCCTGATTGATTTGCCGATAATGAAAGCGCGCGCATGACGCACGACGCACCGTAAATCGCATAAATCGCGGATAGAAATATGAGATGCTGTGCATGTGTTTTGCAACGTCCGTAATGTAGTGCACGCATGAGGCGCCGAGCGCGTAATGTGAAGTGCATTTTTGTAATTTTCATGATTTATTTCGCCCGCGGTGGTCGTAATCGACGTAACTATATCGCTCGCTGGCTCGTGTGTGCGCGCGCATATTTGACCAAAACAATATATCCGTAAATACGAATGCGTACGCAATTTTACAGTCCGTATAATAGGGCATGTCAAAAGCGTTCTTATGATTTTCATGATATTCATACGCGCCGGCCATAATCAGTTTCATGATTGCATCGCGGACGATTCGATCGAAAAGCGATATGCTCCATGAATCTCATTATATTGGCTATATAATAACCGAATGATTTATTTATCTCGTGTCAACAACACGTAATTTAAAAAATAATAAATATGATAAGATGTAATTATAAATAACATACGGTTCTTTGTTGCATATAAAACGATTGATGATATCAACTTTTTGATTGTATAAACTGAAAATAATGCGATACTTTTTTATTTCCTTCCCAAATTATTACATTATTTTTTCGATTGCATAAAATATAAATTCGCGAAGTAATACTGACAGCATGATTTTCTGTAAATTGACAATGCATATAAATCTTCAGCTTAAAAACTATAACTTTGTTCGAGCTTATATACAACTGATAAAAAAACGCGACATATAAATCTACATATATTGTTAATAATAATATCATGATAAAAATTTTGAATATTTTAAAGCGTCCACTATTCAACGATATCACGAATGACACAGTTTAGTAAAAAAAAAAATTTATATATATATATTTTTTTTTTCGTTGTTGCAAGAATGACGATTTTGCAGAAAGAATACAGAGTCACTTATGATAACTTTCAGCTGTCATTTTGCAATCGATGAATTTTACAGGACAATTGTAATTGTAAAAATCGCGCTGACACAATCTGTCCAAAGATAAAATCACACGGCGATAAATACGGGTCGTCAACCCCTCGGAGACGACACCGGAGCAACGCATCGACGCGAATTATTTGGCGACGCGACATGTGGGCGCGCCAGTCGAAACGAGACGCGACGTCCCAAATCGACAAATTCTATTAATACCCGCATTAATATCCGTAATTGAGCGAGAATTTCGCACCGCACTGGGATTTAGTTTTCACAGGTCGCCGGCCGACACGTACGACGGGGAAACATTCAAGGGGGAAAACCAATCAACGGTGCCACGCGCAATGAGAAAAATTTTTGAAATTTACAATCTCCAGATTGATCGCGCCGATGCATTGGAAGCAGTTTTGATAGTGCAAACGATACCGAAGAATAGCGAACTGAAATTCATCGCGTGATGTGATGTACGATACGTCCGACGAATCATTTAGTTGATGATTTTTTCGAAAATTTGTCAAGTTAAGTTTCAAGTTAAATTTTAAACTAGAAATTGTCCAATTAATTTCAGCAGATTTTAATACAAATATCTCAGCTAATTGATTAAGTTTAGTTATCAAAGAGAGGAGGGTTTTTTCTCGCACTAAAATCTGAATTTCACCCAAGAATTTTTAATCCAGAAAAAAATGCGCGACTTTTTACTACCTTTTTGCGATCACTTTCTAACAGTTTTATAAGAAATGCTTGGGAGCTGGATATACGTGCTAAGATTGTTTTTCTCGCGTCGTTATAATGAGGGCTCTACTAAATACATGGGCTTTGTTTCTTTGAAGATTAGACTTGATGGCTGAGAAAACAAGCTCTTGACGGAGATTAATGATAGCGACTGTACATTGTGTCGCACGAGTACTTGCTCCAGCGTGATACATGCTATCCACATTGACACGTTCGACGATCAACGTCAAAATACTTTAAAGTTTTTATTTTCACCGTAACGGGAGAGAACAATTTCACGGTATTAATGCGAGTAATAAATGACGTGCCGGTCGTAAAAAAAATAAACGAAGCGCACGATCGAATCGAGTAATACGATTCATAAGACCGGTAAATCCGAATGAAAATATGACGGAATAGTAGCGAACCTTATAAATATTATAGCATAATTTAGCGAACGCGAAAGCATTCGAATTCATCTGATGTACTTCATATTCTCAGGTATTCGGATTATCCGGATCACTTCCGCGTATGTGTATATTCGATAATCGGATTTTTCAATTTGACACCTGCAGCTATAAAGGCAAAGGATCAACTACCTTTTTTACTTTACGTTACGTTTATTGATAAAATCAATAATATAATCTACCATATGTTACAACATAGTGCGATTAAGAAATCATATTTATTTGCTACAAAATATTAATGCAATTTTTTAAAATATCGAAATTATTATATTTCTAAGATTTTATTTTCGCATAAAAAATACATCTTACTTTTCATATAATTGTATTATATTTACGTACACAAATTTTTAATACATTCACACATGCGTATTTTTTATTTGTTTCTTAATATCGCGCTTAATGAAACGACAGATGTTTGGCATTTGAATTCTCTCTATTGTTTTATTAATACGCTCGCACAAATGTGCACGTAGCTGACACGCCGAGTGTGCAATTACGTGCATCCAAATTTAATATCGCCGCATCGGCGAATTCTTGTCGTCTGCGTTGCCGTTATCGCACGGCAACCAATATACACTCGCAGGTACTTAATTAATTAACCGTTATCAGAATTTTACTCCGCTCTAGCGTAAAACACGCATGACACCGGGGAGTTTCGAGAGGTGGAGACTTCACATGCTAATTAGTTACCGGCCAGGTATATCCTTTGATAGTGATACTTTTTCACGCTTTGAAAACGCGCGGAAGTATCGCGACAACATGCCCCGCATAAATAGCGGTCGGACGATATTTAATACAATGGCTTTTGTGCAATATATCTCAGCTTTCAATATCTTCTAAAGAGTCAACTTCCATTGAATAGCGGTAAATAGAAGCTGCACGAGAAACTTCGACCAATCGGAACTGCAGCTTCGCTTGCGTGTTCTTGATTATATTATAAAAGTGGCAGATAGTAAATCTCTTTTCCTCTCGCGCTTTATTATAACGCTGTTCATTATAATTGTAATTTCATGTTAGTTGCCATAAAGACATGATTGATATTTTATTTTAAATTTCTAGAATCTCATATGTTATTTAAAATTTTAAAAGCAGAGAAAAATATATAACATATATCATAATTCGCAAAATTCATGAATTTTACGTAGCACAATTTCTAATAAAAAATGGATGAATAAAAAGTCCTCAACAATTTTTTTCTGCAATATTTAATATGAAAGAGGAATTATTAAATGAAGGTTACATAATCAGCGCCGTTTTTTAAATAGATATATGTTCGTGATATCACATCGTGTTGAATATAATCACGCATATTACTCGATGAGTGGTTCACGAACGTCTGTCTAAAAAACGGCGCTGATTTAATAATTCGTTTTTCGTTCAGGTTCAGAAAAAAGTAGTTCAGGACTTTTAAATTATTTTTCATTTAGCGCTATTGTAAGGGCGAATGTAATATAAACACCTTGTATATTACAGGAAAAAGAGAGAAATGTGTGTTGTACATACAAAAATAAAATACTACCAATATTTCTCATACATAATTTCCCTTCGTTTAATATTTCAAGATGTGTCCTCTTTTACTGAAATAGAATACTCGCTGTGCTATATTATATTGCAATATTTGAATCGATCGAGCAAATAAACTCGTTGAGGACACGACGAGGGAAACGAAACTTTGGACTCGAGCAAAACTTTACACTAATTACCTTCACGGTATTTTAACATTGATACTCTTCGACAAGCCGGAAGAGCGATGGGAACGCTAGCACGGTAGTGGTATATTACATGCTTGTTGAAATTCAATTTATCCTCTTTTCCGTGAACAGAGATACGTCAGAATGCGCTTTTAAAGTAATCAGATCAAGAAACTAACAGACAATGATAAAGGTGCATGTTCAAGTTAAACTGTGTATCCCCCGTGTAAACAGATACAGTCAGATAAACATATTATGTCATAAATAATTGTAATTTCGAAAACATAATTTAATTCTAAATCACTTTAAATTGGTATATGAAATGTAAATAAATTTAAATTAGCTTCAATTATTAATTAAATGCATTTATGCGCTGTCATCATTTTATTATATTAAATTGCTAAATATGTACAAAACAAATGTGACATATATTATCCTACGGTATAACTTTACTTTATCGCATTGTAATTTATATCGGAATTTATGTAGGAATATATACTTGTAGGTATAAAAAGAAAACACATATCCAAAAAAAAAAAAATTCTTTTTAGGACGATTAATTAAATTTCATAAAAATTGCGAAAAAAGCGAAAATAAATAATAAAGACCTCAGATTACTTCGTGTGTAATTAAAATTAATTTTCGGGACAAATTTTCGAC
The DNA here is from genome assembly GCF_003227725.1 of Camponotus floridanus. Taxonomy (NCBI): domain Eukaryota; kingdom Metazoa; phylum Arthropoda; class Insecta; order Hymenoptera; family Formicidae; genus Camponotus; species Camponotus floridanus. Next base: position 2,708,692 of record NW_020229248.1, read on the forward strand.
ACCCGCGATGTATGGTACATCGGTTAACGGCTTGCGAGCGAATATTTCGCGCAGAACGAGTCATGAGTAAGCACGCGTGCAAATTTGATTACCGGTTTCATGGAGCGCGTTTGCTGAAAAGGGCGGACGCGTTAACGCGATAGTTTTCGGTCGAGCGCTGCGGGACAGGATTGCGTGAAATTTTTCGAGCCAGGACCCCACGGCGTCAGAGAGGTCTCGTTGTTTTTCTCTTCTGTGCAGAGAGGCGGAGAGAAGAGAGAATCTCCGCGTTCGTTTCGTCCATTCGTTACGTTTAAAGGAGAGATGACGTGCGTGCAATATAGCGATTCGCGGCGAATCAAAGCCTCGCGTGTATAATGAGCGTCGATGTGAGCAGATGCAAGCGTTCACATCGTATCGGCTCGAGCGTTTATTAAGCGCTGGTCGAAACAAAGGAGAAGACCGCGTAGCGTGCGTCCACTATGCGGACAAAGTGAGAATCATGCATCCGTAGCAACACGATAATCCGCACGGCAGTTCGTGTGAATTATTCTTTCGCTGGTACATATCCCAAGTTTATCGAGATATTTTTGCTGATAAAAGAGAGATTCGCCTCCTCTCTTTCTCTCTCAAGATATGATCGTGTGCATAAATTCGCGACGGACAAGCGGGATAAAAGAGATGCATTCGAACAATATGTGTCTCGATTTAACAATTTATATCGCACCTACGAGACGATCGGTTTTTATTTGTGCATCCCGATGGGAGTGCACGTAACTCAATGTAGCGTTATTCCTATTACGGCGAGTATTTTGAAAGGAACGATTTGTGTTCCCGGAGAGAGAAAGAGAATGGAAGAGATCAGAGCGACCGATGTGATTGCACGTATAAATCTGAATATAATTTAATTTCATTATTGTGGACTCTGTAACCAAATTTCTATATTGAATTTGTCGCAATTTTACGGTGCCAGTTATTAAATTGTGCGCTTTTTACGCAATTAGCGTATTGGTATTTATAGAACAATCGTTGACAGTAACGCAAACGAGTTATTGGTTTCTCGTTGAGCTGCGGCGTCGACAGGTACGATAAATTTAATCGTATTGTTCCTAAATATTGTGTAAATTTTTCCGAGCAAACATTTTCGATCTCTCCGTATAATAACTGTGCATTGTTACATTGTTGTATGTTTAAAATTTATGGGAACAAAGGTGCGTTTGCGCTGTCAGTATTATAAGGATATCTCGTCGCAATTCTCTTTTGCAAATATCCTAAATGCGGCACTCGTTTAACGTACACTAATATGTGCACATGTACAACGCATTGTGTACTAGACGAAGTTAGAGCGCTAGAGCGGACGCCGTGTTAAAATTCGATCGACTGAAAGCCAGTCCGCAGCTAGTCGTAAATTTTCGGGCGCGGTTACAAAACGATGTGGCGCAAACAACGGTATGTATCGTCGGCGGTTTCGAGTCGCCATGATGCGGTACCGTGGAACGATCCTAGCAGTCATCCAATCCACAAAGGCGGCACTTTCGACAACGATCGTAAACGCTCGAGAGTACGATTATAGCTTTACATGAACGATATTACAGAAGAATAGATTAATCCATCGAAAGTGGTGCTTCCTTCGAGTAAACATTAAATTACAAATAAAGGAATTTTATATTACTTGTTTTCAATTTAATATTTTTTTACAACATTTTTTTGCATCGTTCATAATTATTCGATATAGTTTCTATATCTTCTATACCTTCGAGATTCAAAAATCGAAATCGAACCGTGTGTCTGTGTCTCTTTCCGAGTTGAAGCAACGCATATGCATGCACAAGTGGATAAACTGATGCACGCACATGCGTAACGCAATGTATCGCAATGCAATGATCCCAGTATTCTGTATCTTGTTCTATCGCTCAACAAATAAGCTGTTGTACCTTGTCCCAACACGCTATGCAGTTATGGATCATGTATATGAATTATAACATGTATAACGCTATCCCGTAATTATATTGATGATGGTGTGCGAACGAACGAAAATTTAGCACACTTTCAACAAAGAATATAGTAAATATTTACAACAATTGATCGCTAAACTAGATATATGAAAACTGACAAACAAAATGCAATATTAATCTAACCAATTTGATACTGATCAAATAAATTCATAAAAGAATTTTCAGAAACAAATGATAAAAAATAAAAAAATTATGCGAAAATACGTAAATATTTAACAAATATTATGCAATAAAAAATAAAATTTTTAACAAATAAAATATTTAACAAATATTATGCAGTAAAAAATAAAATTTTATTGAAAATTTGAAGAAAATTCTACAGCCACTGTTGCAAAAGCGAAGTTTTGACGTGACAGCTGACTTTTTGATGGATTATATTAATCTGATTGATCCTTTCTTTTACAGATGATATATAAACATTTTTTTTAGGTTTTTATATGAAATATATACACAGATAGAAGAGTAAGGATCTTAGCACGTGCGTACGTGACAGCTCCTATAATTTTAATTTTATATATTCGTAATAAGTGAGTAAAATCGCTTCATCGAGAGCGTGTGCTTAAAAATGGAAACAATGGCACAGAAATTCACTTCATGAATTACCAATTTGCGGTCGGCTTTTTCATGCGAACTGGAGAATGACTGCGCAAATACGAAAATTCGCGCGCAAAATTGAAGGGAGAATGAGAGAAATGCAAGAAGAAAAATATACAATATCACGTTCAATATGCATAGCACAAAGCGAGATTATTCGTTGGTCCGTTTGCGATAGTTGCGGTTTTCATGGATACGTATCATGCACGATATTTTGGTCGTAAATCTGGTAAACATTGGTTATAGTATGAGATAGACCTGCTGATTGTATCGTGGAAAATTTTAGCAGGATTTAACAATTATATATAATATGTTACGTATTTATATTATGTAAAAAGAGAGAGAGGGAGAGAGGAAGAAAGCGTAAATTTGGACATCGGAAAATCTATCGGCTAGTCAGACTTAGGCTCGTCAATCAATCCTGCGCATCCACTATTAAAGCCTGTACATCGATGTTGCATTTGCCCGTCTTAACCCCTTTCGCAATCCGCATTGTCAATCAGCGTGTTAATCGCACCGTAACATCATGCCAGCTAACACTGCGATCCTAGGATTATTGTCGGAAGACCAGAAACACTATTCAGATTTATAAATACGGATGAAAAAACGAAGAATATATAATTTAGTCGTTTCTATAAAAATAAACAGCATTACTTTTTTTCCTAATTGCACACAAAAAATAATAGTATAGCATTTCGCAAGTAAAAATTGTACGAATTTTGAAATTTTTCTGCTCATCTACATTATTTGCGTGTCTTTTCATGAATATATATTTTATATTATAATATTTTATTAATGAAATATATAACAAGATTATATAATAAAAATTTATATATATATATATATATATATATATATATATTTATTTATTTATTTATTTATTTATTCTTATTTAGATAACTAAAGAAATGTTAAAGAAAACTATGCTTATCTTATATTGAAGAGTGAGATCACTGTCCATATGCTCTTTTTTTACATATTTATGAATGGATATAATCAGATCCTTAATACTTTCCATAAATTGCGCAAATAAACGTAGTTCGAGCGCTTTTTGATTAATAAACGCTGAAATCGAAATATTATTACATTGTCATCAGAGATAAATGGCCAGTTGACCTGTTCTTCCGCATCGCATCATTTTTCAACAAACAATTACTACATTGTTGAAAATATCGACCACCTATGAAATGTGCGTATATGGTATGTTTTTTTGTCTTATTACATGGCGCATTTAATTTCGTTTGAATCAATTTGGTCTGTAAATGCACGAATGCATTTATGTATTTATGTATACAGCTAAAAGAAAATACAAATATTATTCCTGATCGCCGGGAAAATTTTGTTTTGGAATTATTAGATCGTAGAGGAGATCCACGCGCGCAGACATCATTGCGTATCTCGGACGATAGATTATCCCATCGCGTGCACGAGATTGGTTCGTGGTGAGATAAAGCGAAGTAGAAGAAAGTTAATCCAAAAACTTCGGAAATGTTTATCGTTCACGATATTCTGCACTTACTCCCGCTTGTTGAAAGTTCTTGCGAGTCGGCGGCGAGCCGAATATGATACGAGCGATCGTGTCCATAATCTCGTTAACTTCGACAAAATGCGTAGTTGAAGGAAACTTCCATTACAGAAAACGCCAATTTATATCGGAACCAAGACACATCGAACGATAAATATTATTCTCTGTTGTGATTACGCACATCTCACGACGCATACTTTCATTTATGAATTAATAGCGAAGTTTCTTTAGCCGGAATTATTTGTATGTTAATATAATCCGGAATTATTTGTATGTTAATATAATTCACGCTGTATTTTAATCTCACAATCTGGATTAAGTATATATAAAATGAATATTTGTAGGAATTAAAATAACGAGAAAGTAATTCCGGTAAAATTAATTTAAAAATGATATAGAAGAAAAAAAGAAAAAAATTCATTCAAATTGCAAAAAACAAGGAGATGCTATGAAAAATTTAACGCCGCAAGCTTTCAAAATCGACCCATCTTACGCATTAGACGTTAGTTTGAAAAAAAAAACTCTTTCAGAGTTGTTACTTTATTCACTCGCTGTTTGATACGCTACCGTTAAACACATTTTTGCGTATCCCGTCAGGGCATGAATACGAATTCACATCTTGTGCCTCCGCGTCGGCGGAGAAATAAATTTCACCGCATTGCTTCGATCGCTCTTAGTTCTTCGCCGCTTGCTCTATCGTCTTCGCAATGTCGCGTCTGCATATCGATGGTCGTACGATGTGGTACGTGCAACGCAGAATGCAATTTTAAATATTGCAGCGTCGAAGAGTGTTTCTGCCTGATCGGAATATATGTGTGAGCGAGTTAAGCATTATGTCACGATAAGGAGCGCTTAATACAGTGAGATTATCAAATCTACCCTGCAAAAAATGATTTTGTCTTGATATTAAAAAACTTTTCTCTTTTGTAATTTAATAATCGTTTTTATAAATACATGCGCCAAACTTTCATAAGAAGTATCTACGAAAGAATTTATGTCATCTCTTTTTTCCGTTTTTCAATTAAACTATAATAATTAAAAAATATACTTTTCCATTTTTTTTACTTAACAGGCATGTAAAAAAATTCTAATAAAATTTCCATAATTGAAATACCGCCGAAAAATCCGATAAATTAAATAAAATATAGATAATCGATAAAATAATTAAAGATATCAACATGATCAACATGTTTTCTATCTGAAAAATTAGGTCAAATGAGAATAATATTATATGAGAATATAATTATGATAATCATGAAAGTTTCTATATATTCTGTTTATAGATTTCTTGTTTATATATTTTAACAAATCTAATTATTTCACAATGTTTATTATTACACAGGGAACGTAATTGTTATCAGCCTGGAATATTATTGCGATAATATGCGATTTCTAGTACTAAAGGGGAGAAATTGCGAGTCCTTAGGGGTCTCTTGAAACGTGCCGCGAATAAGGGTACACTCACGTAACGTGACGACCACGACGTGAATATTATTGACGTTTAACATAAAGACATTAGTCCATTCAAATTGCATGTAATTTTAAAGTACAATTATTAGCGAGAGTCGCAAAGTTTTCCCTGAAAAGTGCATTAAATATCACCAATGTAACATGATTATTATGAGGGAAATGTTATCGACGTTCGGCGCAATATTAGATCGCATATACTTGAGTAACAAAATTTCAATCATACGTCGTCGTATTCACTAAAAAATTTATGCGATTACATATTATGTGCTTTCATGAAGTGTTCACAAACAAACAACGCAACATTCATTACCAGTGGAAACACAATTTCCTTCATTTAAATTAGCAAAATAAAATTAGTGTTATTAGGAAATTGTATTTGTGCTATCTGCTTTTATAGGTAAATAAAATTTCAAATTCTACGATCTCTTTATACTATTTATACATAATCGAATGCAAGATCTTGTCAATATAATTGTAAAACGCACTTGTTGATTTAAGAATAACTAACGATCTTTATTCGTAAAGATATTTGAAAGCACGCACTCGTTACTGGGAAATAACACAGAGTGTATGAGACGTTTGTAACTTGTTAGACGATTCCTTAGCCAAACCAGATGATTCTTTAGCAAGATTTCACGAGAGTGCAATTGGCGAGCGAAGTTAGGTCGAAGTAAGTACGCGAACTTTGAGGGACAAAATTCGTGGCAACGAGAGAGAGCACGAGAGGAAGACGAATTAAACGTCTCGTAACATGTCAAAGACCCGTTCCGAGAGTTGTCAAGGAACATCCATCGCTTTGAATACTACCGCTACCACCTGAACGTGTGTCTCACCGTTCGTTCAACGTGAAATTTCTCGCTCATCTGCCGTCGCGACTTCCTCCCTTTTCGCGTCTATTCGTGAGAAGAAAATTGCCAGTTCTATTCGGACGTAAAATTCAATCTCAGTTCTCTTCCATTTGCAGATTAGCTGGAGCCTCTCAACCACCGCCTGTTCCCACTTCTATTGCCCCCGTGTTTTTTTTCTTTTTTTTATCATCGTTCGAATACATTCCTTTATTTTTCTCTCTCTCTCTTATTTTTCTATATCAATATGTGTCAATCATATCTATAAGAAGATGTTTCTAAACGCATAATAGAAAACAAGAAAAGAAGATCTTTAACAAAATAAAAGATCGTATTAAAATATAAAAAGAAATGCAATACATGATATATAATTTAAATTTTATTTTATTAATAGTTAACTATTTTTTATCTAACATGAAAATAATCATACTGTATAAAATGCTATGTATTTTTATTTTCCTCTTCGTAGCAAAATTATCAATTATTAAGAGCGCAGGATATTGTAATAATAATTTAACCATCAGTTGCTTAGAATGCAGGATAATCCGTCATTTGTAAAGCTTAGCGCGCGAAGACTAAGTGCATAATACTTTATTCAAACAAATAAACATGCTGCGAAGTGCAGAAAAAGAAAATAATTGAGAAATTAACGTTTGCTTTCGCGGGCGCGCGAGAGAAAAAAACAGAAAGAATCATATTCGACTTCATAAATTACATTTCTTTGCCATCATGCGGGAGCCAATCGCGCCAGTCATACTCATTGCGAGAAACTTCAACCGTGGAAGATTAAATATTCGTTCTCCCACGGTAAGGGCGATAAAAGTTTAATCGGCTCGTCGATTAAAATCCCCAGAACCGCGGTTAAACTCACGCGAGAGAAAGAAATCACTTACCGCATCCGATAGGATCAATCAACTGCCCGGTTCAGCGATAACGCCCTTTTGCACCATTTCCCCGTTTGCCAAAAGCACAAAGAAAAAAAGAGGCGCCGACTATTTCACGCGTTTGTGTCCGAACCGTCACTTTGTGTTATCGCCGAGATAATCGTTATCTCGCCCACACACTTCAAAAGCACACAATTTCATATGCGATCATTACCGTAAAAACTATTGCCAAATAATTATTCGCTTTTACGTTCTCATTATCATTAAGAATAATGCAGCAATTCAAGTAATGTGAACTATGGATTATATAGAATTATATAGGATAAGCTGAAAAAGATGTGCTCGGTTAGAGAGCTTAATTTTATTTTTATTTAACAAAAATTATTTTAGCGTCAATGCTTTTATGAAACATCAAAGGATCGTATAACATACTTATCTGACAATTTAATTGTTTGTTATTTAGCAAAATACATCGTTTGTAATTTATGATGCGATTCAGCGTTCCAACTTCTTCCTGAGGCGACATAGATTGTGTTCGCATAGAGCGCGTGATTACAAAATTTAATATTAAGGCAACGAAATGAAAGGAAAGCGACGGGACACTACTGACTGAAGTCTTAGCTCTTTGATGTAATATGCATTTGTGGGTTGAATTTAACATGGCTATGCGCGAGAAACGTGGAATTTTCTCAAACTAGAAGCGCGGAAACGACGATCTTGCCAGTGATATTACAAGCTATTGCGCGCTGCATTTCACCGCTTCACGTTGCGGTTTACATTGCCCTTTATGTTCCAGTATTGCATTGTAAAAATTTCAAAGTATTGTATGGTTGAACTTTGTTCCGCATATATACGTATACAATTGTGATAACTATGTTAACGCTAAAACAATTCATTAAAAAAATCAATGAGAATATTGACTGAAAAACTATTATAGTGAAAAATAATATAATAGCATTTTTTAACATCGTAATATTGATATCAATTTAATATATCGATATATTAAAAATATAGAATAAATATAATATGTAAATTACATATATATATATATATATATATATATATATATATATAAAACTTTTCGTATTTTATATAAAAGATAAGTTATTGAAGTGTTAAGAGATATATAAAATAAGAATATGTGAAAGAAAAATGTATAATTCGAGAATGCGACAATCTCAAATGATTTGCTCATACGCATTTGCGCATACATTGACACATTCGATTTTTATTTTTTATTTTGCTCTATTAAAGATCTGGTCGCTGCAAAATTCGAAACTCCGCGAATTTGCTGTGGCAAGCTAACTTTGAACCATCTACAATCAACAGTATAATAATTTCTCTATTTTAATTATTCAAGAGATGTAGATGCGAGAAATGTAATTTGCTTTAGATGTTAGTTATATGATATTCCTAATTACATGAAAAAGATGAATATTTTCGTTGAATGAAAACGCGTCGTTTTCTTAATGCACGAGAAAAAATAAAAATTCTATACTTTTCCTAAATTAAAAAAGAGTCAAACATTTTTACTTTGTCATGTCTATACATTTTTAAAATTATAAATAAAAGTTTATAAAAATTGAAATAAAAATTTAATTTTGTAATTTTAATTAAACTTTCATTTATTGTTTGTTGCTTTGATGCAGCTATTTAAATTAAAAAATAATTCGTAAATAAATGGTTTATGCGACCAACATGTTTCATTTTTTACATTGAATTAATAATAAAAAAATTTTCGATATATCTAATATTGGATATTAAAATCTATTGACAATTTCCGAAAGATTTATATTGTTAGTATGTTAAAAATTTTATATATATATATATATATATATGATTTATTTTCATACATCAACCGCTATTCATCTGCAACGACCTCAACATTTCGCGATATGAAATTTGGTGCGTGCAATTTGTCATTGACAAGACAGTGAGAGAATTCAGTTGTTCTGTCCATATCACTCTCAATTTCTGACAGTCGTTAGGATGGATTTTGGATAATAGGGGCCGCTAGAAATTGCCGCATTCGCCAATATAGCAATCTTTTGCTGCACCTTTCGACCGTATGTATATGGGCGGTCGTACAACTACAGTTATAAAAAAAGAACAAACGCAGACTAATCTGCTCCGGGCGACAATCTGAAGACACATTGCTAATTAAAGTATGGGAAAGTTCTGGGCAGTTTGGCACACCGGCTCGCAATATACTTTTCAGAGGTAGCGCACGCGCTACGCTCCGAGGGAGCTTTACGAATGGCCCCGTAGGAAAGCCACCCTAATGAGACGAACAGTTTGCAACTGCTCGTATATATTCTCTTGTATCCCCCTTCTTGCGTTTATTGATGTTAAAAAGTTTCACCGCGCACAAAGACATAGTCGAAAAAATCGATGTACTTGTGAAAAGAATTAATAAATTGAAAAAAGTAAAATAGAGAATAACACGGATTACACTAAGTGGAATTAAAAAAAATCTTTTAATGAATGATTCGGTAAGTGATAATTGTGGATCGGATTAGGTCTGTACGAGCAAGTTCTACTAGAAAGACTCATTTTACAAAGTTTTGAAATCCGAAGTTTCCTTAAACATTGCGGAGGAAGCTTGTGTCGCATTACAAACATTGCGGGATATGTCAGAGAACATATTTGGAATCATCCGACGTGCAGTAAGCTCTCGTTTAGAATCCGCAGAATGTAGATTGAAATTCGCGGCGAACATTTTGAATAGTCGGCATAAAGTCTATCTTGGAACATGTGTCAATAAATTCATTTCCATAACAGTCACGCGTGAATATTTCGTAGTGAGTAACTACTTTTGCAAGTAACTTTAAAACGGTTACAACCGTATAATCGTTAATGCATTCATCTCCATTGCTAAAGTAGTGTCCAAACTTTGATACACACGAGATGAGATATATCATAACTATATATCGAAGATAACGCGCGTTTTCACGCAAATGTTTGCTCGCAAACTTTTACCGCACAGTTGTACAAATAGTAAGATTTATAGAAAATAATAAAACGTTTTGAAAATAGCACAGGTGCGCTATGCTTCTTGCGCAAATATTTTTATATAAGAGGGAATTCTACTGCAAAGCTTTTTTATTTATTTCCATAACCATTTTCTTGTAGCCAATTAATATATAATGAGTATTTTTCTGTATTTTATTCATTTAAAAAGAATTTTAAAATTCGAAAAATCCTCTTTCAATTGAGCGCTGCATATTACGTTTGTAAAAGAAGCCATTAATGATATCCCGAATAGCTCGTAGCTGCTTCAAAATCTCGCTTTATGAACTTCTGTTACAATCATGTAACGGATAATAGCCCAACTCAATCACCAGCATCCCGAATTTGGATCAGGGTAATACGGTTACAGTAGATACACAGAATTCCTAACAATAGATACGGGACGTGCAAGATCGAAACTTTCAGCCTGACACTATTCATTCAGCTCCAGCTCCAACCGCTCGTCAGCTTATCCGTCTACTCTGGAGTAGAAACACCTCATCGAGATTCCGACCTTCCGCGGCGAAGTGGCGCGGCGCGACGCAGAATTGTTCCACGCGGAACGCCACACGAATTACATCTCATCAGTGCGAGTAACGTGCAATATTCAAATTATCCTCGGTGAGCGCCGGTGCCTAATGAGAATGTATGCAAATAACGCGCATCAGCGCCGGTGTCCTTCGTGGTGTGCATCGATGCATCTAAGCGCAACGTGGGCGCGCGCGCATGGCTCTACGACGATTGTTTAGCCCGGCTAATTACACGATGCCACCAGTGCTCTCGATTCATCGTACGCAGTAGCTGATATACCTACAAAGCACACATGACCTATATGCAAAATCAAATTTGTCTTCCTATCGACTAAAATATAGGTGTTGCAACAATACGGAAAAATTACAACTAAATGAAATTCTGAAGTTACATATATCTTATTTCTAATTAGCGTAATTGATATTTTTGAATTAATTGTGATCAAATAACGGAATGATAAATGTAATTTTGCGACTAAGTAACACAGCATAAATAATTATACGAAACAAAGCGCTGAATCGAACAAAGTATATGTTATTATTGAAAGGTCCATTAATAATTTTTTAAATTTAAATATAATAAATCTAAAATATTTTAAATTTAATAATAATTTTAAATTTTCGATAAATTAAACTGGTACCGGTGTAAATAAAGAAGCATTATTATATAAAAAGTTTTTTGCTTTTATCAAATAAATTTAATTTTGCACAAGCATAATAGAGTACGCGAGCCGCAACAAAATGCTGACGGAAAAGCATGTTTTAATTTATTTCGGTTTTCTAGTGTTAAAGAAAATAAAGTTTCATAATATATTCGCGAGACGCGATATATGTTTGGGATAAATTCATTTCACTTTTGAGCATATAATCGAATTAGCTGTTCGCAACACATAACTTGCTTGATATTTTATTCCATTTATTACAGGATCGTGTTCAAAACAAATAATTTGATCACAAAGATCTTATGGATGATCTTTATTCCATCACTTAATTCTGTATATCGCTTCTTTTAATTGTGCAATATAATATATTTTTCTATTACATATTGCATTCTTTTTTCAACAAGTTCTTATAATTTTATAATTATATATGTATATAAATTTTGTTCAATTTTGTTATATATGTATAAATTGACGAATTTAGAAATTTATCTAAATTTTGCGCGCGCGTAAAACTTTAAGTGGCAAAAAAATTTACGCGGAAATGAATCAATTCAATGATTAAAAGAATGAAAACGTTGCAAACGCAGAATACGTATATGTAACGGAAATCCTTTGTAACACAGTCCCGGCGCAATTAATTAGTCGTGCGCCGTACAATGTTTAATTCACTATTCCATCGGGACTTAATGAGGATGCGCAGATATAACAAACCAGCGGCGAGACTGATCGGTAAGCGTCTCGATTCAAACGAGAATTCGGCAATTATTTACAATGATTCAATATTATTCGGCAGTGCCACTCGAGATGAGAAGTAGAGACACGTAATTATTCGCTATGGAGGAGCGCATCTACTAATTAGAACTATAGGTAAACGTAGCTGACGCCCCACAAACAGTTATATCTGTCTATATTAATCTACCAAAGTGATATAAACGCCTCGAGCTAAGAGCTCGTCTTATTCGGAAAGGAAGATTATCTCAGTAAATGCACACATTGTTAGCTTATATTATTTTCCCTATAAATGCGAGAAATGCTCTCAATTATTGGCCAGATTTTAATTTATTTGTGGCAAATATTGGAAACAAATTTTTTTTGGAGATCTAGTGGACAAAAATTTGTACGCTGTAAATCGTTAACTTGCAATATATTAAATACATATTTCTATATATATTTTTAATTAAAATTGCATTTAAAAATTTAATAATACGCAATAATGACTAAATAAAGAATGAAATTTGAATAATAAATAGAAAGAATATTAACTTTTTGAACATTTGCAATTTCGATTTCAAAGTTAATCAATATGTACGTCGTTAAAATTTGATTCGCAAAAAATATGATTCTATATATTATACACATTTAATTTAAAATTCAGATATATATTAAAATTTTAAATAAGCAGAAATTATTTATAGATATTATTTATAGCAAAAAAATTATTTATTTTATTATGTATTATTTATTAAAAGTTATACTGGTAATTAATTATGTGATAATAATACACTGTATCAATAGAGAGAGATGTACGTTCAATTAAATAATAGAAAATGTGTAAAATATTGTCAAAATTATTCGTAAATACAGCAGTATAAACATCTACTTTGGAGCGAGCTTGATATTACGTTTCTATGAAAAGTAATTACACTTGTAATTCTATGCTTCGGCAGTATCAATTAAGTAATCACTGCTTCATATTTAATTTGCCGTTCAGATTACGCATGCAGATATCTCATTACATTATTCTCGATCGTTTAATTAATTGCTATCATAGCAGTCATCACTGCTTCATGTATTATGTAATTCGAACATGCTAATTTCCGCGTAAATTCGGAGATTATAGCAAATACAGTATGTCGTACAAATTTGCATAAAACGATGACGTTACTTTTTGTCACAGAAAATAAGTTAAAAAGAAAAGAATATAAAAGAGTATTTATTTAAAATTTCCCTGTTATGCAACGCTTGATGCAGCGTTTTTTCATTCCTTTTTACTCTTTTAAAATTGTGTCGCGTTCTTATTTGTCCAACAATTCGGCACTCTAAAAATTTTTTTCTCAATTTTCATAAGTTTTTATTAAAATTTTACGATATGTGATTGATACCATTAGTTTTCTAAAGATAAATAGCGTAGTTTCTATTAGTTCTATCTTGTGGATGTTTTATTTGGCTCAAATATAAAATTTATATATTTAGATCTCAAATTTATATATTTAGATCATCTTTATGTATTTAGATAACCCAGTTTATTCTCCTTTAAATTTCTAAATCACTAAATTTATCAGACGTGATATAGAATATGGAATTTATATAGAATTTATAAATTTACAAAGGCTCTTGTGTGGTTATACTGATTTTATATTTAGCTATTCAATTATTTATAAAATGTCTATATTTATGTGACGTGCGAGTTTTAACTATAGACACTATCACTGCTCTCAAATATTTAACATCATGATGATCGAAAAAAACTGAGTAAACCTCACTACATCGATATTGGAAATAATAAAAGATTGGCTCGAAATTGAACCGTTTATTCGCGCGTACGTTGGATATGTTTAACCGAGCATTGTTCTCTAGCTTCTCGTATAAATCTTGCAGCAATAAAGTCGATATCGTCGGTGACAACTGCATGTGCCGAAATTAAACCGTATATTTTGCTAAGCGCGTATTCTTATTGTCTCATCAGCGAAGGAAAGATAGATTCAAATAACGTCACCTCGCGAGCCCGCTATTGTCGTCGTCTAATAAGAACGTAGGTATGCAAATAACACAGTGCGGTTACCAAGATATTCGCGTAATCGCGACCACGTCCACGGAGCAATTATTTAGTTTCGCTAATTATCAGTTAAAATTGCCGATCGGTAATTTAGCAGTGCCGGTAATTAGACGAGCGGAGCATTTACACGCCTACATTTCCCGGACATACGAGAGCATCGCGCGTCAGGGCGCTTCCCTTCCCGCTCATTGAACGTTACCGTCGAAAGGAGAATTATTGACGTCGCGATAATGCACCCCGACGAATGACGGATCGATGGGCGCTGCTGCACTAACGACGTCGCTTGATTTATGCGACGTATTCCGTTGACGGGCCCAAAGTAACGTGGTGTCGACGGTTCGCGCACCATTGACAGACTGTTTTTCCCGAGAGAGAGGCGAGCGGGCGAGGAGTCGCGCCGATATCACCGCGCGCGCGAGGGCGGCTTGACGTTTTTAATGGAATAACGCGAAATCAATGGCCCATCATTTTTCAGAGACCGCGCTTCCTCTCCTGTTCCCTTCGCATCTCGACAGCTCGATTGCGCATGTAACCGCAATTACGCGCTGTCAATTCGAACGGCGCGGAAGCGAATCTAATCGGCGCACAATAGACTAAATCCAATTGTACAACGACGCTGTGGACTTTCTGAAGTTCAATTAGCTAAGTTCTCAATGGAAGTTGCTAATTCGAGATAATCTCGATAGAATTTTAATCGATGTAACTTTGATACATCTATCTATCTACGTGTGTCTCCTTTTCAATAAAATTTTAATAGTAAGATATAAAATACATACATCGTATTCACAAGAAATCATGGATTAATAAATGATACAGCCGAATATTTTTCATTTTACCTTAGCGAATTACACAAAGAAGATATAAAATGCGTACATTTGTAGAGAATAAGTTATTAAATCCGATTCAAACGATTTCTTTCTTCTCGATTCTTAGTCCCGCGAAGCTTCTGAGCCATTTTTACACGATCATTGATGGCACCTTTGATTCTGGGCACCGTGCCCATTATGTTGAATAGATAACTCCGAACTGTTCTCTCTGAGATTCACGTCTCAGCGCTCTAAAAGTCATCATATTTCAATTTTTAAAAAATTTCACATGATCGACATTAATAACACTCCGTTTTAATATATTTTACAAATAAACTTGAATTTTTGACGGTTTTGATAGCTAGAAAAATGTGAAATTTTATTAATTCTTTATTCTACAGTAATGCTACGAATAAAAATAAATCGAGATAAATAATCTTTTTTTTGCAAGAACGAAAGAAATTTATTTATCGAAATATATAAATAATAAATATATATAGATATATAAATACAAGAAATTTTTTATTAATACTCTGCGAAGGATACATAAAGTTAATTTTTTCTGAAAATTCTTTTAAATATATTACTTTCAAAAAATAATTATTATGCTAAATTAATAAAAAAAATATAAAAATGCTTTTATTTTTTTTCTAGCAAAGTCGAAAATAAGTGTGAATTACTACTATATGCGCTCAAATATTATTGAGTCAATTTGGAATAGTAAACCTGTATGCTTTATAATTTAGCTTTCATGATGCTGCGAGATGCAAATCACGTGAAAGTTTTAGAAATCTAGCTGCATACGATGTAGAGTTTTTCATATGCAGCAATGGTAGTAAAAACAGCAATTCATACTTGCAAAAGTTTTTATTAATGTAATAATTAAATGGAGAATACCAACGAGAAAATAATTACGAATAATATTTAACGTACGACTGTATCCATTATATGATAAATGTGTGCTAATTAATATTATGAATTTCATATTAATCGCCGTATCGTTACATTGTCGATATTGCAGACACGAAATGCGTATATCTCATCCTGATATTTATTACTGACGGAAACTAAACCACATGTTATTATCCCGATAGGAAATGTGATTTCACATTAACTTGAAATATGTTACAAATATATATTATGTATTATGGATCAATCAATCAATGGACTGCATTAATTCGATTTTCGGTGCAAAATAAACTTGAGCTAGTTTAATTTGTTCTAAACATAAACATTAACCACAAACAATAGCGCTCTTTCATCTATTGACTATTATTGTTTCGTTAAATTTTCATTGTGCACATTAAATTACAGTATATAGAATACACTGATTGATTAGTAATTGATTGATTGCAAACACATTCGGGTTTCAATACAACATTAAAATCTACATATTGTAATTGTTCTCAAAAATGAAATCTCGTCGAATATTGCTTGATTACCTTGCAATTAATCTCTACAGCTTTATATTATGTGTGAATATCTTTTTTAAACTTGATAACATTCTCTCTCTCTTCAAAATCAAGAAATTAATTTAGAAATTAAAATCAAATTAACTTGTTTTTTTATTTCAATGTTTATCTTAAACTATCGAATATAAAAAAAATAGTAATAGTACTGTATAGCAATATTATGTATTAGTATAGTATAACAATAACACAGAGCAAGAGAGAAATTTATTTTTCAGTACATATCAATGTATTCTTTTCAGAACAAAAGCTTTGCATATAGATATCAAAGTTATAGAATCAATGCAGTAAAAAAATATTAAAATATAAAAGGAAAAAGATGTAAATAACACCCATGCAAACCCATCTTTGAAATTTCTCTCTTTTAAAACATCAACTATAGGACGTAGCTTTTATTTCACAGAAGGAGAAAGAGAAAGAGAGAGAGAGAGAGACGAGCAGTCAGTTCCGAATGAGAAAGGAGAGACAGCGGACTTCGAAATTCATCGGACGCGCATGTATTTTCTGCCGGTGCGTTCTCGATTAAATTGCAGCGCGGCTTGTTTGCTCTATCTACCGGCCAGTCGACCGAGAGTACATATCGACGTTCGTCGCGCGCGCGCGCGCGCGCACGCAATACTCTTCCGCCTCCATCGCACCATCGTTGCGTCTGCATCTGTGCACCGGGCTCGTGTCATTGGCGTCGTCGTCGCCGTTGTCGTCGTCGTCATTGTCGTCGTTGTTGTTGTTGTTGTCGGTGATTTTCGCATCGCGTCAGACCGTAAAGTTCGATCGCCGTCGTCGCCAGCCGCATAAATGGCAGATGACAAAAAAATGCGAGGTGTGTCTCGTGCATTGTGTGCGCACCGCTGTGAAAACAAAAGTTGCACTCACCTCCCTTTCTCTCTCTCTCTCTCGCTCTTCTCGGTTGATCCGAGAAGGCATCTTTCTTGTTTAGATCATTTCTTCCATGCACGTAGCGCACAGTTGCTCCGAGGTATATCTCGGTCGGAGAAGCGCCGATGAAATACCATATTTCGACGAAGGTTCTCACGTAAAATTGCAATTTTCATGCGGTCTTCTTCCTTTTTGTGCATTTATCTTTCTTCAACTTATCACTTTAAAATCGAGTACGTATCCATCGAAAGAAAAACAAAGAAAAGATTTTTACTTAGCTAGATTGACACTTTATTTCCGTCAACGTGTTGACCAATTAATTTTTTTACACGAATCGAAAGCTTAGTCCGCTCATAATGGATAAGGATGGTTATACGGATGATTGATCGCGCGCGAGTAGCGCATATAGATGTCGATAATATGTCATGAAAAAACGTTCTACCTCTCGTTCGCACGTCGAATTTGTACCCTCTTAATAAGAATGTCACAAGTTTCGCGACAGCCTGACAGCTCATTTTCGCGGAATAAAAGCGGAAGATAGTCCCAATGTCCGCACGCGCGGAATAAGATGACGATCTCGTCTATTCCGGACGCAATTACCCGGACCGGAAACTCGATCGATAAGACACGATCCCATTGAGAGGCCGGGCGTTCCCGAACAAAATGCCAGGATAATTGCGACAACGATAACATCAACTACGCTCGAATTGTTCGTCATATCTCTGATGAATACGAGAGAACGGATCCGCGTACGTAATATCGCGGAGTACCTTAAGTAAGGCGGAAGGTATAACGGTAACCGCGGCTATAACCGTAATCGTAAGAGTAAAACCGCCCCCGTTACAGACGCGAAGAGACGGTGCGGCGTCAGGTCAGGGTAACGACGAGGATTTATATAAAGCAAGGATGCGCCTCCCGTGGAAAGTACCGCTAAACCTGCTCCTTAACCAGCCACTTCTAATCCCGAAAGTCCTATTTCTTTCGCAATTCTTTCGTTCTTCTTCCATCGCAAGCAAGTAGATAAAGTAAAAGAGCCCCGTTGCGAGAACCGCGGTCCGGTAGCTCGCGACACAAAGCCTTGTCAAGCCTCTAACGAGGTGTTGCAGCCTTTGCGGGACATTACCGGATCTCGGGCGTCCTCCTGAAATTCCGTAATTAATCTCGGACCGCCGCCACGGCTTCCGTTTCGCACGACTCTCTGGAGTCATGCGACTCCTCTCTGAATAGATCCTTCTTTCACGAGAAATACACGAGAATATGTGTCTCCATGTATGTGTACTTTTGTGTGTTAGTTTGCCGCGGCACCGTCATTTTCGAACTTGCGACGCGCTCTCTCCGTTCTCGTGTGTTCCCACGAGAAATTCTGTCGACTATCTCTCTTTCTCTTTGTGCGCATCTAGGAAAATTTTCAACACATTTCGGAGAGTGCGAATGGGTACTAATGTAGAAGTTAGAACGCCTTAGTGGCAACGTTAACTCTTGTTGCATGTCGACAGACATCGTCTTTTTGATTCTACCCCGTATCTAATAATGTTTGCACCTAACTCGTTATATCGCGTTGATCCCTCTTAAATCTAATTTGTGGTTCCTTTTGTGATTCGCATTTAAACTTTCACAGATTGTACGATCAATAAAGAAAACATTACGTTCTGAGAGGGATTTGCATTTCTCGGGACACGTTGATTTTGTTGCTTTTAAAATTAAAGCGATTAAGATTTGATAGATAAATTGCTATACGATTGATTTCAATATGTCGATATTTTAATAATTATTTTTCGATTTGATAATCTACTCTTCCGATTTAGATTCTATTTTTCCATTTTCAAAAGTTTATCCTTTTTCGAAAGCTGATTTGAAATTTGTTTTGTTCGCGTGTCATCCCGATATTTTTTAACTTCTTTTTCTCTCGATTTATTTAGCTACTAGTAATGGTTTTCAAGCTAGTATTGGTTTTCAAAACGTTGCTAATGTTACTTAATCCTATACGACAGCCGTATATATTTTCTGTCCAGCGCTCGAGGGAATATGCTTCTCGAAAGCCATACAAATGACTTCTTCCTCTCCTCTCTCTTTCTCCCTTTCCCTTTTTTCCAGACGTATTATTTTGAAGCTTGACAGAAAGCCGCCTCCGTCGTCGGTAGTATATGTTTACGTATTTGATCTCAACGGATTATCACACTGTCTCTTGACATAGAGCGAAGTACTGTTCATCCATTTCTCATTTTTGTAAGAGAGTTAAGTGCGTACACACGTAAGTTGGAAGCAGTAGCATACAAGAATATTGATCGTGTCCAGCTGATATAGCTACCAGCTCGGAAAAATCAAACAGCAAGAAATACGATAACGATATAATATGCAATAATCGTATCTAATTCCAAGAATCTCGAGAATGGAAAAATGTTCGGACTCTAGTTCTACTATCTATATCTAGAGCAGATATACTTTCAGACATATTATTATATAATGCAGTGATTTTCTATACCTATCATTTTTGTTCGATAAAACTATATAGTGGTCATTTTTTTGAACAATTTTCCAATAACTATGAATTCGATTGCGTTTTTCGAATACCTATCATATTTGTTCGGTCTTATAATAATTACTAACTTTATTATAAAATTATTTTAAATAAATTTAATCCCACTTAAACAGTACTTAATTCTATTTGAAAAATTTTATCTTTCCATTTATATATTTATCTTTTTATTTTTATATCTTTTTTCCTAAATTTTCTGAGATGAAGATTTTGAGAAGCTAAAATTACATCATTTCTACCGGATGAATCATTATAACGAGGCTTGAAAACTCGCCTCGGACAAGATCCTACTTCGCTGTAATTACGGTCAGGCCTGTTTTAAACCATGCTCATGGGTTTGCCTTGTCACCTCTTTCGCCCCGCAAAGAGCGAGACTGCATCGAGACTGCATGCGCGCCGGCTTAAACCTTTGCGCGCCGCCGCCGGTCGATAAGACGTTGCTTCGAGAACTCTATCAAAAATGCACTGCCCCACACGTGGCTACTCGTTTTGCAGCACAATCCGACTTCGTATAACGAGCTAGAGGAAATAAATGTTAAAGTCAACACGAAGGTTAAAGAATATATATAACTCGGCTTATATTTTTCACTTTATTAAAGAGGATAAATTCTAACAAGAATATATTTTTGTTGAATATATAATAATATATTGCGAATTAAATATATATACAAAGATTTCATTTCCACATTATTTTTTGAGATAGATTCTTTGATCGATCAGGACTTTTTAAATTATTATTATTCGAATTATTTCAAAGAATATCAATATTACAATTGTCAAATTTAAATATTTAAATATTCTACATTAAAATTCCCTTACATCTTCTGTATTTAAAATTAATTGAAAAATTTGATATTTTCATTTGTTTTTCTTTAGAAGTTTAGAAATCTTTCAGTTTTAATGGCTAATTATTAAAAAACTATAAATGTTGATTTTTCTCAAAGAAGAATTTATTTCAAAAATTAATCATTGAATTTCCTGTTAAAAAATAATGTGATAGAGAAAAGTGGATATTTTCTATTTAAGCAAGAAATTTAAATTGTCTATTATTGCCTAGCCACTATGCTCTTTATAGCTAGCCGAGAATAGCACGAAAATGGATACACTCCAAAAGCATTGGCACAATTACTGCGTTATTCCCGACTAGTGAAGGCATTAATGGATACCCGGGCTGACAGGAGAGGCGGACGACGTAACAAAAGCTTATCGTTTTAAATAGCGGTGGTATCATCGACGCGCGAAAACTCTGACCTGGGTGGCCGGTCGTTGTCGACAACGTTGTCGACAACGACCGGCCACGGTACGGGGAAAAATTCCCTGGTTGTCGAAGAGGGTGTTGCGAAATATCTGGCGAGCGATTTCATTCGCGACGCGGCGTGCTACAGCTCGTTACATCGAAGTTCGATACTTCCCACCGATAACTACTCATGTGGTCGATACCTATACCCTAGAGATTCACTTGTCCATACCAGCTTGGTGATACGAACTGGCTTTCATGTTCGATACTTCGCTAGTTCCACAAAGTTTCTAACGGAGAGCGACTCAACTCGGATTAAAAGTAAAGGTGAAAAGATGATACTGTCGATATTTATCTATGTTTATTATTTTGCAACACGATATTGCGTAATCCGCGATTAGCACATGATCAGCACATTCTATTCCTACTATTGTAAATCTATTATATATCCGTTTTATCGAATACATTAATATATTTAAAATATTTTAATAATTATATATAATATATTATTATATTATATATTATTTGTCTCAAGAAAATAAATGAATTTATGGAGCTTAATGGACAAGAAAAAGGACTTGATTATTCCGGCATCGACTATATTTTTCGTAAGAAAAATCTCTTCTTGATCCTATTGCTGCTTATCTTCGTTATAATATATTTGTCAATGGTTTCATTGTACATTTTTATGACACTCAGCCCTGCATAAATATGCCCGGGGCATCGAAATACTTCACATCGACCCTGGAAGTTACTTACGAACATGGCAAGCAAACTTCCCGACTTACCTACCCTTTTCAACTCAAGGGTTCGAGCCAAATAGCTACCACAGGGTTACTGGGA
The DNA here is from genome assembly GCF_003227725.1 of Camponotus floridanus. Classification (NCBI taxonomy): domain Eukaryota; kingdom Metazoa; phylum Arthropoda; class Insecta; order Hymenoptera; family Formicidae; genus Camponotus; species Camponotus floridanus. Next base: position 2,730,748 of record NW_020229248.1, read on the forward strand.
AATATCTTTCGGCGATGTTTCCGCGGAACATAAAAATATAGTCTCGGAAACTCTGTGGCAGATGGCATGGTACGGTTATGCTTTCTTAGACAATGTAAGTACTATCTGCATTTGTGTTTGTATGCTTTCTCGGCAAAACGAATAGTTCGACGACCAAAGGATATTGTTTTTTACGTAATTTATCCACGGTTTTAATATCAATATCCGTTTTGTATGATTAACAAGTATGTTGTGTGATTTCCGAAGAGATAAAACATTTAATAATTTTCTTTCTAATTTTATTCTGTTTAATCTTCAGATATTTGCTATATTTTTGCGCTTTCACAACAATTTGCTATAAAATTCATTAAATACATTTTAATAACAATTTGAAAATGTATGTAATTAATATATAACTTTCTTCTGACAATGAAAAAAGAGAGAGAGACAATTTTTATTGAAAAAAGATCTTTAATGATATCCATATTCTTGTTTATTTATAATTTCTTAATTGTTCGTTGACATTTTATTGTTAGTTATATATTGAAATTAAAAAGATATTGTTTTATTTTAATTTAAAATAATTTTTTTTATACAATTATATATTTACATATAATTACATATATATCATATTTGTTATACTTAATTTTATATTATATTTATCTTCCTTTTTATTATATTTTCTAATATACTTTCTATTTTCTAACCGTACACCTACAATATTGCTATATTATTCACCATCACTTACAAAGCAATTTCTCTTTGTCAGTATATCTAACGTGTATAAGACAGAGGGCCGAGAGGCCCGTGCCGTCAGGATTCGCATTCGTAAACGTTTCGTAAACGAAGCGCAAATGCGTGTCCCATTCGCGTGCATAAATCATCATCGCATCCGACGCTGCTCTCCACGGTCTGAGCCGCAGTTGCTTCGTAAATATTTCACGCGCGTTCCAGATTCGCGAAATCTGCCTTATGACGCGCGAGCTTTTCGCTCGGAACGATTCCGCGAAACGATCGTCTGAATTGGGGGAGAAGGAGGCAGAGTATCCGATTGGCTCCGGGGACGGAGAGAGAGACGTTCTGAAAGATTCAACGCGGGGCCGCACCTCGGATACTTGCATTATGTAAATGCTTGAGTATTACATTATGTAAGTGCACCGCGCACAGGCGTTGAATAACGTTAATGTCGCGTGCGCTACTCGGTCCGCCGGGCCATAAATCCGATTTATACACGAATATGTCCGCCCTAGTGGCCGCTAAATCACCCGGTTTTAAGAGCGAGATAAGACTCGCATCGATTGCCGGTGGATGAAGTGGCAGGCGCAGCCGATTCCCCGTCCGAACTTCCATGAAGAGGAGGAGATCCTCCTCGCTTTGCGGCAGCTCGCGCTCGTTGCGGATACGCTGAAATATTCAGGGCGGTTCACTTCAGATGTCTGCATTATGTAGCACTCGCTTACCGTCCCTTTGAATGACGATTTTATCGATCGGGTAATTACTCGCATGGAGCATCGCCGGATGAAAGTAATTTCTTTCCCCGGCCGCGCGCGTTTCTAAGAGAGAATACACCGAGGGATGATCGGTACGAAAGGATCGGTGCAACGGAAGGAAGATTTCGACGGCGGAATTACGGATGCATTTTCGCGACATCTTACATGCGATCCTGCGGAATAGCGGTTCGCCATCAGTACAATGAATAGAAACAAATTTGCATATTTCAAAAGACGCTGGTTAGCTTTGGAATTCTAATGAAATTGAACAAACTGCTTATTCTCTCGGTTCGCCATTTGTAGATTTAGAATCTATCTCGCGACTCGATGTATTCTTTTGAGATATATATCAACAAATTTTTATACAAAGTTTCTATTTGTATAAAGTTTTGTGATTATACAGTTTGCAAATGTTTGGCAAATTTTTGCACGAATCAGGATGACGTGTATTATTTCCCTTAAAAATAGCAAAAGACTGGAGTCGAGTTTCTTGTAAAATATAAAGGAAACTGCTTCTCCTTCCTCTCTCTTGGTTGGATTATTAAACGATCTCTTCTGACATATATATCAACTGCATTATACGAATATTATTACTACCTTTTTCATAAAATAACCGTTTGTGCGCTTCCGTGCTACTTTCTTTTAAACATTAATGTTTTCGCGCTTTACGATCCGCGTTACCGCGTGCAGCGGAATTAAAACGCACATAACAGTGAGCCGGTAGCGCAAAGAACGCGAGAAACACTAGTAGGAGTGTTAATAGTTTAAGGCACTTTCATCTCGGTGGAACAACGCGAGACCAAAAATGTACATCCGCAACCGCCTCTAAATAAATTACGCTCGTTCTTCAAACGTTTTCGTGTACGAAGATTAAAACAGATTAACGTGCTGTCTCTCTCTCTCTCTCTCTTTCTCTCTTATACCTTGTCTCTGATCCATTTAGGAGCTCTCTGAGAGCTTAACGTCATTAACTATGTTACGATTACATACAGGTTCGACGCAAAAGAGACACAGTTAATCGGGAAAAAGCTGAATCTGTGAACGAGCCGCTTAAGCCGCTGCGTTATGTAAAACTGGTCGAAACGAAAGTGTCGAGCAGCAGTCCACGTCGCTTCTATTTCGACAAAATCGCCTATTTTCTCTCTCTCTCTTCTCTCAATACACCATAAATCGACATTGGCCGCCGTGCCGTGCTGCTGCGCTGCACGCGGCTTTCGGTAAACTTTTTATTCATTGCGTCCCCCGGGGAGATCGGACCGTGCGGGCGCGTACGTGGGCGTGGGAGTATTAAAGGAAAATCGATCTCACTCGCTGGGAGAGTGAGAGAAAGAGTGCGAGAGAGAGAGAGAGAAGGAGGGAGGGAGAGAGAGGAGAACGCACTTCCTATACACACCGGCGGTTTGTGGTGCGATCCTACCCACGTTCATCCGTTACCCGTTCGGTCAACCTCCTCTCTCGCTTCCCCACCCGTGGTTCACAATCGCAACTACCCTCTATGCCGGTACAAGCGGGCGAGCGAGCGAGCGAATGGCGGCGGCTACAACGCGCGGAATCCTATCTGGAAAGTTTGAGCAATACTCGAAATTCTGGGTCAGGCGAGTCGTGTCTTCCTCGGCGAGTCGCACGTCCCGTTCCATCGTGGTACGCCGACAAATCTCTAAGAAGATCCAATAAAATCGATCGCGCACATCTCTCTCTTTCTCTCTCCTCCTTCCTTTTTCTCTCCTCGACCGATCGGGACCTATCCGGCGGTGGCAGCAGCCGGGCGCGGGTATTATCGGCCAGGAATTGCTCGGGGAAACGAGATTCCCCGAGTGGCGCAATGCGTTCGCCGCGAGTGAACTTGCGTATCGTCGCGATGATACCGGCAGCTTTATAACTTCGACAGTCCGTGGCGCCAAAATTATTTTTAAAATTTCCTGACATATTAAGTAATCTTAAAATATATAGATAGTTTTAGATGTATGAAAAAAAATTCTTTTCGTACAGAAAAATACAGAGAAATAATATTTAAGATTATTAGAATAATTTTCTCCATTAAATATTTAAATTTTTGAACTTTATATCTTTTCATTAATTAAAACAGATATCTTTTAATCTTTTTTTTTGTGAAAGATATAAGATAAAATAATAATAAAATATTGCTAAAGATAAGACTTTTAGAGGATGGCTTGTTCGTCTAAACGACATATCGATTCATTATTAGCTGCAAAGACGCTCCAATTCTAATATGCAGCACCATACGGATTGAGATAATAGGATTTATCGCGCGCGTCGGGGAGTCTCGCTTGCAATTTCGCGGAGCCTCTTATCTCGGCACGATCTTAATTTTCATAATTAAATGGAGAGTCAATCGTACGAGCTAAAGTCATTACATTTTTTTAATTCTTGAATAATATGAATAAGTAATTTCAAGAAAATGGCTTTAGATTATGATGCTTGTTCAAAACATTTTTTATTCATTGGAAAAGAGCCATCAAGATTAAAATGTTTTTTTCGAATATTGCATGTGTGTGAGTAATATCGATAAATTTTATCACTGACATTTTTCATATAGTTGAAATATTATCATATATTATCATATATTTTATATCACATATTGGATTTATATTTTGTGCGCGTCCTTAAATATTTTCTAAATTGATTATAAATATGTATTCAAACGATAGTCGATAATGGCTTAAACAATTAACTCAATATTTGTCGGATTTTCTAGTATCAAAGTCTGTAAGGTACAAAGTTCTGCCATGATAAACCGTCGACAATCAAATTGCTGGCAATTGTGTTTTATTTCATCATATAATGAACACCTGCAGTAACTCTGCAGTTGTAACCAAATGAAGGTTCTTGTACAAAATGAAGGTTCTTGACGTTTCCGTCCTCTCATTAAGTTCGTACCACTTATCTTTTTACAATCGACGAGATCGGATTAAGTCGGATAATTATTGCGAGACCAGTTTCCTCTGTTCCTCAATATACTCTTCGCTAAGATGTAATCTTCCTCTACGAATAATCTCCTCTCTCCCCGCTCTACATTTCTCATATATCCTATATTCTCATTCGAACAGACATTAGGTTTTGCCCTCCGTGTACTTATCGGCTCACCTCCGCCCGGCCTTAATGAAGGGCAATGTCTGTTGCAATGATCTAAGCGAATGAATTTCTCGATAAATCACCGCAAGCTCAATTCATTCTGCGACCTCTTTCCATAAAAAGAAAACGCTCATTTATCTACTACACAAATTGCAATGCTCTCGCACGGCGATGGTAAAGTGTTCGCTAAAATCCTAAATATCCGCCATAATCGTAAATTTCTGCAACGTATTCGCAAAGAAACATTTGCGTCGTATACAAGACTTATGTACGTAAGACCTTTAGCGTATGTAAGACTTTTGTGTAACTTAAGATTCAATTCTTAATTATTATTACAATAGCGTATTAAAAGACAATTATGATAATAAGACGAATGATATGATCATATTCATTACAGCAATTAAAAGATGACAAGTAATTACTGATTATTATTCAGATGATTAATAAAGATTAATTATTACGATCGTATTCAAGATAATTATTAAGATTATTGGAGATCAGGATTAAGATTACTGAGATAATTAATGAAGATTAGATGATTACTAATTTCATTATTCAGAAAATAATGAAATGCTACTGCACATACTGCCATCGTCACATTTATTTCGATTAATCCTAGACACATTTGCGGTGAACTCAGCACTTTCTTAGAAGGAAGATAAATGGATATGGCAATAATAACTTAATCCTTAACCATTTGTTACAAAATTCCACTGCTGGATGATTCAACTCAATCGTTTCTTTGAACACATATAATAGATCAAATCTTTTTAATAACGAATGCTTTCATCGAGAAATCTTTATTTCATGCACAGTTTTAAATACACTGAGAAACCTCGAATATCATAACGAACGCATCATAAATTATCAAAATATTAAATATTATCGTTATTCGATTATTGTACTATCGAGATGAAATCTTTATTAAAACTTTTAGGCCTCATAATTCCCGCACACCGAAGTGCGCGTGGAACTAATTTTATAGAACTAATAACGGAAGAATTTACGGAGGAAGGTTGCGGTCGCGTCGGAAGGAACTTCCTAACGACTTTCTGCCCGGTAACTGTCCGGCCGTTAACTTGCTGGTGCCAGTGATTTTCAGGAAAGCAATCCGCGATCGCGCTTTCAAATCTTTCGCAACTGCCTTAACCACCGTCTCCAAGCGATCGACCGTCGAGAAATTTCATCCTCTCCCTTCTTCCGGACTCCTTCTATCGCACGCTTTTTCTTCGTCCCTTCTATCCCCCGGTCCGTCAGTTCTTACCACCATTTCGCATCCGAGCGTTCGACTCGGCGCTAAACTCGTTCCCGATTCGAGCAACCTTATCGAAGAAAAAGCAGAACCCCCGGTGGAAGAAGAACGACAGGGGAAAAGGGGATGAATCGTGCGCGCGCGCGCGACGGATTTTGCAGAAGGGTAGAGCACCATCGAATAAAAAGTTAAGAAACAATGAGCGCGTTAAAGTATTAGAATGTTTTAGAGTAAGTTACCACAAAAAAGACGGGATTATGTAACTACAGATGATTTGTCTAAAGAATTTTTTTCTGCTGTCTTGATTAATGACCGCTTCAATTATTTGCATTCATTCATATGTAGATATGTACTAATATATGTATTAATTGCAAAATAAATTCATACGGTGGTAGAAGTTGCTCTAATAATATTTTTTATAGAGCTCAAGACTTTTCGAGTCATGTTTGAAAAAAAAATTGAAAGCATAGTTTGTTCGTTAATATTTTTTCACTGTTTTTTTCTTGCCCCGGATGGTCTTTCAGTTACTAATGGGATATGAACACGCGCGTTAACGATAACAACTCCAACAACAAGCAGACTGGCACAAAATTATTGTCTATTGTCTTTCGTTAGTCGACAAGTCATTATTACATCTTTCGTTGAATTGTGTTATATTAATTGTTAGTTGAAGAAAAAAGATATGCATGAGCTGTCAAAGATCAAAGAAAAGTTATTGCCCATTAAATTTAATCAAGGATTCGTAGATATGTATTATCCATCACTGCAAATTGTTACTCTCTCTTTTTCATTTGACTTTTTAAAAACTCGTAGTATTATTATCAATCTTTTTTTCAATAATTTTATCATTTTTATTCTTAATATCAACATCTGCTTTAATAACATTATGATATAATGATACTTTCTGCCGACATATTTCAAATAATATACTTTTAATGAGTGAGTTATTTTTTAAATAATTATATTTGCAAAATAATTATATAAATTTTGCGATAATTTGCAAAAGTAAAATATGAGAAAGTTCTGCAGTTACATTTACAAAATACATATCTTATTACAAAATTAAAAACAGAATAATGATATATTATATAAATATTATTATAAATTATATACATATATAATTTAAAATGAAAATTATATTATTAATTTGAAATATAATTATAATTATATTTTATTAACCGTAAAATTAAAAAATTTAATTGTTAGAAACTAATACTATTATTATTATATATTATTTTAATATTTTTAATTTTAACAAAAATGATAAAATGATTTAATTTTAATATCATTTTTAACATGTAATTATGTAAACATCGCATATATATATATATATTAAAATTAAAATATGATTAATCACAAACTATTAATCACATTAAATCCATTAAAAATACGCATACATCTCTTTCACATTTTCCAAACCATAAGATCTGAATCGGGAGAGAGCTGTGATACACCGCGTTGTAGTGCCCACAACAATTCGAAAACTAATTTATAGAGTCTCTTAAGGATCTTCCTGCGGCCACGACGGTCGCCAGTAAAGAGATAAACAGAATGGGCGCAGCGAGAGTGACTTGACTGACGTTTAAATTCTTTTATAAATGTGACCGCCGTCCATTCCCTTCTGAGACATCTAAATGAGAAAAAGCTCTCGAGAGGAAACATAAAAAGAAATGCGTAAAAAAAATACTTGTAAAAGATACTATTATTAATGCTTTGTAACATAATTAATATCCACCTCTTTGTGTATATAACATTAATTATTTATAAGATTAATCACTTTGCGCAAATATACTAAGAGAGAAGTAGCAAAATTTAATTAGCTAGAACGTGTTCTCGGAGTTTCCCTCGCGAGGATTCGTCGATCGTAACTTACATACGCGCCGAATACTGCGGATCTAGGCAAAATTTTATACCTTTATGTTCTTTCGATAGTGTTCGTAGAGAGCGAAAGAGCTTTGCGCAGATACGGGACGCATCCCCGAACTTTTTCTCGAACCGTTACGCTTTAGTGATATTTCGACGGTCGGCACGTGATGCCGAAAGTTTTGCAACGAGAACGGGTGTCCCATGAGTGTCATATTTTTCCGTAGGTAAAGTTCGTCGGGTTTATCTACCACTGTGTACGCGAATCGATCAATATTTATTACACTGCCTTATACATATAACATTTTTATTGCCTTATCACTGATCTGTAAGAAAAATCCGTGCTCGGTATGAAAAGTGCATGTAATAGATTTACATTCATTAATTCTTTATTGATATATTTCATTTTAGTTTGAGATAGAACTACGAATTTATTCGCAAAAAAATATTATCTCGAAATATTATTTCTCGGACATAAATGTATGTGCATGTGTGTGAATTCTGAGAGTCGTATAATTTTTTTTAAGATAATATATATGTAGAAAATATCTCAAAAAAAGAAAAAGAAGTGTTTTTTTAAATTTAACTTCGTTAAAATAAGCGGAATAGATTAAACAATGCGTCGTAATTTATTTAATTAATTCTCGTGTATCCTTACTAATGAGAGCGGGCTTGTGAACGTGACGTACAATTAGTTAGTTTTCCCTCTTCACTTTCCAATTATCGCATCACTCCTTACCTAATCCGCTACGACGCTCTCAGTATCGTGCATCTTCTCTGCATCGCCTCTCACTACAGGTCTCTAATTCTATCTCCTTTCCTTTGCATCTATAGAGTGTCCCCAGAACCATATTGTCTCATCTTGTTTTTTATAAAATTTATCAAAAATTATTTAATTATATCAAAAAATATACAAAATATTACTCTATATTTTTTATGCAATTTTTTTTAAATAAATTTTTATTTAAATTATTTTCTTACACATTACTTTCACGAGAAAAAAACTTGCGAAATATGTTCGAAATTTTCTTTTGAATAAAATACATTAATAGTTTAAATTTTTCATATATGCCACATTGATTTTTAGTGGTAATGTGTATAAATTAACGTAGGCGATGATTTATGAATGAAAAAGAGAGACAAAGAAGGATTTCTTTGCACTCGTCTAATAACTCTTGCGTGCGAGAAAATCATTTATTTTAGTATTACAAGAAAGAATCGCGTGCCATTTTTAACTTCCCTGTCGTATATCAACCCAATTCCAGTGACTAATCCTCGATCTTAAGGAGTAATCTACCTCTGAAGGTGTCGATGAAACTTTGGGACACCCGGTAGAGCACTCTCTGCTCGAAGTAGGAGCTTCGTAACAAAGGTGTCGCGGCAATTATCTTTGAGCGCGTGCAATTACTTCGAGGCCGAGAGCAAACTCCAGACTGGCCCATTTACCGGGATATCGGAGAATCGGTGGCGGCCTCCTTCCTTTCGGAACTCGAGATTGTTGTCGCTCGGGGTTAGTTAATCATGCTGCCAACCGGGATGAAGGGGCCCAAGATGGTGCTCAGGAGTGGTTGTGCCATGAATATCGCGCCGCTCCACACTTCGGCCAAACTTTGCGGAATGCTCCGCTTTGTCCGATATGCGGGCCGAAAAGTGGGAGGAAAGGACTCGGGTTAAGTGAAAAATCGTGTCTTCGAACTTCTCGTAGCAATCTCGATAAGCATCTAATATCTCCATTCCGCGTTATTATAATGCGATATATTGCTATATCGAAAGGCGTTACGTAACGTCGATACGACGAAGATCGTCGATGGAGATCGTTGATCAAACGAAGTGGGCCACTTTACGCAGAGTTGGATCGTGTTCAGAGAACGAAAGCGAGCGCGAGCGAATTTCGGGTTAATATATTTGTAAGAGAGTCGTAAACGTAAGGCGAATCTGAAGGATCTCTCACTCACGCGATTCCGATTTCAAATGTTATGGCACTTAATTGGTCCCGGATACCACCTGTATGTCGGCCCGTATTAGCGGAATTGCAAGTGATTGGAGAGGATCGTCGATAGATGCCCCGGAGCTCGTACTACTAATTTAATTGACTGTTCATACGAAGTTAGGGAAAGAGACGCAATTCGATTAGACTTGCATATGCCGTATGAAAAGTTTCCCGTAGCACGTAGATATTTCCGTTGTTACGTAGATACTAGTACATATTAAATAATTGAGAAATTCTATATAATTTTTGCAATTGTAAAATTGTTTATAAAAATAAAATTATTCATTTTATTAAAATGTATCACATACACAATTTTGATATAAGAATAAATTTATCTCTTCATCTGCAGTATTCTAAGCAATTTTTCTTTTTTACGATCTTTCAATAAATTTTAAAGGATTAATTTATAATTAATAACTATGGTAAATTCTGCGCACGCATAAACAAAAATTTTATTAAATAAATAAAGCGCAATGTTTCTCTCAATCGTCGTATCTAGGTATCGTACAATGTTATGGATGCAGGCCTGATTGAATGACCAAACAACCCAGACGAAGTATCCTGCCTCGTTTGTCCCACTCGATAAACGCGAATTGCGTTGGAACGGTCCACGGACCGAGGATGAGTACGAAATTCAACACCGAGAAAGGAGGACGAGCTGAATAGGTTGAAAAAAGAGGAAGAGAGAATTCGCTGAAATTTCGCAGAAAGCGAATTTGTTCCGCCAACGAACAAGTTCACAGGGAAAAAAAAGTTTAAATTACCGGAGAGTTCACGCGGATAAAAATTCTTACTTTTTTTTTTTCTCTCTCTCCAAACGAATATAAGAGGCTTGCACTTGTATGTTTTTCTACTTAATGTCCTGTTTTCAACATATAACATCTATCTTTCAACGCGACAGAGTTTTCGAGGGTCGCTCAAAATTGAAGCGAGTATTACGCAGGAACGAAAGTAAGATAAAAAGCCCTATTCTGCTTTCGGATAACTGATGTTCGCCACATAGATAAAACGTTTTCAGGCTCCTTTTAGCGTAGCTGCGAGAGATCTCATTCCGAAAGTGACCAAAAGTGTTAAAAATTGACATCGTTATCATATATAACCCTTTAAGCGATTTGGACTTTTATGACGTCGACATTAACAATAAAACATAATAATGCAGTGCACCTTTTCTCCTTTTTCAGCATGCTTCCGTCTTTATATTTTCTTTCGTCTAATGCACTTCGCAGAGGACAAACGTACAGAAATATAAATTGTAAATCCGTTTTGTAATATTATGTGAAGCTAATGAATACAGGAAAAAGTAATGAACGAAATAAGAGTACCAAGCTTTACATTATTAGCAGCTTTGCGCATAGCTCTATACTTTTTATGATAAAAATTATATCAAACAGAGTACCAAAGCAAATCATATAATGTGATGCTAATTATTATTCTCATTGATATAACAAAGACTTCCACAGTAATTATAATTTATGTTACTACTGTTATGTTTTTATATGAAAATCTTATGACATATCTAGTTTTTTTCAAATAAACGTATAATTAGACTAATTAAATTATATATATAATTCTTATATGAATATAAAAGAAGATCTAGGAAAATTATTAATATTAAACAATTAAATTAATTAAATACGTTGTTATTTTATGAGTTGATCGTAAAATGCTCATAAAATTTTATTATTGCCATAAAAGGTCAACACTAGATTCAATTACTAAAAATATTTTTAATACATAAAATAGGAAATTCTTTAATTATTTTTTAGAAATATTCATGATATGAATTACTTTCATAATTACGTGTGTATATATATATTCAGCATACGCATTGCATCGAAAATGAGAGGATTAACTTCTTGCGGAATATTCTCTGTGAAATGATTCGAATATCCAGTTGTGCCCACGACTGGAAGAGATTCCATGCCACGCGAATTGTCTTGACGCGGCAAGCCATGAATTATCGCGAGTTCGTCGTGAAAGCCTCTCGTATCACTCAATCTTCGCCCCGTGATCGAAATCCCGTTTTGCGGGCGCGATAGTGTCCCGCTCATGGATTGCGTCTCAGTCGAGTCGAGGTGAAGAGCCGAGAATTGCCCTGAGATTGAAGCCGAGAAGAGGAATAACGGGCGCGTGCATAGGTCTTGCTCTCTCATTCTGTCTTATCGTCTACCTGCCTACCATCACCTAGCGGAAAATCACTTCGAAAGCGACGATGGAAAAAGAGATCCGATGTTCGTACGATAAAAGAAATTTTCCGAAATCACGCCTCGCGAGCAAGTGAATCGCTTTTAGTATCTTTCGGAAACATTTATTAAAAGAATAACACTCTCTCGCTATTTTATTTAGTTTCAGTTTATTTAAATAGCTAGTGTGTCGTTTTCCAGTTTATTATTTCTCTATGAAAAGTTATTATTAGTTACAAGAGATTGCAATACGGGAAAAAAATATATAAAATATTTCAAAACGACTATCATTTCTTTTATTTATAAATTTTTTCGTTGGCTTAAAGAAGACGGTTTAAAATATCGAAAGGCGAGTTAGCAAAGTTTTCAGCGTTCGAAGGACTTCTTATAAACTTAATTAATTTCAGAAAGAAGCAATTAGATCCAAGTATACTTTATAGAATTTTAAAGTTTGTGGTTGCCTTAATATCTAACATAGAAAATGAACACTGAAAAAGAGTTGATAAAATGTTAACACAAAGTCAACTCTGAATTAATTTAAAAAATTCGCAGATATGAGGAAAATAGTGGTAGATCTATATATTAAATGGAACATGAATATTCTGTATATTAAACTAAAACAAAGAGATAACTACAATAGAAAGTTTGAAAACCTCTTTATTTTAATCTGTTGGTGGTTTTGCTTCTAATTTAGTTTGTTCGTCATTAACGTTGCAATTAAACAATAACTTGAAAGATCTTCTCAAATCTCCTGAATTTTGCTGGTCACTATTATATACTTTTAAAAACAATAGTTTTCACATAAAGATATATATTTTCTAATTCGGAAAAATTTATAAATTCAAATTGCAAAATTGTGAATTTTGCTAATGAAACCGATTAAAATTTTTCAAAACAAATATACATATTAATTCCTGTAATTTCCCTTTATATAATTTAAGCAGCGTTTATTTATACATGATTGCATTTGATTAAGAGACATTCAATTAATTTCAATTAAGAAATCAATGTCATAGACTAGTAGATGGCATAGATATATTTACAGGGGGAAATATGATTGTTAGTAATATAACATTGTTACAAGAAATATATTTCCTATAGATAGATGAGTAAACTGAATACGACGAAATCGATTTGAAGTGTCATTTTGACGTTTAATGAGAAATCTCCTGTCGTAATAAATCAAGAAAATTGAGGGACATTCAACGATATGATTATTACGCTTGATAACGCATGCTCGATTAATAGATAATTCGTTACACATCTGCAGCTGGATTCGTATTGTTATTAAATTGCGCTCGAATTGCGTATATTTTCCGAATCTATATTACATTATTTTTCTTTTAAATAAAATGTAAAACCAGATTCAAATCGATTACAAGGTTGTTATGTAAATCGCGTACTATTTGATATAATGGCATATTTTATGGATGCCTTCTGATATATTTTCACAATATTGGAAATTTGTTATCAGTTTGATTCTCCGCAAGAAATTCACTCCTGATTTTACAATAATTATGTAAACAGAAAATCATACATAGTGACGTTTTATTTGTCATAAAATACTCGGTTTTTCATACAGCACTGTTGTTTAATCACATAAATTAAATAAAATATGATTGCAAAATGATACAAATGTCATGAAATTTCGAGAGTCGTTATTCTTTCTCGCTTATATATATTCTACGAAAAATCTTACATTTATTCACTTTTGTATTCTAAGCGTATTATTGTATAAAATAGATTTTTATTAAATTTTTGCGAAAAACAAGATTGAAAACTGAAATGTTGCATTTTTGTTTTTACATTAAATTTGTATTTTTCGCTGAATAACAATCCTGTGCTATTTGTCAAGAAGTTATAAAAAGTACAGTCTTACATCATGTTTTTATTATTATTGAAAATATTTGCGTCTATAACATACGTATACTTTGTGCATATACTCGATTATGTATTTGCACCTGCGTCCAGAGATATTGAGGCGATATTATAGCATTCTTATCTGTAATACGATATAATATCTCTTGAAATATACACATATCGATGCTATTCCTGTAAGAAAATATCACCACTATTCTTCACGGCTATTTCCACAGTATTTTTCAAGCGAAAGAAACGTGCAATAATACATTTTAAACTAAATATAATAATTAAATCTTATCGAACCGGAAAAATCCAAATTCAAAGTACGGAACATTATTAATGTATCAATTAAAATGTTAATAAAAAATTAATAAATAAAATAAGCGATAAGAAGATATATTTACGTATATTTTAAATTCCATTACTGCCAAGAATATTCTTTTTTACGTAGATAGTTTTTTTGTGTGTTCATAATTTCAAAACCTTTACTTTATTATGCATTTTTTGATTGTATTTTATTATGCATGGTTTCATTTTATTTCAAAGCAGCACACGATTCAACAAAACGGAACATTACCGAAGCATGTAAAATGTAGAATCAAATAGTTACCCGGATTATAATTAATTTATTAAGCGATATATATGGCGAGGAAATCATTTCGTGGTTTGCCAGCGGGACTTTGAGACTATCCGCAAATTTAATGCAATCGATCGTACAAGTAATGCAAGTGTTTATCAGCATCGAAAGTAAACCGCACGAAAAGAGCTTTGAGGATGCTATTGGAAGAAAATTTCGCGGGAAATTCCTGCTCGATCACTCGTTTCCTCGGACACGTTCGGCTCCGTGCGATGATTTAGGAAATATGACGCGACTTCGCGCCCTGGGCCCTTTGGAGCATCGCCAAGCTTAAAAAGCTCGCCTCGGGCGAGCATACATATTTCACGGCTGTATATGCCACCGCCGCCGCATGATATACCAACGAAACGAAAAAAGGAAGAAAAAGAAAAAAGAGAGATCACCGATCAAACATACATGCAATACGGGGACGAAACTGTGCGGATCTACGTAAAATTATAGTATTATAATACCTCCAAATTTCTTTTGAATAATTCTTTTTCTAGAGATGTGTGGATAAAAATTTAAAAATGACAAACATGTGCAAGAAATGTGTAATCAAATATAACGTATAGAAATTTAATTACTTCAAAATATTGAGGAACTAATTTTTCATAGATAGTGCACTATCGGCTTTCGAGATACACTCTTAAAAAAAGCACGTGGCAGTCGGCAAAGGACGTTTTCTCGTCTCGAATAAGACGGATTTGTGGCGAATCGTGCGAAACGTAAATCTAGCTCGGAGGCGGAATTCCGACTGAGTGCACTACAGTGTTCTTACCCGTTCTCAGAGATAGAAGAAAGCACGAGAGCAGAAAAAGAGAATCAGGCAGATCAGACAGAGATGCTCTGATTTTCACACACGCTTGCAAATTTTGAAAATTCTTCTAATACCGACTAAAGTGACTGGGATAAAAGACTCTGGATACAAAATGAACCTCGTTCTCATGCAAAAAATTATAAAACATTTGTCACAAGAATCTTAATAACATCGCATTTACCAAGATGATCAAAAATTCTTTCTACCAATCTGCAAATATATTCATCCAGCGCGTCATGAAAATAACACAAAAGACGGCTCCATTCTTTTTTCGTAAAAATTTGCAGCAAAGCGAAGGAATGTATAATGTGAGTGAATAATAAAAGCACGACGTAAAAGTAAACGTCACGTCTCTCAAAAGCCCGCGTTCTTTCTGAATATTTTTCTCAGCTTATCCGCAACGCGAGTTTTTAGCGTGCAACCGCTGGTTCGTCTCGAAAAATTAAACCGCATCTGCTCTGTCGTATTTTGCACCAGAATGTCAAATTTCCAGAAAATCGAGTGCGCCGAAATTCGTCGACGAGGAAACTAACGACCACCGACAACGCTGACACTTTCTTGCGCGAATGGATAAAAGGTGCGGTGAATATTGCGGGAGTCACAGGGTAAGGAAACTAAACACAACAGATCGTGACTGGCAGGAAAAAAAATTGTACGGATTTTCGCGACCGAGTTTCGGAAAAATAGGATTACATGGGACGCGCGCATTCGAAGCGACAGTTGCATTATATATCAAGACGGAAGGATAATAACGGCCAAAGAGAATAAGCGATCAAACAATGCTCGAAGAAACTGCCTGCAAAAAGGGCACTTTAGAGACGAAGGAAATGAAAAGCACTGAAAGCGCCGGTATTGTTTGTAGATTGGACGTCGACAAACCCGGTCGAATTCTCCATGGTGATGCAAGTAGCATTTCCCAGATTGGATTCTGCTCGCTCGCATTGTTGTTGTCTGCGATCTATAATATCGCCACGGAGGAATACTTGTATTATGAAGCAAACTACACTGGACTCGGAACGATAAAGTCGCGTTCTTAATAAAAAGGATTCAAATCGACAAAATACAAAAGTACAACTTTACTTTAAAAAGTACAATATTATCATAAAAAAGAATACCTTTTAATTTTCAATTTCCCAGTTCATTGTATATAATTAATGATAACCTTTTTTTCTTCTACACTTTAATAACCGTGAAGTTTGAGAAACTGACCATGAGAAACCGTGAAGTTTGAGAAACCGTGAAATTTGACTCGACTGACTAGTGTAATGATTATTACATTTTTTAATGAGAAATCCAAAATATATGTATTAATCTGCACGACGACGGAAAGATATTGCAGAGAATTCAAATTAGCTCCAGTCTGAATGTGAATCGAATGCAATGGTCTGGTTAATGAAATAACTAGAAACTAGAATAACGATAACGAAAGGGAATCAAGAATCAAATAGAACGCGCGCAGGAACGCACGAAGGAAGTGAGGTGAGATGAGCTTTGTGAAATTCCAACGACTCGTCTTACCAGCAAGAAAAGTTTCGTCGTTTAATACGTTAAGCTAGCGCTTTTGGTTGGGAATCATGTTCCCTAGTTCGCTCTCCTATGTTACGTTAATTCAACATAATGTACAGTTAAAATAGAAAGATACTTCTACATATATATTTCATTATGCATTAAACACACGATACAACCTGGCAAGCAGAATCATCCTAGTAACGTTCAAATTTTCCGGGAGAATAACCGTAATAAATTTTTCCGAAGAAAAACGTAATACCTTTCTGTGAATGAACTTTTGTTCGTGAAAAGTTCGTCAACTCTAATAGTGCTCTTCATGCAAAGTATCGCGCATACTTATTCGGTTTGAGTCATCTCTTCTGGATGTTATAGATAACACCAAGTTTTAGAAGTTTAAACGGCCTCGATGTTGAAACCAAGGAAGATAGGCAAATCTTCTTCTTGCCACGCTAGTACCAAACTTTTGATAGTATAATATAAGATTTCGCATTCGCGTACTGATCAAATATTTAAGTCATGCGAATTATCTTGTACATAAGTTTTAGATTTGATCGTTTTAGATTTAATTAATAATTAAATTATTTTGAAAAAACTTCAAGACTTTATTAAAATAACTTTTACTAATGTTTTAATTATTAAAAATAATATATCTGTATTTAATAATCTATTAATTTAATTTATTACTAATATATTACAAATATGTATTATATATAAGTGAAAAACTTTTACCCGATTATTTTAAAAACAAATCTTACGAAATAAAAAATTTTTTTCGAGGAAGCAAAAAGCCTATAAACGTTGAAGTTTGTCGTAGTATACGTGAGAACATAGCAATATATAACGTAGTTATGCGTACTAAGGAAGAAATGGAGATGTGTTGAAGGAATTTTAATACAAAATTCCACGTATACACGCGCGAATTCTTGCATTATCCTTTTATGCACGTGAAGCAGCTGGCCGTACGTCCATAAAAGAATGTAGCAGAGATCCTTTCTGCGGAGACCGAGATTTTGCTCCGTTACGCTTGCAACGGGGACTGTAATAAACACATCTGCAACTACAGCGAAACTTGTGTCGAACTATCGACAAACCGCCATGGGAAGTGATATTTGTCATTTTGCTCGGCTGTAAGAGCAGGATATACTCGAAAATGAATATTAAATACACTCGCAGGAAAAGCAATACAATTATCATTCAACTTTCAGCCAATTCTATGATTGATTCGGAATAGTTTCTTAATATATTTTATATTTTTTGCATAATTTTTTAAACTTTTAATATATTATGTATCGTATAAAAAGAGTAAATTATGATTACAAATTTAGCTAATTTGAGGAAAGAATAACATTTTTTTGCAGCATCAAAATTTACAAATATATGTAAAATTATACGTTTGAATAAAGTAATGCAGAATTAATCTTTATAATAAGCCGAAAAGAAAATAGAGAATGCCTAAATCACATGAAGAGATTAAAAGCCATATTTTTGCTCAAGGAAACATTGAAATTCAATACATTATATTACACCTAGTCCTTTGATTCTTCAGAGATATAACCGTAAGTAAAAGATATATCAAAGATCAAAAACAGATTTGTTGTACTCAAGAGATCGTCAAATCTAATCTATTCTTCTTTACTATTCTCCTGGAGACGCACATCTCTTTTCCAAAAAAAAAATATATATATATATATATATATATATATATATATGTATGTTTATATATACATGTATATGTGTATATTATATATCTTCGCTGATTTGATCTTCTTTCGAGGATCATCAGCTTGGACGAATCTCTCTTTGGAAAAATAGCATGTCCTCGCTAGGATTTTAGAACGGGTTTTGTAAGAACGTGCGCCAGACAAAGAAAAAGAGCATAACGGGTGGAAGAAAAAGAAAGCGAAAAGACGAATATCTGCAGTCAATCGCCGCTTCAAGAAACGCCTCGGGACGAAACACGCCGGTATGTCTTGAATCAAAATAGGGGTAGACGATAGACGGCGCGTGTCGCGAATCTGATTTGGATTTCGGTTAAGGGCTCCATTGGAATATCATTGTTGTTTCATATATTGAAGATCGCGGAAGAAAATAAATGGTTGCCCGACGCATAGATATGTTATCGCGAAGCGACTGGCATTTTCGAAAAAGTACCTACTTGCATCGCGCGCAAGACAACGTATAAACATATACATAGACATACATATATATTCATATATATATGTATATACACATATGTAAGATTGCGCAGATATATATATATAGCATAGTGCATACAGTGTACGCAGATCAGGTAACCAGTTTCTCATTTTTACTGCTTATTGTTAGATAAAGAAAGGGAAATGAGATTTCGATTTATTCGAAAGATAAGTATCCGAAAATTTATAACTTGGGTTATGAATTTGTTATTATTAAAGTTACGATAAAGATATATATCTACGTATACGAAAAACGTATATATTCAATAAATATACATATTTTAGAAAGAAAAGTACTTACCGATGTTTTCTGCAATCGCTTTAATTGAGCGCTGATTCGAAGGACGAATGTGAGGACTTGCACACTGTTGTACCGCACTCGGTGCTACAAACAGACAAATAATTTTATTAATATTAATAAGTTTGAATATGTCATGCCAAGTCACAAATCAAAATAATAAACGAAAAAATGCTTGTAGCTTTAATGTTAACGAAAATTAATTCTAGAGTTTTTATTCTACAATTATTTTTTGTCTAACTTTCTTTTGTTAAACTAAAAACCATGGATAGTATCTAGATAGAAATTCAAAGTAAAGTATATCACAACTTTAGACATTGAATTTTTGAAAGTTTTTCATAAATAAAAAACATATGTCAAAAAATTCATATCAACGTTTTTATTGAATATTAAAAGAAAAAAGAAGTTTAAAAAAATTTTAATAATAAAAAAAAATATAATCAATAATCGTAATAATAAAAATTAATCTCAACTCAAGAATTTATTATATAACATCATGTTTTTATGAAAAATAGGATTGACCTTTACATTAAACATTTTATTGCACAACAAAATTCAATATGTCAAGAGAAAATAAGGCGATCATGATAGTTGCGATCGTCATTTATATGCTTGTACTACATTCGAGCGGCCTATCAAAATTTCTGAGAAATAAAATTTTAATTTATCGTTTAATAGGATTTTTATGAGCCATTCCGCGAACACACGGCAAAGAGAGATCGGCTGGTTGCAACGTAAAGGTCGATACGTAACGTTGTCGTTTGGCAGGGAAAAGATCCTCGAGAGGGTTTTTCTAAAACATTCCGTAAGGGAAAACCGTAAAGAGCAAA
Organism: Camponotus floridanus; assembly: GCF_003227725.1. Taxonomy (NCBI): domain Eukaryota; kingdom Metazoa; phylum Arthropoda; class Insecta; order Hymenoptera; family Formicidae; genus Camponotus; species Camponotus floridanus. The sequence continues at coordinate 2,750,729 of NW_020229248.1, forward strand.
CAATTTATTGAGCCCAGCGAATGATTTACCGCATGTTGGCAACGCCAAAAAAATGATATATGAGTGATCGCGGTACTCTGAATGATATCTATGCAGAGCTCCCCGAAAAATGTAGGGAATCTCACGCACGAGCTTGATGTAAATACCGCGCTCTTACGCACCGCGCCATTCGCGGAACGTGATGTACTTTTTATAGAAAATCCGATTATTGAATTCCGTCAGTGGAATGCTTTTCGCGAGAAGAAAACGGATGAAAAAAAAAAGGTAAGTTTGCTGATCCGCGCGACAGAAGAGACGGGATCGTATTTACGACGTCGAGTCTCTCGCAGCGGAGAACTCGTTTCACCGTCGAATAAACGTCGCGGGATATTCTCTCACTCTAAGTGACACGAACATACAAACATCTATTTTGTTAGAATTCAAGGAGAAGGGAGATATGAAAAAATGGATGTGCTCTCTCGACCCACGTGCCCCTGATCGCTCTTATATGCGGCATTCATATACAGAGCAGCGCACGGAGAGCTGTTCTTTTCTAATTTCACGGTAGAGCACCGAGGGTAATAGTCGGTCCTGGCAAGTAATTGAAAATTTGCATCCGACACACAGCCTGCCCGAGGCACTTTGGTTCGATCTAAGATATAGAGTATAAACTCATCGAGATAATCAATAAGCGAGAGCGATATTTTTAATGAAACAAGCTAACTTTAAATATCTCGTTCAGTATCGTTAATATGTTTATATAAATTTAAATATTACGCATATTTGTCCAAGATCATCACTCATATACTTTATATTTTCTCATAACGATATAATTAATTGATTCTAACACATACAGCTGCAACAAATTTATAAAATGATCTACAAAGATTCTACAATCTACTTTTTTTTATTTTTCTTACTTTAATTTTTTTATAATAAAAATTATATCGCAAAATTAGATCTTTTCTCAACTACAGATATTATAAAATAAGCTGCGATTGATTGAATAAACATTTACGAAGAAATACCACTTCTTGTTTAAGTCTTTAGTCTCTTTAATTTTTATTATCTCGACAATCAAAATTTACATTCCTATTAAATTTTAAGCTTGTTTAATCGATTAAATATTTTCATCTTAATTTGATATTTTCCGTAAATTCGTTAGCACATAAAGAAGTATCTTTTTTACATCACCGGGTCGACTAATGTTGGTTTATCGTCTATGAATTTTTAGAAGAAACGAGATCATTTGATACGAGATGCATGCATTTAAATTACGCCTACATCGTAAAAAAAGCTTAAAAAAATATGAAGTTCGATCCGAATATTATAACGTAGTTAAAGCAAGAAAGTAAAATTCTGTATAATTGTCTGTAAATAGTAATTGATTAAAAAAAATAAAATTTATAAAAATAGAAAGAGCGAAAATATTGGTTGTGCATTTACATTATTTCTTTAATTTTTTTATTATCTTGCACGCGCGTACATGTATTGTACTTTTTATATAAATACATAGAATACAATGCTGCTTTCATTGTCGATATCGAACTGATGATGATCATATTGAAGTTTAATAAACGCCACCGCGATAGCCGGAGGTTAAATTACTTCGTAGTTTAATCTTCTCCAGTTTATCGGGTTACGTGACATAAGCGAAGACGTATCCATGCAACGGCCATCAGTGATCAGTCGTCGCTGTTCCATTTGCTATCCTGCGGCATTCGCACGCGCGCGCATATTAAACACGTATCGAAATAATGCTCTAGTCAGGATGAATAATCCTAAGAGTCGACCGAGATGAGAACGAAAGGTCGCGCGCCTCGTAATTTCTCTTCGCTGCCAAAAATCCGTGCATTGTTCTCGCACCTCGCGTGTCTGCCATTATACAGCTCAGTGAGTTTCGTGTCCGGCATGAGATGAGCTCGTTTTATCTTGTCTCTTCTGAAGAAGGGGGAGACGGTCGAGAGATGGTCAAGTCACGGGATACTCAATCATCGAGAGGGTCGCGCGGCAGTTGCAATTCCGGTAGCGTGCGCCCTTTTCCGCTTTTCCCTTTCGCACCTTTGTCTCTCTCTCTCTTTCTCCCTCCCTCCCTCCCTCCCTCTCCCCTCTCTCTCTCTATTTTTCTCTATTTTTCGCGCTCTCGACGAGATAGGAGTCGACTTTGTGTGTGGTCGCCTTCTCATTTTCCCTCTAAATTGCCTCTGGTGTTAGGCGCAGCTGTGACAACAGCCTTCGCTTGGATATATGCTCTTCTCTTCCGATTATTATGTTATTTATAAAAATTATCTCATCTCCTTATTTTTCTCATGCCATTTATTATTTAGATATCAAGCTAACCGAATTGATCAAATATTTCATTACATATATTTATACCTTTGTGTGCTATATTTTATCACGTTTATTCACTTGATAGTGTCTTACGGGAAATTGCTAAAAACTAATCAGCTGTTATTTTTAAAAGCATGTAGAAATTAGCAGAAAAAAATATCTTCTAATAAAGACATTTGTCAGTTTTATTTACATGGATTAAAGATAATTGAAAATATTTTTATTTAATAAAAAACAATCTCAGAGATATTTAATGGATATTCATAAAAAATGGAATAGAATTCGATAATCTTAATGATATATTTTCGAAATATGCATCATCAGAACTAAAATAGAACACATCTCTTTCGGAGACTATAAAATCTTTATGTAACATCTCTTTCCATTCCACCATGATAAAAGCTTAATTTTGTTTCAATTATGACTTCGAAAATATTTATAATTAAAATATCAATATTTTTTAGGTTTATTAAATTATAAAAATATCTCTTGTCTCTGATTGTCTTTAAATTAAATTTGTCTGTAAATAAAACTGTCAATTATCCCTCTATTATTTTTCTAGAAAGATATTTTCTTGCTTCCTGTATGCATTTAAAAATAACAGTTGATTACATAATTTTAGCAATTTTCCGTCAAATATGTATGTATTAATACGCTTCTAATTCTCTCTACAACGATTGTTCCCTATTTATTAAGTTACTTTAATATACATTTAATATCTCACAATTTAATAAGATTTACACGTATCTCTCACGTTTTCTCGTATCTCAATCCATTTCGTGCTTTAATGGGAGGGATATTTTTTCTCGTGCAGAACATAATACACAAAAAAAAACTCTGGTTCACCGTCTTCTCGATTCACCATTCCATCGATTTTTTCCTCGGCGTTCATTTTACCGGGCGTTTTGCGAAACAAAATACCTTGACGCTCTTGTTCATGCGGCTATCGCACATAAGCGGGGATGGACGAGAGAAAGGACCGGATCGATAGCCGGCGCATGGCCGCAGGGGTCCACACAGTCGTGCATAGCACGGCACCGAAAAGTTTTTCTACTAGCATACGAGATTCACAGACTGCGCGCAGACATTACACATTTGCTATCGTTTGTTCGCGCTTGAAAGGCTGATCTTGCCTGCAACGAAATCTATCCTCTGAAAATATCTCACCGTACTGCTAGTTGTCGCGATCTGCCATTGTTATCAGATAGAATACATACTAAATTCTAATATCTGTAAATCCCGGAAGTATATCCAGCGATTGAACATTTATTCTTACAATGTTAATTCCTCGTAGATATCTAATACATCATCATGATAATTACATGGATGTGCTTAATGACTGTTGGAATTTCTAGGGCTACTAATAACCACTAGGGAGATATCCGTTTGATCATCTGTGATGCCTTAGGTGACCAAAGGGATTAATAATGAGTAATTACGAGAGATATAATATTCCCATTGATTACAGATATTATGAATAGCGTGTGCCATAGAAATATTTCAAATTGTGCTTTTATTCTATATTTTTTGTGGTATCTTCGCTAATAAGTAATATGTAATAACGTTAATCCGTCATATTTAGAAAAAATTCATGATAGCTTCTTCGCAATAATCATAAGGATGCTATGTATCTATAATATATAATATTATGTATCTATAATATATAATATTATACTATTATATATCACGTTTTTTATATAAAATATAAATTATATCTGAAACGAATATACTTGAATGAAATTGATTCTGCGTATTTTATCTGAATTAAATGTGATTGGCGGAAACTCGAAATACATGTCCGACACAAATTTCGTATAGTATTAAAAATAGTGATTATAATGTTTTACCATGAAAATGACGCAACATTTTATCGTTTTATATTTTATATCATCGTAAACGTTTTATATTTTGTATCAAGATAAGAGACTGTATAGTCATGTTTGATTACAATTCGACACTGAAATTTTACAAGAATCCATTCGAGAGTAAATTTCACATAAGTCGCCGGCATAAATGAAATTATAAAGTCTTATCGTTTGATAAAAAAACACATACAGAAAGAGCATATAAATAATTTAAAAAAAGATACAAACGCAGGAAAAGGGGACGCAACAGTCCCTATCCTCTTCGCTACCCTCTCAATCCTTAGAACTGCGGCGAAGCATGAAGTTATTATCATCTAGAGCGGACGATCTCATTATAAGGGCTTCCACAAGCCATAAACTTAAGCCGTGGCACGACTTCGCGTTACCAAATATGAAACGCACGAATACCAGTTGCCGATGTATGCACAATTGATAAATAATGCATATACGTTGCGCGCGAAATATTTACGTCAATAGACAACCGGAATGCGAACGATAGTTTAACGATTATAAAAAATCGCGAGTCCTGTTTGTAACGCATTTGTGACTGCTGTCACATGGAATCGATATCAGATTACACACATTGTACCAGTAATATGTTTCCATTAATCCGCTTGTAATTTTTAAATAACGCTGTTGCGTTGCCACTGACTCGACTAAATCCGATAATGGGCACTCGAGTTTGAATCTGTTTACACTTGCATGAGAAAAATATGGTCGTCGGAATATCACACAATTTCATTGTTCACATATTCCTTTTTCTCTTATTTGTCTACTCACCTTTCTCTCTCTCTCTCTCTCTCTTTCTCTCTCCCGCCTCCTCCTCTCTCCCTCTCTTTCTCATAATATATTTCATTATTTTATTGTTTATCATTCAGCGCAGCATTTATTGTAAATCTGTGATTTTCGCAGTTTTAATGTTTTAATAATAATGGAACTTTTTCTATGATTATTATTATTTCATATCATCATTCTCTTTTTTCTTTATATTTTAGTTTATAAATTTTAATAAATCTACAATTTATTCTCTATAAATTTAATAATGTCACACATTAATATCGTTTAATTATATCTGTTCTGTTCTTTATAAATCGTTTTTTAAATATGCAGAATTCTAAAAAATATCGGAAAACCGTATCTCGATATGTTTCCTGAGCAATGATGTATAGCAGACGATATTTGTATTCACGAATGTCGAGTGCATAGCAAAGTGTCGTAAAGGATCGTATAAAAGTAGTTTAATGGGTTTCGATAAATTGCCGTGTGCTGTCTATCGACCATGAATTCCCCGATGTTTCGACCGTGTACTTTGGAATATGTACGAACCGAATCCGTTAAATGAAGTTGACGGGAAAATAAAAAAGATGATGGAAAACTCATGTAAACAAGAAAATTGATGACTTTTGAGGCGATCAAACAGAAAAATTCGCTCGCGTCGCATGAAAACGCAAAAAACGCAGTACAATCCTGCTCACAAAAACGGAAGGTCCCTTTCATGTTGTTGCAATTAAGTTTTCCGGTTCAATTACGTAGTCACCGAGATGGCGTGGCAAAGACTTGAAATGCGACGAGATGAAAGAAGACGCGCGCGCTTTGCATGGTAATTCTATAAACATAAATATCTCAGAAATGTACTTTGAAAAATTGAGAAAAATTGTATCTCTCTCATTTTCGCTGATAATAATTGCACCTCAAACGATGCGAGAGCAACTGCACGAGAATTCAAATAAGAGACAATAATATTAATTATTGTACGATTCAAAAATCCTAGGAAATTGTACAAATTCACTGCTCTAATTAATACGCATGTGTTTTACGCACATATTTATTCCGCAATCAAGTACAAAGGGAAAATTAAAGCAGGGAAAATTTATAGAATAATTCATACATATACACGCATACACACATCATACATTCTTCTAAAAACGTAAAATCACAACTTCCATGCATTTAATAATCTCTTGCCACTAATTACACACGCGAATAGATTCGCATCGATAGTGGCCTATGGCTTAATTGGAAAGTGCATCTAAGCATGAAAATCTGCAACATGTTAGGTCGATATTGTTAATATTGCGCTCAAGATTATTTTCTGAAGAGACTTTTATAGATTCGACACTCGTTCAAGGATATTCGAAAAGTCCGAGAACGCTTTACTTTCTTACAGTTATTCCACCAAAAAAATTCCGAAGCCGATGGGAAAACTTTCTCCCGTAACTTTCTCCCCTTTTCCGTGTTATGCGCGCAATTTTAAAGTGGCTATTCAATCACGCAATGAGTTGGTAAAGTGTCCGGCTATCGATACGATATCGACATGTGTTGTTGGGCGTTAAAATTTCGAAAGAAATAAGAGGGAGGAATAGAGGAAGAGAGAATCTTTCGGAAGACCTTTATCTGTAAGAGCGCGGATAAATGAGCCATTTGTACGTACTAATGACACGATCTATGTAACGACCCGTATACGCCCATCGCCGTTTCAGTATATTTTCAAGTCGACCCGCTAAGCACGCGCGCCGCTGGATTATACACCCACACAATTTCAGACATGCAATTATGCAATTAAGCCCTTCGCTCGTAACGTACACTCTACTCGCTCGAGAGGACTACTTTCTAACATGCAATCGTACTGCTGAACGTAATGTGTGTGAGAGAAAGAGAGAGAGGCGTCCTCGCGTAAATGCAGTGAAATGCAGCGCGAACCCACTATGACTCACGTTAAACGACAAAAGGATTTAGACGCGTACAAAGGATACACGTTTAATGTTCGATATTAAATCCCCGAATGTGCAGTTGCAATTCCGGAGCGAATATTTCCACGTGTATAAACAGCATCTGCAGCGTAACAATTGTGTATGATTGATTCTCCAACTTGCGATATCTAATAACTGGTGTATAACGGTACGGTTACACGTATTATCCGATGGCTCAAACATACGAGAACTCGCTAATAAACGTGCACGTGTCGCGCGCAAATATATATCGCGCAATTAGCGCAGTAAAGGAGGCATATCTAATCCGGTGTCTATGACACGTTGCCACGATTGCGCTGAGCAACTGGACCAACGGAAGATACGGCCTTTGCCCACTCGGTCTCTCTCGCTTTATCAATACTCTCCGTAGCATGTATACTTGGCATACGTGTGACTGGAAATCGAGTCTGCTCATTCCCACGCATGAAGTTCCTAAGCCACCGCGCCGTGAATACCCCTTGACCCCGACAACCGTAGAACTATGCATTTGCCGGGGTGGCTGTACATTACTCGGGCACATCTTGGCTTCCGCTCCGCGAACGTCGAGTACGATGCACTTGCATCCAAGCGCACAAGCCTCCTTCTCTTACCTTGCCGAAACATTATACCTCGTTGACGAAGCCGTAAAACACGAATGTGCAAAGTGAATGCACTTTCCTAATGATTGATCGATATTAAACGCGTAATATTGCTGAGTAATTATGTATGTAAATTTCTTTGATAAATATTACTTTTGATACATATTTTTAAGTATTTTTTACAATTAAAATTTTAATCAAGTGCCAATTTCATCTAATAAAAATTATGTAATTAAAATATGATTTTAAAAAATCGTCTAAATATCATTTAAAATATAACATATAAAGAGATATACATATAAAGAAATTAAAAATTATTTATAAATTGTAAATTTAATGAAAAACTTTTATTCTGTCTTGTTCTCAATCTTGCAAATTATGCAATTATACTTGTGTAATGTGTATTTATATTTGATTTTCGCTTATCTACCATCATATTGTGCGTTGTTATTAAATTATAACTTTGTATCTAGTTTAAAAAATTCCTACCTAAGAGAATCTGTACCGCTTGTGAAATTCGATTCAATTCATAATAAATGAATATATCCATCTATATACATACCATCGCATATAGTGCTCCTCGAGATAACTAGTTCCAGAACATGTGCAATAACCGGAATCGGTTAATTTCGGTTAGTTCAATTTTCGATGCCGCGAGAATATAGAAAGTGATCTCGATGTGTATATTCGTAACAAATTCAAAGTATGCGTCGAAAGTAATATTTTTATTTATTTATTTAAATTTATTTATCTAACACATTTTTTTCATCGAACCAATTACATGTATTTGTTAACTCAGATCCACTTAAATTATACATCTATAGTTTACGATAAGCACAATGCTTAACATAAGACGCGATATTTCCGTAAAATTTCCGTTGGAATTTAACTGAGGAATATCAAATGTAGGTCGGCGAAGGCTTTTGTAAAGTAAATACCAAATCTCTCTCTGTATCCGTCTTATTTTTCTTTCCAACTTTTGCACGCGCACATGCATGATAAAGAGATCGCGCCGAGTCCGGCACCCTTCGCGAGACATTCTAGCACCTGGCGCACCGTAAAATAGCGCGGAGCTTATACACCCGACGTATGTCGGCCCTTTTGCGAGCGAAAGGAAGGAAGAAGGAAAGAAAGAACGCTTTCCATGCTGAGGGCTCGCCACCTAATATCCAGCGGGCCACTTTAACGTAACTCTTCAGCACGGCGAGATACAATCGTCGGCAAAAGTCGAGACGTCCTTCGCGTGTCCGTGTACGCCATGTGACCTCGATATCACACCGCGACCCCACGATAAGGCTCGATCCTACCTCGAGGAAAGGCTGCCTCTCCGGAGAGTGGCTGCCCCTAATACGACTTTATCAGGCATCTCGCTCACGAGTAGATAGCGCTTCGATGAGCTCGCGATATAAATGGCGAAAAGCATGATATTATACTGTTTAATGGAAACATAACGTGATTTCGCGCAATAAGACGTTACACTAGTTCCTACATGACGGAGTAATCATAAAATTTGTTATTACTGCAAATCTAAGCCTAATATTGTATAAAGTAATATTATGATACAAGTAACCGTATTATATATATGTAACGTTGCGATATAGTGTCAAATTATAGTGTGATATAGTGTTAAATTACAGTGCCATACGTTTGGCTTGCGTGTCTTCGAGCAGCTTTGGCGGATACGTTATACCTCCCCGACTACTTCGACGCTTGCCTTCCTTGTACATCTTCGACTACTTCGGCGTCTCTATGTTTCTAACTACTTTGATGTTTAGTTCGTGCCTGCTACGATCAAAGCTGATATTGATGACATCGTTATCGGTACGTTAATATTACTTGGCGTTTAAAGGGGCAAAATGTGCGTACGTTAATGTGTGTTATATATTAGTTGACGTAACCCGCGATGAAATATAAAAGCGGAAATAATGAATTTCGAGTTAAATTTAAAATAAACCATTCCAAAAGAATCTCCCGAATCTCAGTAATGGACTCACTGATTGAGCCATTAAGTGCTGTTTCCATTTAATCCGGATTTTTCCGGCGTGTTATTTCTGTAAATAATGATAATTTACTTGCGCTTGCTTTAGTACTGTAAAACAAATTCGTCAGAATAAATAATTTTTAATGCATGCCATAAGTTACAATGGATATAAACAAAACTTGGCAAGCTAAACATGTACTAAGACGTGGATCCTAATCTGATTAATGTTGGCGGTAATCTCGTCCCCAAGACGATCCCATTATATGAGACAACATCCGAAAAGTGGAAGTCAGACTTAATCTCGTTGCTTGATACTCACAGATGATCCGTTGCGACATAGTTTCTGCTTTCATCGAAAATTTTGAGAGAATATCGAGATAACGTAAAATACAATAATAATGTATTTTCTCGCTCGAATAATTGTTTCTGAATATCTAAAACATTCAAATGTTGAAGATATAATATTGAAATAAATACTCAAACTGTATAAATGTATAATATATAAATCTCAATATAAATGAAGAAACGTTAAATCAAACAAATATCCATTAATACTTGACATGTGAAAAAATAAATATATCACTCATTTTATCTTTTTTCTATATATGAGCTTACATTTTAGATTTTAGATCTATGACCTATCGTGAATATGTATGGAAAATCCGGAATAGAATTCTATTTGTAATGTCATGTATCGTATAACAGAAAATACATATATTTGAAGGAATAAAATATAAAATGCATATACAAATTATACGAAACATGTATCAGAATACATACACAATTTTAAATGAGTTTAGCTACAATTACATATATTTAAAATTTCATTTTTTAAATCATCTTTATTAATCTATTGTACGCACGACTAAGGTGTGAATAAGATACGATATCACAATGATCTGTGCGTACGTAATGCGAGATAAGCTGAAAGTGCGACAAGTGATAGACAGCTTACGAAGGGAGAGACGCAGGAGCAGCAGGGAAATTTTCACTTGCGCGAGGGTGGAGAACATACGTCGCGGCCACGCTTCCTGCGCAGACTGTACGCGAAAGAGGGATATCGACCAACCTCTGATGCTGCCTCCACGAGACACTCTTACGATCGTATTTCGAATACACCGTCTGCACGTAAGCAGCCTTATATCTACAGCTCTGGTGTGTTTGTCTCGATATGACTGTCTTACGATAGAATAATTCGAGAGGGTGACATTCTTCCCCCTCGTGAAAGATGCGTTAGTCGATACGTTTCGCCGGGACGATTCTCGAAGAGACCGGCTCGAAGGAAGACACTAAATAAATTTACGAGCGTGTGCTAACGCAACCGAAAACGCTCGACATACTTCTCTCGTAAATCATGTGTGTCAAGAACGTAGAAAGATCAGTTGAGTAAAATTCGGTATCGCCGAGCACTGTACGCGAATGAATGTCAGCGTAATGTCGTCAACGATACGTTACACATATAAATTAATTATCCCGCTTGAGACTTGAGTTCATCCGCGCGTGTCCTCTGGATCAAAGTTTTAATTAACTTCATCTTTCGTAAAACTTGTCCTACGACGAGACTTTCCGGTTCGCTAGTGGATCAGTACGCTATGCGAAAGATATTTTATTATAAATCGACTACATCTTTTCTCGATGATATATTCGCTGAATTATATTCTGATGCAGCAGCAAGAGGCAAGCGAAAGTAAATATCGATAATAATATGTCAATGCATTTGTTGCGGCTAAATTTTAAACAAGAACATTCAGGCAACAGGAATATCAATGATAATAAAAATTATGTTTCTTTGAAAGAAAATATAAAAAATCAGATATCGTATACTGTTCCGAAAATTATGATGATAATTAAATTAGATAGTCTTTTTCTCTCTCTTTCTTTCCTAAATATAAATATATCAAATAAATAAATCATATAAATTATATTTGATAAAAACTTATTTTACACGTTGAAAATGGAATGATTAAATATTACTGCATAAAGTATTGCAAAGTTTTAATTGCGATAAGTTTTTTAAATGACACGCGCGCGCGATGTAAACCATCTTTCATACGCTTCTTTCGCGATCGTCAGCAATTATCGATGTTAACTCCTGTCAGTAAATATTTAAGGGTACGAATATTTCACCGACGTTACTTTGGGAGTTAATAACACGCTAAAAGCGACGATCAATAACAGCTCAACGTGTCACAGCGGAAGGATGCGGTATGGCGAAGCAGCGAGACTAGCAAAAGCATTCCTAGGGCGAAAGTTTCGAAATGATCTCCCCATTTACCAGCATCCATAGAACTCAAGGCTGATAATTTGATGACTCCCTAAGTTCCCCAAAAGGATTAGTACTTTTAGAGAAAAACTTTTTAATGAGTTACTCATGCGAAGGTTTCTCCGCTCGCTCGAGAAGGATTCGTCCTAATTATTACTCTTAGCTGATACTTTGCTTTAGAATAATATAATGCGATTGCACGCAAGGAACTCGCTGTTTCCTCGTGCATCATCAACATACGCGCCGATAATTTCACGATGTAGGTTCACGTGCTACGTTTCAAATCCGTTCGTGTTTGATTACATATTTTATATTTAATTACGTACGTATATATAACGTAAATTGCATACATCAAATATATCATTTGGTGTGCACACATCGTTGAACTGAAAATATATTATATCCAATATACCGATATAATAATCAATGTGTATAAAATAATAAGTACCTATCGATAGAAACATAATTATAATTATTGGGCAACTTGATGGGATACTATACATCACTGGAATTTAGCCGAGTGAAGATACAGTTTGTATTATTAACAGCTATTACAATCTCGCGATAAAACGATGACGAAATGCATTGAATAATAATTAATTGAGTGCGAATTAAATATCATGCATCATATTCACAACGCATGAACTTTTGCCGTGTTTATCCGTCGCAGGAAGATCATTAATTCTCGTGCTATCCGAAGAGAATATTAGTTTAGTCGGTAATGTACACCTTCAGTCGCGAAATTTGCATGCGTGTGTCTTAGATTGTTATGATTCACGCCAAATGAGATGCCGTCCCGACAGGCATAATACAATCGAATCGATTTTCAGCGTGCATCCGTGAAAAGCGAGTATTCGTCGTGACACACCTGTTGGTTAGCATTAACATTGTATTTTCCGCGTTTACGAGAAGGAAATCTCTCCGTCGATGAGAATTCGCGGCTTCGTTCTACATCGTTAACATCACGTCGCGAAAACGTACACAGACCTGGCCGTGAAATACAATAAATAGCACCCGACAACTCTGATAGAGAGAAATCCCGTTGATGCACCTGTTGGTCGCTTTGTCAAATCGACGAGTCTATCAACCCGCAAATCATTGTCTTATCTCAATTCGCTAGGATTAATCCAATCGATCTCGTTCTCCGATATAAACGTCGCGCCCCATCCGTTACGTCGTTGTGAGACCTATCCGATCTCTCTTTCTCTCTTTTTCTCTTTCTATAACGTCGATTTAAAAATTGCGGAGTGTACATTCGCGTGGCAAGCGAATGGTTTCGGAGAGAACAGGCGGAATAAAGGATTACCGTCAAACTTGACGGATATGCATCGCCGGATGAAATTTTAACAATTCGAAACTTTTGCTCGCACAACGGATGAAAACAGAATCGTTTTACTGGTTTTATTTAAACAATATAGGGGGAATAATTGACAGAATTCGTAATTAAATGTGCGAGTTTATGACGAAAGAAAAAATCGCGGACAAATAATCACATAATTGCGCGAAAATTTTTTAGCGACTCTCCTTTGTTCTATAATTCTTTCATCGACACAGTACTTGGTAAATATTTCCGGAACGTATGCTCAATTTTGCTCATAAAAAACGTATACATTTTTAAAACATTTCATGCAAAATATTCTGTGCATACGACTGCTCGTATAACTACATATATCTAATTCACAAATAAAATGAGAACTTATTGTTAGTCAAAAGTTTAGTAAGCTCTTAATGCAGAGATATCGCATATGAAAGTATAAATATGAAGTATTAGTACTTCTCGCGCGAGACTCGTATAATTCAATTTCACCATTGTATACGTATATTCTGCAAAAAATGTATGAGAAATAAAAGAGAGAGAGACAGAGAATATAACAATGTTGTTTTTAACATACAACCGGAAATGGTTTAAATAAACTTCTCCCCAGCGCTAATTGTATAAAAGAAAGCAATAAATTTATAAACTTATTATCGCGGAATAATAAATAAATGAAAAGTTAAATTTCAATTTATGATCCCGCCTCAGCTTATTATACATCAATTACGTGCTTCCTGTGCGCACGTTTCGAAAGTAATCTCTGTTCTAAAACGCGAGAGCAAACTTGCATCGCGAATTCGGAGGTACTCGCGGCTGGAAACCGCACGGACGCGAAACGCAAGTTAATTAACGAAAATTCATTTGCCATAGTATGCGGATTATTGATCAATGGTTTCCCGCTCGCAAACTCACCATCCATCTAATAGACAATAGGACTGATGCTAGTCAACTTTATTGAAACGATGGTAAACAACATTTGGCGATGACATGTTTGCCTATATTCGGTTACCAGCACAGCACACCGAGAGGGGTTAAAACTATTTCAACAGAATTATTCACGGTGCTATTAATGCGGCGATACGAAATTCGTATCGGTACATATATATATATATATACATATATGTACATCCCAATCGTGCAATATATATTGCAGACACAGAGAGATTGACGGTTACCATCTGCATAATATGAGAGGATCTAATATCGCCGTCTGCGCTGTTATACCTCCGTTTTACCTCCGAGTCGAGTTTAAAATACTCCGTGCGACGAAAGAACGTCGGGAGAAACGAAACAATGGTAGATATAATCCGCTTTTCTATCTCGCGTATCTTTATGTATACCGGGGGCTCGTCTATTCTCTCGCCGATTTTACGGAGAAGTCCGGGAATGTAGCGGCGAAATGAATAAACGGGATTTGCGGCTCTTTTAGCGACGCATTATTTAGAGGAAGTGGCGGGTGGGGGAAAAAGGGAGGTTATTAAATTACACCTTCAAATAATGTCAAGATCACATTTGAAACACAGCGCGTACAATGCAACCGCTCGTGTAGTTCTGCATTGAAGCACCTCTAATTATACAAGTGTATTACATTACGCAGTTATACTTGGCATCATGTCACCATTGTGTCCCGCATTGCGCAATTTTTCTCTCTCTTTCTTCCTTTCTCTCGAACGGTTTTCATCGCACGTTCGCACAAGGGAACAAGAAATCGCAACAGAGAAATGGTTTTACAGGCCGTAAGAAAAATTATTCGCCGCGCAACGTCACAAAGTACGCAATGTTCGTAGAGTTATGAGGTTCACGGTTGTTTCGGAATACCTATTTTGAGAAGAAATACTCGCGGTAACGTTCGCGTAGTGGAATAGATGATCGACCGATTGGAAATAAAAAGAAAAAAAAAAAATTGCTGGCACCGGAGGAAACATGGCGTATAGAGTGCCCGACTGCTTTCTCGTCAAATTTCCGTGGCGAACGACACAGTTGCCGCGGCACAAAGAAAAATTCTATTATCGCGGCACCTGTTGGTCGCCGTCGTCCCCTCTCATCCGACTCGTCCCTCCCCTTCTCTCCCTTTGACGGTCGACGGGCTCCTCCCTGGCCTCTATCAAGCGGCCTCGACCCATTCAAATGGTCGCAATGTAATCGAACCATTTCTACACCGGCGCAAGCATTTCACTCCGGCCATCGGAGAAGAAATAACCGCTGTCCTAGCTACCTGTTGGTCACGACTCTGACAAATGCCTTCCTTCGTAGCGACTATTCCTCATCGTCGTCGGATAACTTTCGCAAGTCGCGCTTCCGTCGACGTTGTCTACGCGTTGTCGATCGCATCAAACGAGCGCAAAAAGTCGTCCCTCCCTCTTGCTCGCGCAAACTTTGTTAAGGCGGGTCTGACCTGATTCCGCGTTTCCTCCCTATCGTTTATCGAATTGACATAACATTCACGTATGTATGTATGATATCTCGATTCCCGTTTTATACGAACATATATATTTTGTTGGGTGTGAATCATCTTTTTTTTAGACGCGTTTCATGAATGCAATGCACACACATTTGATTTAATGATTACAATTATTATGTCTCTTGCAAGATTAAAAAAGGATCAAAATCTATACGTTAAATTTTACATAATAATTTTAAATTATATCTTATATGTCTTATGCTGTTTATAAAATATTGTAGTTCATATCACGAGCCGTTCAATAAAAAAAAAAATCTATAAATATCGACAAATCGCTAATGCACGTAGGGAATACAATCGCAGGACAATACATGAAATTTCCATCGTTATCATCGATTCATCGGAATTCATTGTACCCTCGAGTGTCCCGCCGCATGAAGATTGCCTCCTCTCATGAATAAGGCGGAACGAGTTTCTCGGACTGCTCCTCGAAACGAGGGAGCGATTACGTTTCCCCGTGAACGAATGCGAATGGGACTGCGGAATTTGGCAGTTAGGCCAAGCGGATATATCGTTCCGTATGGAAACTCTGCGCGAGCTTTGCAGTCGGCAACGGATAATGTATGGAGCAAACGAGAAGCGGAGGTGCCTCGATGCGTCTGAAAGACCGCGATTCCACGGCGTCGAGCCACCGTTTTCCTAGCTTGGCGCTCGTTTGTCTAATCCGACCTGGCTTAGGCGCTCCGAGATACCGCGAATACAGCCAGCAGGTTCGCATACTTTAGATTATGCTAAAGCAAAACAAGTTTTTCCCGGGTGAACGTTGTTTGACCGAGCGCAAAGATTTTCTGATCCTCTAAGACCTGAGTCTGCAGTTTTACGGGGATTTGTATAAAAATTTTGCAGTGTAAAGTCTGCAAAAGCATTTACAATAGTAAACATTATTCGCTTTATCCGTAAAATAGATTATACTGTATAAATAGAAATAGCTACCATCTACAGTCGTTTTAACGATATTAAATTGCATCGGTAGTTTTGTACGATTAACGATAAGAAATATAATCTATCCACATTTAAAGGACCATAAACGTAATGAAACACGTATAAAGAGCTTATTGTTAGAAACTAAAGCATGCTATAAGTTATATTATACTGCCTCGACGACGTCGCTTTATTAAGTGCTTTATTAAACGCGGACACTCATTTCGCGTGCACAAGAGAACCCTAGGTCCTATTATTTTAATTGTCCTAACGATGACGCACTAGTCGTTGCAAGAGATATTTAGCCGGCCATTTAGTTAATTCCTGACTTCTTACGTGATCATGCATATGCATGTGTACGCAACGCACTATTAACGAGGACGTTTCGATACCGTAGACCGATGTTTATGGAGTAGCTCCCGTCGCGCGGCAGCTCGTTGTGACAACACAATGGCTACGCCATTCCCGAGGCACCGTGTGCCTCTCTTGTTCGTCTAATCCCGGCCTAGGCTTAGCCTAGCTGCGGGTTACAGGGCGCGACGCAACACCGTGCTCTCCGGACCGAGGTGGGATAAAACCGGCTTTCAGTCTGACATGTCTGAAATATGTCCCGACCGAGAGAGAACGCGTGTAACATCCGATAAACGCTCTGCTGCCAAAAGGGACATTCATGTGTCCACGTCGTGTGAGACGTCCGCGTTTTAGGGTGTGTTATTCAACGTCGTTATTCGCGTCGCACGTGCCGTGATTCTCACGCGTATCCCTCCGATAGTTGATGGATGCTTGGAATGCGGAAACTGTATTTTCGAATTTACACGAATTTTCCTTCGAACAATAGTCACGTGTCGGAATTCAATACGAGTTTCGATCTGGCTCGAATATTCGATACTCGTATCGAAGTTCGTGGAATGTAGCATGAATGATAATTGCATCTCTATGAAATTACATGTCGATGATGTTGTTCATAATGAGAGAATTTTAAATAGAGTACAAACAGTTTAAATATTTAAATAGTTGTTTACAAGCCTCAAGACAAAAGTTTTCGAAAAATTTAATCTTGATCTTGAGTGAATCTGTAGTAAAAATCTCTTGGACTTTGTCTCGATTTTATTAACAACTTTCATCTAACAACTCATCTTTCTTTATTAAACAATTATTTAAAATAATTATAATAATAAATATCTTTTTAGATTATTGAACTTTAAAAAAGCTAATATATATATATATATATATATATATATATATATATATATATCAGCTTTTTTTAAAATTCAATAATCTAAAAAGATTATAATAATATATGACAATCTTAATCTTGATATCTTAGTCTTGATAATTGATTAAAAATCTTGTCTTGATTTTTTCTTGAATTTTAAGACAAGGCAATAATCAAGACTAATTTTGATATCTCGTGCAATACTATCTTTAAGCTTACTCAATTTTAGAAAAAATGTGGATTAATATTTGATTAACTCTTGCAGATTAACAATTAATTAACGTTACTCATCTGCGATTAATTTAAATTTTTCTCATCACCATTATACAAGGGAGCGTAAAAATTTGAGAACATTTTGATGAAAAGTAAATTCAACAGTTTCTAAAATACATACTTGTATCTTTTCTCCATATAAAATAAAAAGCCAGCGCTGCCTTGTATGATACTTTTTTTATCTCCTACGGTATATTCATATTTATGCTAATATACATTATGCGCGAACTGCGCCTTTGAAAAGATTGCCTGTAATCGACGCATTGTTTGCACGCTGCAATCGTGTTCGTCTAATTGCCGTTAGTTCACGTAGATTGCAATGTGTCACGCATGCGGTATCGCCACCAGATGTTTTGATGGAAGCTTAAACCATTGCAACGAGGCGTTCTAATTCGATCGCGATCAGCTGCGATGTAACAAGTACTTTTGCGTAGCGATTATTTCGAACGAGCACGGAGACTTGTTCGAGCATACGTTTTTCGACTCGCAATTTTCCATTGTCTCTTGTCCAACGAGCTCGGAGCTACGTGAGCTATTTCGATCGTTCGATCGAACGCGCATTCCGTGACGAGGATACGAGCGATTTTTCAATAGCAGGTTAAAGGTTCTAGAATACGCGGGCTCTGTACGTTCGGCGCTCACCATTTCGAAAATTGTTTCGCGTAATGAAACCCCCATCGTGCCCGGAAACAAACGATTTTATGCATTGAACAAACGAATCTCACACGCGCGCATTCAGTGGAATTCTAGTCGAATCGTGTACTCATTACCTGCTTTGCTCCGGATGGATGTAATTTGATCCAAGCCAAATATTTGTCTTAAATATTTGTGTTAAAATCAGCATCAATCAGAATGAATTAAAACTGGAAGTAAATTATAGGCTAAAATATTTGACTCGAATCTATCTTGCGTGTAATTTCAATTATTTATTATAAAATAATGTAACAAGACATATTTTTATATTTATCTTGTGGATAAAAAGAGAAACAAGAATTGAATCAAGATCGTCAAATAAATAATACGAAAATTCTTAAGACGCGAAAATTCCAAAAAATATTTCTTGACTCAAAATAATTTGGCTGTTTTTTTTAATAGCCGCTAAATTATGAGTTTATCTCAGAGAAAGGATTATAAGCGAAGCTAAAACGCAGGCGGTTCCCGCCTCGCAAATTCACGGCGTCTTCGTCGTCCTGATCGATCGTCGGGGGAGCCAAGCCGTCTATTCACCCACTCGTACACGCTCTATGTGTATGGTACTTGAACTACACAAGCTACCCGTCCGGTCCAGGCGAACCTTTGCGCGACTAGCCAACTGCATCTAATTTACTTTTATCGCGCTTTCCGCTCGTCCTTATCCCACCTCTTATTCACACGCATATACTAACGTCACATCTGACGGAAATTTGACGACGCTGATTTGACGAGAATCTCGACGGGCTTTCACCGACCGTGTATTACGATACGCGTCGCCAGCAAATTGAATGCGAGTACTCGAAGATAAAGGGGAGTGTGCGAGCGAGAATGCGGTAAGTATAAAGGAGAAGGCGAGAATAGGAAGGTAAGACGTGGCCACGTCGAGAGAGCGTTATCTCCGCACGTAGAGAGGTAGTGGTGAGGATGGTGAGCAAATGGGTTTGTCCTTTGGATGGCGTGTCGCTCGGGAGAGAGTAGGAAGTGAAAAGGGGGAAGAAGGAGAGAGAAAAGGGAGATACAGCACAGACGAAGAGAAAGATCCGGCGGCGCCCGTGGGATAACGCGGCGTGATTTTTATCAAAAACGTGCTTTGAGGTAGCGATGCTTTTTACGAGATCGTCGCGCTAACAGCCGCGAAATTACGTCTGCGTCAGCCTAAGTTACAACCGCAGAAGATGGCGCGATACGCATCTATTAAGACCGAAATCTCTTAGTGGGATCATAAATGATATTTTAAATTATTTTGGACGATATCATGCTTAATCCTTTTCGTTACATACTCGAATATTGAAAATTCGCGAGATAATCTTCTTCTATTGAATATTCGCGAGATAATCTTCTTCTCCAAAAGAGACTATTATAATATGTCGCTGTAATATATTGTCTTGAAAAGACATTTCTGAGATAAATTGCAAGTACTTATGATATTTCACGAGACATCCAGAGAATTCACTAATTAATAATGCAGCATTTCCGGAACGTACAGAACATGCTTAAAACATTACAAAGTACCATCGTTTTGTATTACATATATATATATATATATATATATATATATATATATATATATCAGTCTTGGTAAATGATCTCGAAGGTGTTGCCAAAGCGTCTTCTATTTATTTTATAAAAGATAAAAAAATTATAAATAAAAATTATTATGCGATAATCTACCTATGCATTTAATATTTCTTAGATAATCAAACTATAACAAATATTATTGCGTTTCGGTTAATAATTTCGAGAGAATTATTCATCAATTTATAAAGTGAAAGAAAGCGTAATTTAAGAAAATTTTAATTTAAAATCAGAGAGAGAAAGAGAGACAAATAATAACTTAAAAACAGCTGTTGAAAGAAATACATTCTTGCATAAATAAATCTGAAGGAACGATCGGAATCCATCAAATCCACACACATATACACGCGTGTGCGATCGTCATATGGGCCACGCGCGTCCCGAAACTAATTGCGCGCATTCCTCACCATTCGTTCCCTTCGGAGAAGGGAAATGACAAAAAAATAGCGAGAGCGTTTGAAGAGGGCTTTTTCCAGTATCGGAAATTGAGCGGACTAGTATTGACATCACCGCCGAGTGGCACCGCGAAATTGTACGTTGTGTGTGTGTGTGTGTGTGTGGATATATTATATATTGGGAGAACGAGAATAAAAGAAAAATCGCTCCCCGACGCGATTGTCGCAGACCGGCGGGAAACATGATGCCGAGGTTAATGAAACTCCACATCGCCCACATTTCACGAGTTTATAGAGGATGGATTCTTCTAATTATTTTCAGAGGAGCAGGTTCGTACCATTCTATACCATCCCACTTTTTTCTCCTTTCTCTCGTTCTCCTGGCTCGTGTTTTACGCGAAGCTTTACGACTCCCGGATATATGCACGCACCCCGGCGATTGTTATTTCCGCGGCGGCGCATTCGTAACTCTGAATTGTCCTCTTTAATAAGTAAAATTTCTCTCGATGAAAAACTGCGCGGATTTTCACATCTTCATCACCATTCGAGGAAATTACGTTCGTTAAGACACACATATACATATTTCCATATAATATTGAAGTGACAGATACACGATATTTCAATGAATATATATTTTCATAAACTTTTTCATGTATTAATTTTAATATAATATAATTGCAAATATTTGCTAAAAGTTTTTTTGGCTTGAAATTAAAATTGATTAAAAATAAAATTTATTTAAAATTAATTTAAAATAAAATTTTGTGTAGAGAATAATACAAACATTTTCACGTTTTGTTGATGATGGCGTAAATTCGGTTCCGATTTTTCAATTATAACGGAAAAGCGAATCTCAAGGCAAAATTCCAAGCAAGCTAAACGTGCTCTCTTAGCGTCGCATTTATTCTTTCTCACAGAAAAAGAATTACTTTGAGAATCTAAAATGTAAGAACAAAAATGTGTTAAGTAATTTTCGCAAAGGATAATGTATTTATACGGATTCAAATTAAATTTAAAATCCTTAAAATTCCTAAAATCCTTAAAGAACCGTAAGAATGGAACGATTAGGATGAGATTCCGAGAGCAAGTTTGAGAAACTCTTACAAAATCTTGCCTCTGCTTTTTCTTCTTTGTCTACTACTCCCTGTAACACTCGTATACCCTCGAGTCGAGGCATCCGACATAAGTGATACGAACAGAATTTGCGAATGTTCCGGAAGTACACCTTGGGGACGGAGAATGGAAAACGATCGTCGTACTTTTAACGGGCGTGCAACTCCAGAAACGGGAATCTATGTAACTTTGGATTATCTAAATGGACCTGATCCCAATACAATGGTTTTCCTATTTTTAATGTTTTACTCACACAGATAGCGAAAGACATTTTCGTGTATATAGAGAAAAGATTTTTTTTCCTAATCATATCATATTTCAAAATCAAATCACGACTTCGATATTGGGTTTTTTATCTGCGAATCGATTTCTAAATTAAAGTTTGTTAAACTAATTATAAAAAGCAAATACCGTAAAATTCAATAACATTTTACTGGACGCTTTAAATCTGTCACGAGAAAATATTGTATATATAAATATACTGATGTTTTAATTGTTAAATGTCTCTTAAACATAGAATTTTTTTCTATTCATAAAAAAATGTATTTCATCTTAGAAAATTATAAAAATACATAATAACAAGCCTACAAAATATTCGGTTCCACTGAATTTGTAATAATAATGCGAATCGCATATAACTGACAATATCCTCTAATTAATTGCAGCTACGATCTCAATTCGCTTATCACGCTAATCAATCAGTCCTGTACGCGAATAATCGTGCAATTGTTCTGTCAATAATACGCTACGTTCGCGCGCACGACATGATTGAACCTCGCTAGAAAGATTCGCGTTATGGAAATGGGAGACGATTGTCGCGGAACGAGCGCTTAACGCAGAAATTAAAGGAGATAGTACTTAGGATTATCGAGAAGATTACGCAGGAAGTTTCGCCGTTTCTTCGTATTGTTTCGCCTTATTACCGACATTCGTACTCTTGGTTTTTCGACCACAATGCTTTTACTCTTTTATGAGTGCATCACATGCATATATACACGTGTATATAGGGTGCACACATAAAAATATTATTTATTCGACTCGCGACTATTTAAATGCACATTGTCGCAAGAAAAGACCTATACAAACATGTATAAACTACCAGATATAAGCGACCATTCCAGCGCTGATCATTTTTTATACTCGACTGATTAAATCCTCTTTTTCATCTTTCGCAAAAACATGGTAGAGATATGTATGATATAGGGGCTAACGTTTTTCTAACTCTTGCTTTACAGCGGTATACTTCTTCGTATGAAGGTAAAAAATGTTACGAGCAATAAAAGAAAGAACAAAAGAAAAAAGAGAGTTTATATGTATAGATCGTATCTTTGATACAAGAATATGTATAGACTCTTTGTATCGATCTCAAGGAGTCTCATAACGTGAGAAATGCAGTTTATAATGCTAACGAGCGTGACAAAGTTTTAAAACGATTTTTTCATTTCTTACATATGTGTTGCGTGTCATATTTCAATTTCTTTCAATAGCTTCTAAAAAGAGAAAACAATCTACTTATAATAAAAAAATTGTAGAAGAATCGTATGTATATCTAATTTTACAATCAAACGTTTAGTTAAATTGAAAACTCAGAAACTAAGAGAGAAACCCAGAATATTGTTTTGTCGTAGTTATTTATTATAACTAGAAGTCACTTTTCATGAGCACGAGAGATTTCAGAGTTGATAATACATTTTCTCAACATAATCTGCGCTTGCTATTTACTCTCGCGGAATTTCTCACCTTTTTCTGCACATCTCTCTTCGTTTTACATGTGTTCGGATCATTCGTATAGTGAATATGTACAAGTCGCGTTTATCGCAGACAATAAACTGCACGAGGTAATCGAATCGCGAGCTGTATCTCTTGTAGAGATTTAAAACTACAACCTCCGACGACTAAAGATACGATCGCCTCGCGACGAGCATTCAGCTTCGGATAAGAATCGACCCCGAGACTTGTATCACAGGATCGCAATCCGATAAGTGTAATCGCGACAACTTCCGACGATTCAGCTCGATCGTGTCTAGCTATTGTAGGATGTACCGGATGTTTATCGCGTTCACAATCAGTAGTATATTCAACTACTGATTGTGATTGTGAAACGGGAAAGATCTTGAGGCAAGTTGTTGTTTCATTTTGTTCATTCGTTCGTTTGATATTAATGACAATAAGTGTTAAATACCTTCTTAAATATATCTTTCATAATGCTTATGTATTTCAATATAAGATCGATGAACACTAGAATAAGAATTGTACTTTACACACCAGAGATTTTATTTGATTAACGATTAACTTTTGATTGAAATGGAATTTAAGTGACAGTCGAAATTAGTATTATGGAGAGCAATTTGCTGCAGAAAACAGTAAAAAAGTGTACTAACAATAAGTATCATAAATAATATTTCATATGTTTATAATGACTTATATTGATTGATTAATGTCATAATTTTCGAAGAAAACGAGTTCGAATTTAATTTTATCTGGGATTTATGTAAATTTTTGTCACTTTATAGTGACAATCTTCAAGTTTTGTTCTACTTTATAGTGAAACAATCTTCATAGCATTACTTATAGCATTATGTATAATGAATTTAGAGAAGATTAAATAGAATGTAAAATAAAGCCAAAGGATCAGTTATGCAAAGTGACTCGTGAAAATAAATTTTATTCCATTTTTTTTGTATATGTTACTATTGTGTGAAAATTAATCTAAAAATCTATCTTCTATATATACAACTGTTTCTATCGTTCGTTTGATATATTTCAAATATGCACAGACTAGAATAAATTAATAAACTAGAATTAATAAAAGAAGTTTAGCTATTTTATCTTCGAATGTAGGTGAATATTCAAAAAATAAAGAGACATTTTTATACATCGTTTTGTTCATAATTATTTTAAATCATCAAATTCAAAGCACGGTCAATTTAAAAATGTCAACTATGATATTGTAATCATATTTTAAAAATAACAAATTGATACGCGAGTATCAAGAATTATTAAAAGAACTTCAATGTTCTATTTCCTAGCTTAAGAAATCTTAGCATCGACAATAACAATGCATGCAAAAATTGAAAATACATTTTTATGCATTCATAAAAGTAATACTTACGTTATATATTCTATCAGATCTTTCGGGATGGGGCATTGTTCGTGTGCTCCACGATACCATGCGTGACGTAGTTGAATTGAACTCCCGCTAAACTGCCTGCAAAGTGCATATTGTTTCGTTTAACGCCATGTCGACCGGCGAAAGGCGTTCGGTCACGGTGCAAAGCCCGTGGAATCGAAACCAATGGAAGCTCGATAGAGCGCTGACATAACCGAGAAGTTAGGATAGCTCCCTGCCTCGCGAGATGTCGATCGTCGATGTCGTTGTACGACGATGTCCGACTTGAGATCAAAGTCGATATCATTCCAGGCTAACTACGTTGCCATGGAAATCGGCCGCGGCTGATACTCTCAAATAGAGTCCGGGGCTGACTCGGTAAATTCTACAAATGGAATTGCCAGTCCGGACTCAGCGCTGTTGGTCCAATGCGTTCAGTCAAAGAGAATTCGCGAGACAACGTCGATATTGAAGTCAAGAGCAGAGCGACGGCTCATCTACTTATTCTTCTGCACAGCTGACGAAACGCGAAAACAATAACCGTTGTCTTTAACAAGTATCATAAATAGTAGCCTTTATAATAAGTAAGAATAACTCTTTTCCTCCAACTTCCAAATCTCATTCCAAATTTTTTATTAAATCAACTGTATTAATTATATCGATAAATCTTTTTGTTACTAAAGATACTCTGAATTCTGTAACAATTTCCAACGTCAAGGATATAAATAGTTACAAATTGCAAACTCTTGTACTTCTTTTAATTTTCCTAACAATTTAACATGCAATGATGATCATACTATCATACTTTTAGAGCGTACAGTCAATTGCTTTTTATATCAATCCAATCGTAAATATCCAATATAATTCTTAAACCATCCATAGTTTGAATCGATGCGCGAACTCGAGAGCTTTGAAGTTTGGCCGTATAATCGTTTCCCCGATAACAGCGTTATTCATCTTGTGGAAGTGCGAGTACACCGGTACGTTTGTAACCGCGGTACGTGATAAAACTCGGTAAACGCGAAAGTAATCGTTTGCAAAATGTGGTTTATGGTGGTATCGTAAAGCACATGCGTGCGAAGATGGCAGAAACAACCGACGAAATCCGCGATCAAATGCGGATGTTGCATCTCTGTCTAAGAGCGTATGTGGAAGAGTTCGAGCTCACCGCTTTTACGACGGACTTTTAGTCTCGTATTGTGTCATTGTGAATCACTTGTACAGCAGACTTTTTTCTGCCCGACTTTGTGAACGAAAAGCAAAAGGAAAACGGACACGTTTATCAAAATGACGAATCCATCCTTTCGCGATGACATGTACTTTGTATTTTCTTCTTTTGTAATTTTTGTCAACTCTATAGAATGTGCATACAACTGATAAATATGCTATCAAATTTTTGTAAAGGACCGATGTCACCGCTCGTGACATTTTTCGCTTACGCATTTATATTTTTAAAATCAAGCACAATCGTTATTATTGGATTATCAATTATAAATTTTAATTACACTTTGCGTTGGGAAAAGGCATTTATTTTATAAATTACTTTTTGTTTCTCTTTGTGCAATTATCATGAACGATTATCGTCTGGCATTTAATATCAGATAAAATCAATTTTTTTTCTCTCCTCTCTCAGTTTCCGATAGCGAGACAGTTTTTATTTTTTATGCCGTTCTTTTTAATCATTTATATCTTGCAATGATATTATATTTGCATTATTCAACCAAATGTGTACGATTTATATTAATTTCCTACATCCGACATATTATTCTGACATTCTAAAATATATATGAGATATGATAGAATTCAGCTGGTATCGGTCACCGGCTAATGGCACTGCCAACCATATTTTCATTTAACACGATCGTATATTTCAAAGCAGAATAAATCACCATCGGTTGTCGGCATTTTTTGATGATTAAGCTGTAAGCTAGGAGGCAAGATTTATAACCTGTTCCGAGGTATGGTTTTATTGACGACTCGCAGCAAGACGAGAGTTCGTATTTAAACTGTTTGGAAATAGTCCAGCGACGGCTGTTCATCCTTTTCTTGCAGGATGAACTTGTTCAATCCAATATAGAGCCGTGCAGAAACGAGGACGAGCTAACGATTAATTGCATAAATTATCATCTCCAGCGAGATTCATACATCTGAAATAATTTTTCTAACCATTTAAAAATTATTTATGCACTTTCTTATTATTGATTTTTCATCGTACGATTCTTTGTTGAAAAGAGTGGAAAAACAATTTGCGCATGACTGCAACTTCACGCTGATAAAGTAAACGTTCAATTAGCGCCAATTATTATCGCCAATTATTGTCGCTATAGAGATGGAAATTGACGAATCAACATCACTCATGCATACGATGTCATGCAAAAATAATAGTTTGCTAATATATCACTGATTTGTGCTGCAGTTCTGTCTGTGTCATCAGTGATCGCGATAACATAATTTTATAATGTAAATATGAGATATGCTTGAAAACATGTAATAATCATAAAATTATGTAATAATATTATAAGTAATATTTTATGCAGCATTTTTGATGCGAAGGAATACGTAGAAAAGCAATATCGAATTAGCTAAAAAAATATAGTACCCAGATATAAAAGTATGATAATAATTAAAATTATATTTCTGTAATTCCTATAAATTTCTATAAAAAAAAAACGTAATTATAAAATCATGATAAACTATAAATGTATTGCGTCGCGTGCGCTCGTCATAAATATATATAAATATACATATATCTATTTATATATAATATCTATATTTCTTGTCACATTATAATATTATTATAATATATATTTAAAACAATTACAAAAAAGAAAGAAAAAAAAAACAGAATACATAATGGTATTTTGGTTTTATTTGGTTTTATATTAATTCTAGATTATTATTATCGATACAAACAATTTTCAAAATTATAATTTCTGATAAAACATTTTAAAAATGTAATAAAGATTTTCTCTATTTACAATTTCTGCAATAATATACGCTAATTAGAAGCTTAGAAAATCGGACAAATCTAGAAAATATTCAGCATTCTCTTTGCACGACAGTAATTCTGCGGAAATATATGGATTTTCTCTCTGATCATGTAGCTTAGTGGTCGCGTCGTAGTTGTGAATAAATGAAGAATGACAACATCGAAGCAACAGAGCGCTTGTTGTTATTCTCGATATGATATATGCATGAATAATTTAATCCGTTATTAAATATTCCGATTGATAAATAAATTGTACGAAAGTGTACGTATAACTGACATTTGGGGAATCACGAAGGCTGGTCTTTTCGCCACGTATATCTGCTGAGGTATCACGAATGAAAATGTATTAAAGAGATTCCTTTCTATGAATTTTATCATCACAAAAATCAACATAGATAACGCGATTACAAATGCCCCCTCCCGTCATTATATACATTCTACGCATTGTTTTATTAATCAACATCATTAAGTATTTATATCTACGTTTATTTTAATATGATTGATCCATTTTCTATTTCTCTGATGTAAATACGTGTCATATATAATTCAAAGATCTCTCTGCATAAAGAAGAGAGAAAAAGAGTAAAAAAATTGCGTAGTATATAAAATAAAATAATTAAATTTATTATTCTTTATATCATTATACTGTGACAAATTAGCTGTAATGAATATAATTCAAGAGTGATATTTTTATATGAAAATATATTACATTGCGATTGTCACGCCAATGTCACGAATATGTACATATATAACGATGTATTGAATACAATGCGTGTGCGTGGCGGGATATATCGAGGAATATAGAAATGTCAAGCTGAGTGACGGACGGAATAAGAGAGCGTGACGTGCTCGGAGAGATTGTTTGGTGAAAAATGCTCCCCGGAGCCGACAGTATCGACGTCTTCAAGAAATTAAGTTCGGCCAAGAAAAATGAAATACACGCGCAAGAGGGCGGGATGAAAAATATTTTGACAGAATATCACCGGTTCAATAATAGAATACTGTGGGTACAGCTCGATGGAGAACATCGTCCTCGATTGACGCAGGCGTATCGGATATTATTACCGCCATAATCACCCCAATTAAACCTTCGCGGATTATATAATTCCCTAAATAATAACGTATGCCGCGCGCGGAACATTATATCAAATATATTTTAACCGAATCATCAAACACTCAAATATTCAACGCTCTAACAAAATAATATCTAAAAATCTCTATTTTGGATGTTATTTTTTCACAAATCTATGTATAAATAAATACAAATAAATAAATAAAAATATGATATTTCTGTACCAATCGTGCTGAACATATAGAAAAATGGATTACTCCAATTTTTGTAAACCAAATTTTATTTATTCACAATTCGTCATAACGTTTCGTAATCAAAAAAAGTCGTATTATATCATCTAAGGCAAATATTCTCATATCATCTCATGAATGGACTAGGGTGGTTATTTTATATCGTATTAACATAAAGGTAATGAATGAAGCAATTTCTTGTACGTGCACGGCGAAGAATGAGCTCGACGTCTCTTCGAGGTTCCTTTCGCGGATTCTTCAGGGACCCCGGGGATAGTGGATATTACGGAATCTCTCATCCATGAAACCAAGGGGATTTCACGAGCTCAAGCACGTGCTACATCAGCGTGCCGCTTATTGCTATGCATTGTGCAAATTGACAAGTCAATTTACATCGGCAAAACCAACGCGGCCGGCCGGGGATAGGAAGGACAGATCCCTTAGGACACGCCGTGACCGAAACGCCTGTTCTCATGATCTCCGGCTACGCCCTTGCAGGATACATCCGGGATGAAATGGCGCGGACTTATTTCCGGTATCAGGGTCGATGCCGCGCGAGATAAACTGATCATTAAATAAGTCCCGTGTGCGCGCACGCGCGTACGTCAATGGAGTTTATGCGGATCGCGACATTCCTCAACTGTGTCAACGTGTTTCGGCTGCAAACCGAATTCTTAATGCGATTGGATTAATAAATAGCCGCTTGGTGTGCAGCATCATTTATGCAATTCTTGTTATATTTTAATAGTTTTCATTGGATACGATAATAACAGAAAGCAGCGCGATGGTCGCAACTGGTAATTATTAAATTTCAACATAATGTAATGGACATGAATTATTGAAATGCCTCTGTATGCAAATAGAACGCGTATTGCTGGTAATCATGCGCGTATCTTTCAATTAACCGGGAGAAATTACAATTGTAATTCTCTGACAGAAATGCAAAGTAAACAGAACGTGTCGTGTTTCATTTTGCAAACTAAATAACTTGTTAATCTTAAATGTGTGTCGCTCCCATGAAATGATCGAAATTTGCGTTTTTATCTTACGAAAAGAAATTAATTTGATGTTTTTCTTCTCCTTATTCATCCGCGTGTCATTCTGCCGCAATCGATATCATACAAATTAAAAACTCTAAATGACAGGAACGTGACTAAAAAGTTATAAATGCTTTAAAAAAAACTGTAAGCAGAATGTTTCGCGAAACCTTGAGAAAAACGTTAGCGTGCGACGTTAATGCAATTCCACTATGTGTTCAACATAGTACGGTTAAAGTACATTTTAACTCAGTCACGTATTTAATTTATCAACGGACTATTTTTGTTTCATTCATCCAACAAGGTTTTTCAAAATAATATATCCAGCCTTTATTTCTGTGTGAAATTTCAAAAGTGAGAAATTTGCAATAAATATTTTTCAAAACATTGCACATGAAAAAAAGAAAAATATAGAAACTCCATCTAGTCTATTTACAAGGTAATATTTTTGAACAAATAAAAATTTTGCATATATTGCGTATAAATAATCAAAGCTGAACCGCGAAATATTAAACAATGATTGGAAAAATATAAAGAACGCTTTTGGTAGATATACTTTATTCAGAGTACATCTATAATGCATCAACGTGATCTGCTGCCGCGAATAAATTCGCGAATTCGCACAAGCGAGGAATAATATCACACATCTCTCTCTCTCTCTCTTTCTTTTCCTCTCCTTTTCTCTTTCTGTGACCGCGAAACATTTCAATTATTATAAACACATTTTTTATCCGCTCTGTGAGCGTTAAATATATGCTACCGACAGTATTTATTTAGTCTTGTAAACGAATCCAAATATTTCATACCTAATATAACATTCATAGCAACACCGATCTGATGCGGCTTATGTCATTTACATTGGTAAAGTATTTGTAAATTTAACACAATTCTCTCTCTCTTCCTCTGCTATTGCATCGAATTTAGCAATCAATGTGCATATTTGTATGCTGCGCATGGAGATTTCCGCACATACGTTTCTCTCTTCTCGAGTGTGTGGAAAGTTTACTTTGCGTTACTGAAATATGTCTCGATTATACTTATAATTAATGCTAAATAATTCCAAGCACAGAAAAATGAGAGGTGTAAAGTAGCGAGAGATATTAGTTTTTTATATATGCAATTACCATTTATTATAAAAGTAAATATTTAAAAAGCCATAATTTTCAGATTTCCCATATACTTTTCTGGAAAGGAAAGAATAAAAATCTCTGGACATAGTTTTGTACACTTGCGATTAATCAAAGTACTGTTTGAAATATTTCGTTTAGGTCGATTTACGTCATTCGAAGCTTTATATGGGTCAAATCAGAACGGACCGCAAAGACCGAAGCCTACAACGTCCTCTCTCTTCCCTTTGATATTATCGATTCCAGACCATACGGTGTGCTTCTGGTTGCTACCGTTGCTGCACGACAGCCGTTTACGTACATGCTTCCCGCGATATGACAAACAGCATGACGCAAGCGACGCCTGCAACGACGCCGATATAATGCACACGTGTCGTTGATACGGCACGAAACGTCAAGACGTGTTTTCGAACGTCACCATAACGATCAAAGTAGACGCGAGAGGCAAAGCGAGGCGAAGGGTGCGAATATTAGTCGAGATCGGAAAAGTAAACGTCTCGTGTTTTCAGGATATATACCAAAGGATATCTTTCGCGTGTAAAATAAATCATTTGTCAAATTTATTTATTTAATTTATTTATTTATCAAGAACTATAAAATTATTAAAAATAAAGTCAGACCTCTTAATTATTTAAAAATTTTAACAAAGTAATATGTCAGTTCCATTGATTGTTGCATTATAAATTTGCAAATTGTTTTACATATTTAATATGAAAAAACGCACGTTTTTCATATTAAATATGTCAAATTTTCAGAGATTTTTAATATATTAAAAAATCATTTATTTATAGAATATGAAATTTTTTAGCATTGCGCGTGAAATTAATATTATTGAGTAACGTATATGAAAAGAATAATAATTTTTTTCTCTATGAAAGAAAAATATATACACACACTGTACGTGTCGCAAGTCTCAAACGATGCAAACTCTTATATACGTGTGACAAAACATCGCGAAAAATATGCCTCGAGCTCCCGCTGGAGCGTAAGATGCCTTGTATTAGATAGCAGACATGATGACACGGTGCACTCTTACGGGGTATCTCGGAAGGAGGAAACGAAAAGAGTACATGGAAGCTTTCTCTGGCGAAAGAGAGAAATATTCCATCGGCGAGATGGCACCGGAAACCATTACACGCGAACAACGAACATGCGCAACAAAACTTGCTCGCTACGCCTGTCGGCCCGATAAATGTCATCCGTCGTTAAAACTGCGGCTAGTCTACGATATCTCCGATGCATCGAAAAGATGAGGAAAGAAAGCGGAAAAGGGAAGGAAAAAGAGAATTCATCTCTTTTAGGATGTGCTGAACCGACATTTCGGCGAGATTCGACGAAATTCTTCCTAATCCCGCGATGGTTTAAGACCCGATTTTAGGATAAATCCGCAAGGAATGATCGCGAGATACGTCCGCGTCCATAAAAGAAGAACTAGAATTCAACGGTCCATCATATGACATTAATCCGATCAGGTCGGTCGGTAATACTCTAATTTTCTCCGAATTTACGAGGAAAAAATTTTGTGAGGACACATCTCTCATAACCCATCCGCCATCGGATTATTTTATCGGCGAATTCGTACGATCCTCTCTGTTGATCCTCTCGACGAGCTCTGCTCCGTGACTACTTCTCAGTATTACGGCAACAATCATAGAGAATTTTGGCCAGCTAATACTGGTTATTGTTCGTCCTATTATCGTCCTGCTATTGTTGTTTCTAATTATATCCACAATTTAGATTAGCAATAATGTTTGCCATAGAAACTAAATAATGACAAACAAAATTACGTAATTGTATGTAAAAGTTTATACATTATTTATAACAATTATTCAATCTTTAAATTTTATAATTTTTTTTAAATTTTATAATTTAAAAAATGTATACAATCTACTCTAAAATATTTCCTCCATATCTTTTTATGTAAAAATAATGTATACATATTATACATACATAAGATGAGAATACAATTATTACGAAGTTGACAATTATTAAAAATAATCGAAGCGACACATTGCGAATTCATCATAAATGTCGCATGCATTTTTCTGAGATCTAAAACGTTATTGCACATGAAGAATTTTTCCGTTACGTAAGAAAGTAATGGAAACCAACGGTATATTTTCATATCTGATACAGAAATATATGAAATGAAATGTTTTTTATCGAACAGGCAATGTAATTGTAAAAAAAATATTACGTCCAGCTGTACCCAAAGTGGCGCAAACACACGAATACACGTTGTAAAATCCAATGCAGATTTTATTCTTAATAAAAAAGAATGCTCTCGGGTAAAACTTTATGTCGACACGAGCCTTTGATATCTCTTAGGCTAGGTATATCTTGGCGAACGGACCGCGGGTGTAGAAAGTACAAAAGAAGGGAAGAACTACCGATACGGCATTGTTGGGAAAATGATGGAACGAGCACAAACTCCAGTGATGATACACCAGAGCTCGTCTACTGGTATCTCTACAAATAGTTCAAAATTTTTCGTCGTTGTGTTAGATTCACGTATCTTGAAAGAAAAAAACAGAGGAATGTTAGATTCACGTATTTTGAAAGAAAAAAACAGAGAGAGGGGAAGGAAGGGAGAGAGAGAGATCGAAATAAAAACAATCATTAAACAAATAAGACAAATAAATAAAAACGATCATTCGATTTCGATCGAAGGGATTGTCACATTTTTGTACCGCGAGCAATGCACCACGATGCGATGCTTTACTGACGTTTTGAATTTTATCTTCACGAGCACACTGAATTTTTACTGCCTTATTGCGGTATATCTATGCACGAATACATCAAAGCTTTCGTACGGTTTCATATGATATGTAGCCGAAGATGTTTTATCGAAAATATAACGAAAAGCGCTCCTATCCGGCTTTAGTTCACGAAACGAATGTAAAATATCTGCCTGTAAAATATCTACCTTGTAATGCGCGTTGTAATGCACCGTAATATTTGTTACTTTTAAAAATTATAACCAATATACTTAATAATTGCCATATATATTATAACTGAAAATTGAGCAATGCATTTAAAATACATATAAAATAATTACATTTGCTATTACAATATTATTTTTGCGAATAATATAAAAGAGTGTTGAGATAAGAGAATTTAGAATAACGTGCGCTTTCGAATTTATTTTTACTGGCATAACATGTTATCATTGAATAAGCTAATAGATTAATACAAATTAACGCAAAGGTGTTTATCCTAATATTAAATACGATTATATGTATATTGGTTTGAATGAGCAATAATAGGCTGATACTTATCGTATTATACAGGCGTTCTCGCATCGCCGAATAATATAATCACAGAGAAATTCGCTTCTGGAAACAAATACGATACGTAATTGCATACAAAGTGAAAGATTATTCAGATAAAATAAATTCATTTATATGCCGTGCAGGCAAATTGCACTTTTATCAATATGCAGACGTATCGCGTCCGACTTTGCAAGTTACATTTTTATTGAATACGCGTATAAAATCGCAATCTACTGATTATGTCTCTAAAAAGTGAATCGGTTCGCGAGAAAGTTTTCAAAAAATATGAACATGTACACATATACTATTAATTTTTTTAATTATCCTTAGTAATTGTTTCGCTCAATTAATCAAGCACATGAATTTTTTAACAGGTAATTTACTGATAATTACAAAAGTATTTTCGCTCCTCAAAGTTATTAACGATTATTAAAAATGGAGATTTACAGGTTAAACTTTTCGAAAATGACTTTCTTGCAACTAAATCGAATCTAACTGTTCCGCATTTCTGTTATCTAGTACCCATATCACACATCGTGGCACTAGTCGGAGATTCCGCCCATCTTCCCTGCGACATATCAACCACTCACGAGGGAGACTCGGTGCATCTTGTGCTCTGGTATCGCGAAGATCTCGGTACATCAGTTTACAGGTAAAGTGCAATCAATTCATATATACAGCCAAGCATACATTCGCGAGCGCACATAGTCGCGCACATATGCGCACGTACATATGCACATGTAGCGATCTGCAAACTACGTACCACCGGTCGTTTCTCTATCGCTACAGAACGGACTGCAAACAGCCCGTCGGCACAATA
Organism: Camponotus floridanus; assembly: GCF_003227725.1. Classification (NCBI taxonomy): domain Eukaryota; kingdom Metazoa; phylum Arthropoda; class Insecta; order Hymenoptera; family Formicidae; genus Camponotus; species Camponotus floridanus. Next base: position 2,786,094 of record NW_020229248.1, read on the forward strand.
CGAAATTGGTAGTCGCTTTTATCCGAAAATTGTCTTTGAACTCGATTTTCGCCGTCGCTTCGCGTCGCTAAAAGAATATATATTTCTTGTTTGCGAGGAATATCACTGTTGAATATTGCATAAGCATCGTTCTCCATAGCGACTATCGAAAAAAGAAGGGACGGCGCGCGTTTTGTCAAAAATTGTCATCATTTGCTATATAATACAAATGCAGTAATAATTCCATTTATTAAATCTGCAGTTTTTAGAAAAGGCAAAAATAAATTGTCTATTATTTTACAACATAAAATTTAGCACAAGCTAGTTATTGATTATTATCATGTAAATAATGTATTATAAAAATCGTACAAAAAGATACATATGAATAATCTCTACTTTATTTTTAACGTCTATTATTAATTTCTTTTTACCATGTTATTCAATTTTTTAATAATATACTCGTAGAAAGTAGGATTTATTACACAATCATATCAATTCGCCGCATATAAGCCAAATACAAAACCATTTAATTATAATTATAATTACATATAAACTCACCGGTTTCGCCATCTTTTAGCTGCTGATACTTTTTATTTTCAATGAGTTTTGTAAAAAACATCTTTGAAAAAATAGTGTTTTACATACACTGAAACAAGCAAAGCGATAAATCGCAAACAATCCCGACAGGCTGCGTGAAGCACGTGTTTGGAAAATGACATCACGCGACAACAACACTCATACGCGCGAGGCGATGGACTTCGGTTGCAAATATTCGCGGTAGACGCGTTCGCGAAATCCAGGGGGTAAATCGAGACGATCGTCCATCGCTAGATACGACACTCGCGATTCGCGACACTCACGATTCGCGACGCTCGCGATTCGCGACACTCGACACAGACTGCGCGAAACACACGTTTGAAGAATGACAGCTCGCGAAAACAAACACTCGCACGCGCGAAGCGATGGACTTCGGTTGCAAATATTCGCGGTAGACGCGTTCGCGAAATCCAGGGGGTAAATCGAGACGATCGTCCATCGCTAGATACGACACTCGCGATTCGCGACACTCACGATTCGCGACATTCGCGATTCGCGACACTCGACACAGACTGCGCGAAACACACGTTTGAAGAATGACAGCTCGCGAAAACAAACACTCGCACGCGCGAAGCGATGGACTTCGGTTGCAAATATTCGCGGTAGACGCGTTCGCGAAATCCAGGGGGTAAATCGAGACGATCGTCCATCGCTAGATACGACACTCGCGATTCGCGACACTCACGATTCGCGACATTCGCGATTCGCGACACTCGACACAGACTGCGCGAAACACACGTTTGAAGAATGACAGCTCGCGAAAACAAACACTCGCACGCGCGAAGCGATGGACTTCGGTTGCAAATATTCGCGGTAGACGCGTTCGCGAAATCCAGGGGTAAATCGAGACGATCGTCCATCGCTAGATACGACACTCGCGATTCGCGACACTCACGATTCGCGACATTCGCGATTCGCGACACTCGACACAGACTGCGCGAAACACACGTTTGAAGAATGACAGCTCGCGAAAACAAACACTCGCACGCGCGAAGCGATGGACTTCGGTTGCAAATATTCGCGGTAGACGCGTTCGCGAAATCCAGGGGGTAAATCGAGACGATCGTCCATCGCTAGATACGACACTCGCGATTCGCGACACTCACGATTCGCGACATTCGCGATTCGCGACACTCGACACAGACTGCGCGAAACACACGTTTGAAGAATGACAGCTCGCGAAAACAAACACTCGCACGCGCGAAGCGATGGACTTCGGTTGCAAATATTCGCGGTAGACGCGTTCGCGTAATCCAGGGGGTAAATCGAGACGATCGTCCATCGCTAGATACGACACTCGCGATTCGCGACACTCACGATTCGCGACATTCGCGATTCGCGACACTCGACACAGACTGCGCGAAACACACGTTTGAAGAATGACAGCTCGCGAAAACAAACACTCGCACGCGCGAAGCGATGGACTTCGGTTGCAAATATTCGCGGTAGACGCGTTCGCGTAATCCAGGGGGTAAATCGAGACGATCGTCCATCGCTAGATACGACACTCGCGATTCGCGACACTCACGATTCGCGACATTCGCGATTCGCGACACTCGACACAGACTGCGCGAAACACACGTTTGAAGAATGACAGCTCGCGAAAACAAACACTCGCACGCGCGAAGCGATGGACTTCGGTTGCAAATATTCGCGGTAGACGCGTTCGCGAAATCCAGGGGGTAAATCGAGACGATCGTCCATCGCTAGATACGACACTCGCGATTCGCGACACTCACGATTCGCGACATTCGCGATTCGCGACACTCGACACAGACTGCGCGAAACACACGTTTGAAGAATGACAGCTCGCGAAAACAAACACTCGCACGCGCGAAGCGATGGACTTCGGTTGCAAATATTCGCGGTAGACGCGTTCGCGAAATCGAGGGGGTAAATCGAGACGATCGTCCATCGCTAGATACGACACTCGCGATTCGCGACACTCACGATTCGCGACATTCGCGATTCGCGACACTCGACACAGACTGCGCGAAACACACGTTTGAAGAATGACAGCTCGCGAAAACAAACACTCGCACGCGCGAAGCGATGGACTTCGGTTGCAAATATTCGCGGTAGACGCGTTCGCGAAATCCAGGGGGTAAATCGAGACGATCGTCCATCGCTAGATACGACACTCGCGATTCGCGACACTCACGATTCGCGACATTCGCGATTCGCGACACTCGACACAGACTGCGCGAAACACACGTTTGAAGAATGACAGCTCGCGAAAACAAACACTCGCACGCGCGAAGCGATGGACTTCGGTTGCAAATATTCGCGGTAGACGCGTTCGCGAAATCCAGGGGTAAATCGAGACGATCGTCCATCGCTAGATACGACACTCGCGATTCGCGACACTCACGATTCGCGACATTCGCGATTCGCGACACTCGACACAGACTGCGCGAAACACACGTTTGAAGAATGACAGCTCGCGAAAACAAACACTCGCACGCGCGAAGCGATGGACTTCGGTTGCAAATATTCGCGGTAGACGCGTTCGCGTAATCCAGGGGGTAAATCGAGACGATCGTCCATCGCTAGATACGACACTCGCGATTCGCGACACTCACGATTCGCGACATTCGCGATTCGCGACACTCGACACAGACTGCGCGAAACACACGTTTGAAGAATGACAGCTCGCGAAAACAAACACTCGCACGCGCGAAGCGATGGACTTCGGTTGCAAATATTCGCGGTAGACGCGTTCGCGTAATCCAGGGGGTAAATCGAGACGATCGTCCATCGCTAGATACGACACTCGCGATTCGCGACACTCACGATTCGCGACATTCGCGATTCGCGACACTCGACACAGACTGCGCGAAACACACGTTTGAAGAATGACAGCTCGCGAAAACAAACACTCGCACGCGCGAAGCGATGGACTTCGGTTGCAAATATTCGCGGTAGACGCGTTCGCGAAATCCAGGGGGTAAATCGAGACGATCGTCCATCGCTAGATACGACACTCGCGATTCGCGACACTCACGATTCGCGACATTCGCGATTCGCGACACTCGACACAGACTGCGCGAAACACACGTTTGAAGAATGACAGCTCGCGAAAACAAACACTCGCACGCGCGAAGCGATGGACTTCGGTTGCAAATATTCGCGGTAGACGCGTTCGCGAAATCGAGGGGGTAAATCGAGACGATCGTCCATCGCTAGATACGACACTCGCGATTCGCGACACTCACGATTCGCGACATTCGCGATTCGCGACACTCGACACAGACTGCGCGAAACACACGTTTGAAGAATGACAGCTCGCGAAAACAAACACTCGCACGCGCGAAGCGATGGACTTCGGTTGCAAATATTCGCGGTAGACGCGTTCGCGAAATCCAGGGGGTAAATCGAGACGATCGTCCATCGCTAGATACGACACTCGCGATTCGCGACACTCACGATTCGCGACATTCGCGATTCGCGACACTCGACACAGACTGCGCGAAACACACGTTTGAAGAATGACAGCTCGCGAAAACAAACACTCGCACGCGCGAAGCGATGGACTTCGGTTGCAAATATTCGCGGTAGACGCGTTCGCGAAATCCAGGGGGTAAATCGAGACGATCGTCCATCGCTAGATACGACACTCGCGATTCGCGACACTCACGATTCGCGACATTCGCGATTCGCGACACTCGACACAGACTGCGCGAAACACACGTTTGAAGAATGACAGCTCGCGAAAACAAACACTCGCACGCGCGAAGCGATGGACTTCGGTTGCAAATATTCGCGGTAGACGCGTTCGCGAAATCCAGGGGGTAAATCGAGACGATCGTCCATCGCTAGATACGACACTCGCGATTCGCGACACTCACGATTCGCGACATTCGCGATTCGCGACACTCGACACAGACTGCGCGAAACACACGTTTGAAGAATGACAGCTCGCGAAAACAAACACTCGCACGCGCGAAGCGATGGACTTCGGTTGCAAATATTCGCGGTAGACGCGTTCGCGTAATCCAGGTGGTAAATCGAGACGATCGTCCATCGCTAGATACGACACTCGCGATTCGCGACACTCACGATTCGCGACATTCACGATTCGCGACACTCGACACAGACTGCGCGAAACACACGTTTGAAGAATGACAGCTCGCGAAAACAAACACTCGCACGCGCGAAGCGATGGACTTCGGTTGCAAATATTCGCGGTAGACGCGTTCGCGTAATCCAGGTGGTAAATCGAGACGATCGTCCATCGCTAGATACGACACTCGCGATTCGCGACACTCGCGATTCGCGACATTCGCGATTCGCGACACTCGACACAGACTGCGCGAAACACACGTTTGAAGAATGACAGCTCGCGAAAACAAACACTCGCACGCGCGAAGCGATGGACTTCGGTTGCAAATATTCGCGGTAGACGCGTTCGCGTAATCCAGGTGGTAAATCGAGACGATCGTCCATCGCTAGATACGACACTCGCGATTCGCGACACTCGCGATTCGCGACATTCGCGATTCGCGACACTCGACACAGACTGCGCGAAACACACGTTTGAAGAATGACAGCTCGCGAAAACAAACACTCGCACGCGCGAAGCGATGGACTTCGGTTGCAAATATTCGCGGTAGACGCGTTCGCGTAATCCAGGTGGTAAATCGAGACGATCGTCCATCGCTAGATACGACACTCGCGATTCGCGACACTCACGATTCGCGACATTCACGATTCGCGACACTCGACACAGACTGCGCGAAACACACGTTTGAAGAATGACAGCTCGCGAAAACAAACACTCGCACGCGCGAAGCGATGGACTTCGGTTGCAAATATTCGCGGTAGACGCGTTCGCGTAATCCAGGTGGTAAATCGAGACGATCGTCCATCGCTAGATACGACACTCGCGATTCGCGACACTCACGATTCGCGACATTCACGATTCGCGACACTCGACACAGACTGCGCGAAACACACGTTTGAAGAATGACAGCTCGCGAAAACAAACACTCGCACGCGCGAAGCGATGGACTTCGGTTGCAAATATTCGCGGTAGACGCGTTCGCGTAATCCAGGTGGTAAATCGAGACGATCGTCCATCGCTAGATACGACACTCGCGATTCGCGACACTCACGATTCGCGACATTCACGATTCGCGACACTCGACACAGACTGCGCGAAACACACGTTTGAAGAATGACAGCTCGCGAAAACAAACACTCGCACGCGCGAAGCGATGGACTTCGGTTGCAAATATTCGCGGTAGACGCGTTCGCGTAATCCAGGTGGTAAATCGAGACGATCGTCCATCGCTAGATACGACACTCGCGATTCGCGACACTCACGATTCGCGACATTCACGATTCGCGACACTCGACACAGACTGCGCGAAACACACGTTTGAAGAATGACAGCTCGCGAAAACAAACACTCGCACGCGCGAAGCGATGGACTTCGGTTGCAAATATTCGCGGTAGACGCGTTCGCGTAATCCAGGTGGTAAATCGAGACGATCGTCCATCGCTAGATACGACACTCGCGATTCGCGACACTCGCGATTCGCGACATTCGCGATTCGCGACACTCGACACAGACTGCGCGAAACACACGTTTGAAGAATGACAGCTCGCGAAAACAAACACTCGCACGCGCGAAGCGATGGACTTCGGTTGCAAATATTCGCGGTAGACGCGTTCGCGTAATCCAGGTGGTAAATCGAGACGATCGTCCATCGCTAGATACGACACTCGCGATTCGCGACACTCCGATTCGCGACATTCGCGATTCGCGACACTCGACACAGACTGCGCGAAACACACGTTTGAAGAATGACAGCTCGCGAAAACAAACACTCGCACGCGCGAAGCGATGGACTTCGGTTGCAAATATTCGCGGTAGACGCGTTCGCGTAATCCAGGTGGTAAATCGAGACGATCGTCCATCGCTAGATACGACACTCGCGATTCGCGACACTCACGATTCGCGACATTCACGATTCGCGACACTCGACACAGACTGCGCGAAACACACGTTTGAAGAATGACAGCTCGCGAAAACAAACACTCGCACGCGCGAAGCGATGGACTTCGGTTGCAAATATTCGCGGTAGACGCGTTCGCGTAATCCAGGTGGTAAATCGAGACGATCGTCCATCGCTAGATACGACACTCGCGATTCGCGACACTCACGATTCGCGACATTCGCGATTCGCGACACTCGACACAGACTGCGCGAAACACACGTTTGAAGAATGACAGCTCGCGAAAACAAACACTCGCACGCGCGAAGCGATGGACTTCGGTTGCAAATATTCGCGGTAGACGCGTTCGCGTAATCCAGGTGGTAAATCGAGACGATCGTCCATCGCTAGATACGACACTCGCGATTCGCGACACTCGCGATTCGCGACATTCGCGATTCGCGACACTCGACACAGACTGCGCGAAACACACGTTTGAAGAATGACAGCTCGCGAAAACAAACACTCGCACGCGCGAAGCGATGGACTTCGGTTGCAAATATTCGCGGTAGACGCGTTCGCGTAATCCAGGTGGTAAATCGAGACGATCGTCCATCGCTAGATACGACACTCGCGATTCGCGACACTCACGATTCGCGACATTCGCGATTCGCGACACTCGACACAGACTGCGCGAAACACACGTTTGAAGAATGACAGCTCGCGAAAACAAACACTCGCACGCCGCGAAGCGATGGACTTCGGTTGCAAATATTCGCGGTAGACGCGTTCGCGTAATCCAGGTGGTAAATCGAGACGATCGTCCATCGCTAGATACGACACTCGCGATTCGCGACACTCGCGATTCGCGACATTCGCGATTCGCGACACTCGACACAGACTGCGCGAAACACACGTTTGAAGAATGACAGCTCGCGAAAACAAACACTCGCACGCGCGAAGCGATGGACTTCGGTTGCAAATATTCGCGGTAGACGCGTTCGCGTAATCCAGGTGGTAAATCGAGACGATCGTCCATCGCTAGATACGACACTCGCGATTCGCGACACTCCGATTCGCGACATTCGCGATTCGCGACACTCGACACAGACTGCGCGAAACACACGTTTGAAGAATGACAGCTCGCGAAAACAAACACTCGCACGCGCGAAGCGATGGACTTCGGTTGCAAATATTCGCGGTAGACGCGTTCGCGTAATCCAGGTGGTAAATCGAGACGATCGTCCATCGCTAGATACGACACTCGCGATTCGCGACACTCGCGATTCGCGACATTCGCGATTCGCGACACTCGACACAGACTGCGCGAAACACACGTTTGAAGAATGACAGCTCGCGAAAACAAACACTCGCACGCGCGAAGCGATGGACTTCGGTTGCAAATATTCGCGGTAGACGCGTTCGCGAAATCCAGGGGGTAAATCGAGACGATCGTCCATCGCTAGATACGACACTCGCGATTCGCGACACTCACGATTCGCGACATTCGCGATTCGCGACACTCGACACAGACTGCGCGAAACACACGTTTGAAGAATGACAGCTCGCGAAAAACAAACACTCGCACGCGCGAAGCGATGGACTTCGGTTGCAAATATTCGCGGTAGACGCGTTCGCGAAATCCAGGGGTAAATCGAGACGATCGTCCATCGCTAGATACGACACTCGCGATTCGCGACACTCACGATTCGCGACATTCGCGATTCGCGACACTCGACACAGACTGCGCGAAACACACGTTTGAAGAATGACAGCTCGCGAAAACAAACACTCGCACGCGCGAAGCGATGGAACTTCGGTTGCAAATATTCGCGGTAGACGCGTTTCGCGAAATCCAGGGGTAAATCGAGACGATCGTCCATCGCTAGATACGACACTCGCGATTTCGCGACACTCACGATTCGCGACATTCGCGATTCGCGACACTCGACACAGACTGCGCGAAACACACGTTTGAAGAATGACAGCTCGCGAAAACAAACACTCGCACGCGCGAAGCGATGGACTTCGGTTGCAAATATTCGCGGTAGACGCGTTCGCGTAATCCAGGTGGTAAATCGAGACGATCGTCCATCGCTAGATACGACACTCGCGATTCGCGACACTCACGATTCGCGACATTCGCGATTCGCGACACTCGACACAGACTGCGCGAAACACACGTTTGAAGAATGACAGCTCGCGAAAACAAACACTCGCACGCGCGAAGCGATGGACTTCGGTTGCAAATATTCGCGTAGACGCGTTCGCGTAATCCAGGTGGTAAATCGAGACGATCGTCCATCGCTAGATACGACACTCGCGATTCGCGACACTCACGATTCGCGACATTCGCGATTCGCGACACTCGACACAGACTGCGCGAAACACACGTTTGAAGAATGACAGCTCGCGAAAACAAACACTCGCACGCGCGAAGCGATGGACTTCGGTTGCAAAATTTCGCGGTAGACGCGTTCGCGTAATCCAGGTGGTAAATCGAGACGATCGTCCATCGCTAGATACGACACTCGCGATTCGCGACACTCGCGATTCGCGACATTCGCGATTCGCGACACTCGACACAGACTGCGCGAAACACACGTTTGAAGAATGACAGCTCGCGAAAACAAACACTCGCACGCGCGAAAGCGATGGACTTCGGTTGCAAATATTCGCGGTAGACGCGTTCGCGTAATCCAGGTGGTAAATCGAGACGATCGTCCATCGCTAGATACGACACTCGCGATTCGCGACACTCGCGATTCGCGACATTCGCGATTCGCGACACTCGACACAGACTGCGCGAAACACACGTTTGAAGAATGACAGCTCGCGAAAACAAACACTCGCACGCGCGAAGCGATGGACTTCGGTTGCAAATATTCGCGGTAGACGCGTTCGCGTAATCCAGGTGGTAAATCGAGACGATCGTCCATCGCTAGATACGACACTCGCGATTCGCGACACTCACGATTCGCGACATTCGCGATTCGCGACACTCGACACAGACTGCGCGAAACACACGTTTGAAGAATGACAGCTCGCGGAAAAAAACACTCGCACGCGCGAAGCGATGGACTTCGGTTGCAAATATTCGCGGTAGACGCGTTCGCGTAATCCAGGTGGTAAATCGAGACGATCGTCCATCGCTAGATACGACACTCGCGATTCGCGACACTCGCGATTCGCGACATTCGCGATTCGCGACACTCGACACAGACTGCGCGAAACACACGTTTGAAGAATGACAGCTCGCGAAAACAAACACTCGCACGCGCGAAGCGATGGACTTCGGTTGCAAATATTCGCGGTAGACGCGTTCGCGTAATCCAGGGGGTAAATCGAGACGATCGTCCATCGCTAGATACGACACTCGCGATTCGCGACACTCACGATTCGCGACATTCGCGATTCGCGACACTCGACACAGACTGCGCGAAACACCACGTTTGAAGAATGACAGCTCGCGAAAACAAACACTCGCACGCGCGAAGCGATGGACTTCGGTTGCAAATATTCGCGGTAGACGCGTTCGCGTAATCCAGGTGGTAAATCGAGACGATCGTCCATCGCTAGATACGACACTCGCGATTCGCGACACTCACGATTCGCGACATTCGCGATTCGCGACACTCGACACAGACTGCGCGAAACACACGTTTGAAGAATGACAGCTCGCGAAAACAAACACTCGCACGCGCGAAGCGATGGACTTCGGTTTGCAAATATTCGCGGTAGACGCGTTCGCGTAATCCAGGTGGTAAATCGAGACGATCGTCCATCGCTAGATACGACACTCGCGATTCGCGACACTCACGATTCGCGACATTCGCGATTCGCGACACTCGACACAGACTGCGCGAAACACACGTTTGAAGAATGACAGCTCGCGAAAACAAACACTCGCACGCGAAGCGATGGACTTCGGTTGCAAATATTCGCGGTAGACGCGTTCGCGTAATCCAGGTGGTAAATCGAGACGATCGTCCATCGCTAGATACGACACTCGCGATTCGCGACACTCGCGATTCGCGACATTCGCGATTCGCGACACTCGACACAGACTGCGCGAAACACACGTTTGAAGAATGACAGCTCGCGAAAACAAACACTCGCACGCGAAGCGATGGACTTCGGTTGCAAATATTCGCGGTAGACGCGTTCGCGTAATCCAGGTGGTAAATCGAGACGATCGTCCATCGCTAGATACGACACTCGCGATTCGCGACACTCACGATTCGCGACATTCGCGATTCGCGACACTCGACACAGACTGCGCGAAACACACGTTTGAAGAATGACAGCTCGCGAAAACAAACACTCGCACGCGCGAAGCGATGGACTTCGGTTGCAAATATTCGCGGTAGACGCGTTCGCGTAATCCAGGTGGTAAATCGAGACGATCGTCCATCGCTAGATACGACACTCGCGATTCGCGACACTCGATTCGCGACATTCGCGATTCGCGACACTCGACACAGACTGCGCGAAACACACGTTTGAAGAATGACAGCTCGCGAAAACAAACACTCGCACGCGCGAAGCGATGGACTTCGGTTGCAAATATTCGCGGTAGACGCGTTCGCGTAATCCAGGTGGTAAATCGAGACGATCGTCCATCGCTAGATACGACACTCGCGATTCGCGACACTCACGATTCGCGACATTCGCGATTCGCGACACTCGACACAGACTGCGCGAAACACACGTTTGAAGAATGACAGCTCGCGAAAACAAACACTCGCACGCGCGAAGCGATGGACTTCGGTTGCAAATTTCGCGGTAGACGCGTTCGCGTAATCCAGGTGGTAAATCGAGACGATCGTCCATCGCTAGATACGACACTCGCGATTCGCGACACTCACGATTCGCGACATTCGCGATTCGCGACACTCGACACAGACTGCGCGAAACACACGTTTGAAGAATGACAGCTCGCGAAAACAAACACTCGCACGCGCGAAGCGATGGACTTCGGTTGCAAATATTCGCGGTAGACGCGTTCGCGTAATCCAGGTGGTAAATCGAGACGATCGTCCATCGCTAGATACGACACTCGCGATTCGCGACACTCACGATTCGCGACATTCGCGATTCGCGACACTCGACACAGACTGCGCGAAACACACGTTTGAAGAATGACAGCTCGCGAAAACAAACACTCGCACGCGCGAAGCGATGGACTTCGGTTGCAAATATTCGCGGTAGACGCGTTCGCGTAATCCAGGTGGTAAATCGAGACGATCGTCCATCGCTAGATACGACACTCGCGATTCGCGACACTCACGATTCGCGACACTCGACACAGACTGCGCGAAACACACGTTTGAAGAATGACAGCTCGCGAAAACAAACACTCGCACGCGCGAAGCGATGGACTTCGGTTGCAAATATTCGCGGTAGACGCGTTCGCGTAATCCAGGTGGTAAATCGAGACGATCGTCCATCGCTAGATACGACACTTCGCGATTCGCGACACTCACGATTTCGCGACATCGCGATTCGCGACACTCGACACAGACTGCGCGAAACACACGTTTGAAGAATGACAGCTCGCGAAAACAAACACTCGCACGCGCGAAGCGATGGACTTCGGTTTGCAAATATTCGCGGTAGACGCGTTCGCGTAATCCAGGGTGGTAAATCGAGACGATCGTCCATCGCTAGATACGACACTCGCGATTCGCGACACTCACATTCGCGACATCGCGATTCGCGACACTCGACACAGACTGGCGAAACACACGTTTGAAGAATGACAAGCTCGCGAAAACAAACACTGCACGCGAAGCGATGGACTTCGGTTGCAAATATTCGCGTAGACGCGTTCGCGTAATCCAGGTGGTAAATCGAGACGATCGTCCATCGCTAGATACGACACTCGCGATTGCGACACTCACGATTCGCGACATTCGCGATTCGCGACACTCGACACAGACTGCGCGAAACACACGTTTGAAGAATGACAGCTCGCGAAAAACAAACACTCGCACGCGCGAAGCGATGGACTTCGGTTGCATATTCGCGGTAGACGCGTTCGCGTAATCCAGTGGGTAAATCGAGACGATCGTCCATCGCTAGATACGACACTCGCGATTCGCGACACTCACGATTCGCGACATTCGCGATTCGCGACACTCGACACAGACTGCGCGAAACACACGTTTGAAGAATGACAGCTCGCGAAAAACAAAACTCGCACGCGCGAAGCGATGGACTTCGGTTGCAAATATTCGCGGTAGACGCGTTCGCGTAATCCAGTGGTAAATCGAGACGATCGTCCATCGCTAGATACGACACTCGCGATTCGCGACACTCGCGATTCGCGACATCGCGATTCGCGACACTCGACACAGGACTGCGCGAAACACACGTTTGAAGAATGACAGCTCGCGAAAACAAACATGCACGCGCGAAGCGATGGACTTCGGTTGCAAAATATTCGCCGGTAGACGCGTTCGCGTAATCCAGGTGGTAAATCGAGACGATCGTCCAATCGCTAGATACGACAACTCGCGATTCGCGACACTCACGATTCGCGACATTCGCGATTCGCGACACTCGACACAGACTGCGCGAAACACACGTTTTGAAGATGACAGCTCGCGAAAACAAACACTCGCACGCGCGAAGCCGATGGACTTCGGTTGAAATATTCGCGGTAGACGCGTTCGCGTAATCCAGGTGGTAAATCGAGACGAGATCGTCCATCGCTAGATACGACACTCCGTTCGCGACACTCACGATTCGCGACCTCGCGATTCGCGAACACTCGACACAGACTGCGCGAAACACACGTTTGAAGAATGACAGCTCGCGAAAACAAACACTCGCACGCGCGAAGCGATGGACTTCGGTTGCAAATATTCGCGGTAGACGCGTTGCGTAATCCCAGGTGGTAAATCGAGACGATCGTCCATCGCTAGATACGACACTCGCGATTCGCGACACTCATCGATTCGCGACACTCACACAGACTGCGCGAAAC